>NC_083233.1:1540476-1848571 GCF_032191835.1 Heteronotia binoei
GAAGGGTTTGAGATCGTTGGGGTTGCTCAGGACTGGCTCACTTGTGAATAGCCATTTCAATGTATCAAACGCTGACTGGCAGTTTGAAGTCCAATTTAACCGGGCTCCCGGTCGCTTGGCTTCTGGGCCCTTACCCTTCGTTTTTAACAACTCAGTCAAGGGCAGCATGATTTGTGCGAACCCCAGTATAAACATCCTATAGAAATTTGCGAACCCGAGGAATGATTGGAGTTGTCTACGTGTCCTCAGGGGAGGCCAATCTAGCACGTCCTGCACTTTTGCCGGGTCCATTGCCAGCCCCCTAGCAGACACTCGGAAGCCCAAGTAGTTCAGCTCTGTTTTGTGAAATTCACATTCGGACAGTTTAGCATACAGTTTATGACTCAACAGGGTGCTCAATAACTCCTGCACCAGTTTCACATGAGACCGCCCGTCTTGCGAGTAAATAATGATGTCATCCAGGTACACTACCACCCCCTTAAACAAAAACTTTCTCAATACATTGTTTATGAAACTCATGAACACCCTGGGGGCCCCTTGCAGTCCAAACGGCATCACTAGGTATTTGAACTGCCCATTTCCCACTCATCCCCCTCCTTAATGCGCACCCGGAAATACGCATCTCTCAAATCCAACTTTGTGAAAATTTTCCCCTCCGATACAGTACTCAACAAGTCATTAATGAGGGGGATGGGGTAGGCGTTGGAGGTTGAAATCGCATTTATCCCGCAAAAATCTGTGCAAAGTCTAAGTGAGCCATCTTTCCTTTTCCGGAACAGGACCGGGGCTGCGTGGGGGACCGTGGCCGGCCTAATAAACCCCCGTCTCAAGTTCTTGTCCAGAAATTTGCGCAGCTCCGCCTTCTCCGCCCATCCCATTGGGTACAGTTTGGCTTTAGGGAGCGATTCCCCTGGTATTAATTCGATAGCACAGTCCGTGTCCCTATGGGGCGGCAGCTCGTTGGCGCCCTGCTCGCTGAACACCCCCATCAAGTCCCGGTATGCCTGGGGGATTTCCGGGACTTCTTCCAGTGTCAGGTACACCCTCTCGGTGGAGGGTGGAGGGCTAGGCCCCCACTCTGAGTTCCATAGGTGATCTTTGCACAGTGGGTCTATGAACCTTATGGTTTGCCTCCCCCACCGAATGTCCAGTTCGTGCCTGGCCAGCCACTCCACCCCCAACACTACTGGGTAAGAGCAGGAGGGGGCGATTACGAAAGACTCCTGCTCTCAATGTTCCTCGATCCCCATAGGCAGAAATTGAGTCTCTGCAGCACAAAGCTCCCCCCTCATCACTGACCCATCCATCTGCTCGAATTGTATGGGATAGGGGAGGGGGGTGGTAGCCAGGCCTAACGCCTCTACTATTTTGGGCATTACTAATTCCCAGTTGCAGCCCGAGTCAATCAAAGCCCTCACTTGCATGAATCTCTTGAGTTTGGAGTTCAACAGTCTCACTGGTACAAAGTATAGTGATCCAGTCACTCTCACTCCTCTGCGACCTGCTGGTGGGCACCCTTCAGAGCAGGTCGTTCTCGTTTCCCAACGGCTCCTCCATCCAGCCCAGCTCGCTCAGCTCATCGCTCAGGAACGGGTCCTCTTCCACCTCCTCAATGTTCACCATGCTGCCTTTTGCCGCATCCTTAGGGTGGCTGGGGGCCTTCTTCGGCACAGGAGTGCTCTGCCTCGGGGCACTTGGTGGTGCTCGCTGCGGGTTTGGGCAGCCGCTTGCTAAGTGCCCAGGGTCTCCACACCAAAAGCATTTTAGGGGCCCGGTGGGCTTGCCCCCCCCCCGGAACTCCCTGCCGGTTTCTTCGCCTCTGCTTTTGGGGCTGCCTTCGGGTCTCGTTTCCCTTTCCTGCTCTGTTGCTGGCGTTGCATGGCGACACGCTTCATATTGGTCTCAACCTCACCCGCTAACTGGATCCAACCTACCAATGTGGAAGGTCGGGCTTGGGTGAGGTCCCGATCCAATATGCCCACATTCAGCCCCCGGGTGAAGTGCTCGATCTTCATTAGCTCACTCCACCCTCTCACCTTCGCTGCGTTGGCTCGAAAGTCCACAGCGTACTCCCGGATCAACTTCTACCCCTGTTGCATGTCGCGCAGGGCCGCCAAAGCTCGGGTCTCCTGGAGGGGGTCTTCGTACTGGGCCAACAGAGCCTGTAGGAACATTGCCACATAGTCCAGTTCCGGGCTCATGGCTTCGTACAGACTCACGTACCATCTTTTCGCCGCCCCTTTCAGTTTCGACCCCAGGTAATCCCTTGGATGAACTCGTCCCCAATAATGCATGTAGCTGTTTGCCTGGATGGTGAAGTATTCTACTTCGTCGGGGTCCCCATCAAAGGTAGCATCGAGCTCCCTTCCTCTCTCTCCATCTCGAGGTGTGGGAGGGGGAGCCACCTGTCGGGGCGCTGCGGACGGCACTGGGGCCACGGCCGGGGCCCCTGGCAAGGGGATCACTGGTGCTGGTTGCCGCCGGATCAAGGGGGGTTGAGTTGCCCCTCTAGGCCCGGGCAGCCATAGAGAGCGAGAGATCTCCCGGGTGATCTCTCCCACCATGCAGTTGGTCATGGCCTGCATCTCCATCTTCAGGCTTTTGACCACGCTCTCCACTTCGTTGTGGACCATGGTTTGAAACTCCCTGGCTGTTTTGTCCTCCTCGTCCTTGGGAGTCGCTGCGCTCAGCTCTCCCTCATCTGGCTCCGGGCCCTCTTTGTGTAGCGGGTCTGCCACAATGGAATTGATCTTCTCTGGCTTCATGGGTACCGGATTGGGCCCTTCGGTGGTTGCCATTTGCATCCTCCGCGTGTGTCGGGTTAGGATGGCTTCGCATCTTGCCGGGGCCTCATCCATTGTACTGGTGGAGGTCTGGGGCTGCCACTGCCTTGGGGTGATGAGCAGCTGCTGGAATTGTGGAGGAGATGCTGGTACTCTCCAGGCATCCAAGACGAGCCAGGGAATGGATGCCCCTTCTTCATTATCGGGAAGCTCACCACCTTCTGGTATCTTTTCAGCCATTTGCTACAAAGTAGTCAGGGTGGTTAAGCTTCAAAGTTCGATTCTTAGCAAAATGTCAAGTCGACGGATTCAAGAATGAGTCAGAGTTGATACTAAGTTCCCATTTATTGATAACCGGTACTCTGGTGCAAGCCTCTAGCTTGCTAAGAATGAAACCAATAGATTGATACATGGGTTTTAAGATACACTTCAGCAAACATTCCTAAGGGGGGTGGGGGGTTTACAGGAGGAACATTCACACATAACTACTAGATACTTTCTCAGGCAATATCCAGCAAATGCCCTTGAATTGTTATGCAAGGCTTCCTCCCACCTCAGGCCCTGAGAAGGCGCCGACTAGTTCCTTCACACCAGTTGCAAATCAAAATAAGAAAAGGGGGGAAGGTAAAGCATCAGCAGCAGTGGATCCATTATGATTTTAACAGGGCCTAATGCTTAGGCCATGATCCCCCAGTCTCAAGTCATAATTAGTCAATCTTGACACCAGCGGGACTCCTCGCCAGCTAAAGTTAAACTCCTCAAAATCTTGCAAGCATGTCTTGGACTCTTCCCATAACTGGGAGGGTAGACAGCAGGTGATAAAAGCACCTTTTATGTCCAGAACAAAGGTATTGGTTCACTCCACGAAAGGGAGATGCGTCAGTTCCCCATCTTTCCAACTCTGGAAGTCTTTGAAGCTCCTTAAATGTCTTGACAAGGCTGCCTCTTGTTGATCTGTCCTGCCCATGGGATGAAAGCAGCTCCCTGGCTGACCACCTGAAAATGGGTCTGGGAGACATCGAGAACTGTGCTGGTGGAGAACTCTCCCTGAATCTGACAGATCTTGCTGTTGAGTTCATTGAGGGACCCAGGACGGGTGGGGATAACAGCAAAGAAAGGCTACTTCTCTACTATTACAGCAACAGCTGGTTCATATTTATCTCAGTTGTTCAAGATAGCTCAGCACCAGCTGGTCCCTAAATCTGATGTCCCAGGAAAGAGACAATCAGCTGTGATATTTTTGTCAAGCTTTTTTGCAGATAAAGTAGCAAGAACACACTCTGATCTGGATGTCAGTTGTAATACAGGTACTCCAGAAGAAAGGCCTAATACACCACCAGGGCTATTTATAGATCATTTTGACTCAGTTTCCGTGATGGTGTGGACAAGATCCTGGGATCTGTGAAGACCGCTACTTGTATCCTGGATCTTTGCTGAACCTGGTTGATAAAATAACGTAAGGACCACATCAACAAAATCTTATTATAAATCAGCCACTAACTCAGGACACCTTCCCTCAGCCACGCAAAGAGGCAGTTATTTGTCCACTACAAATAAATAATGTGGTCAATTATTAAAGGTAAATGTAGTTCTCTGTGCAAGCACCAGTCGTTTTCGACTCTGGGGTGACTTCACATCGATAAAGCTGCAGTACTGCAGTCTGAGCTCTCTGCTCATGACCTGAGTTTGATCCCGCTTGAAGCTGGGTTCAGGTAGCTGGCCCAAGATAGATAGATGATAGATAGACAGACAGACAGACAAACAATGAATGTCCATCATTCCTCTTGCTTCTGGTAGTCCTGGAAGGTGGGGAGGGGAAACAGTCTTCCCAAAGGTGCTGAATCCCCACCTTGTCCAGCCCCCTCCCTGCTGCCTGTAGACCCCAGAATGCCCTTCCAAGCATGCGGTTTCAAAAGAGCAGCAGTTGGGATTGAAGGCCTGCCTCATTCTGTCCAGCCCTTCCCAGCTGTGTTCATCTGCTGCTTTGTTCAGGATCCGAAGTCCTGTTTTGGTTGGAGGAAATGCAGCTGTCCTTGTGGGCAGGGGCCACTCCTCCCAACTCCGGCATCTGTGGGCAGAGGGCTACGGAAGGTTTCCACTGCAAGCTTTCTGAACAGACTTGACTGCCTGTGCACAGACAGATGTAATAACAGATTTACAAGCTCTTTGGTTTCTGGATGAGCTGCTGCAGCAGTTCCTGAAGCCCCATGGAGACAGACGATCAAGGCCGATGAGATTTTTGGGAGGAAGCTGGAATGGAAACTGTTTAACTTCATATTGTGAAGAATAACAAATAATGGGCAATGCTGTGGTCAGAGAAACCTCATCCATCCTAGGCCTTGAGCTCCATTTTCTTCCCTTCTAATTCACCAGAAATGCTCAGCCCAAGAAAGGTTGTCACATTCTCTTCTCAGACTCTTATTCCCCTCGTAGCTACCATAAAGGCAGACATTTCTGAGTCCCCGGCAGAGTTCGTCTGTGGTCCCCTGCGCTGCCTTGCCCGAGGAGTCTGGTGCACATCATTCTTCCAGACTTGGGTGCACTTCTGTAACATGGGAACAACAGTGACTGCCACAAAAATGAGTAGCTCTAAAAGAAGATTAAATTTGGTGAAGCCTAGAAAAGCATTTTGAAAGGCTCTGAAGTCCCCTGGAATCCAGTTGAATGGAAGACCACAACGCAGCCCAGAATGTATCTCTTGTCAGGCTATAGAAGGTGACACCCTTCCCCCTCCCTACTCCTGGTAAGGGGGGCATTTTCAAGCAGACCCATGGAAAGGAGGGGTCTCTCTGCCGGTTCCAAAACAACCCATTAAGCACTACACTACAGGGCTATACTGAGATGACTGTTTTCTTCAATAGCCAATCTCGATAGGTTATGAAGTCAGATGTTTATTTTAATCCAGGCATCAAGTGAACCCACTCTGTGCTTACAAAGAATGAGCTAGAGCCTTGTGAGGAAGAGACAGGACTTTTGGGTTCCACTTAAAAGCCATCAGTCTTGAAAAAGGCAACAAAATGTTTGACACTGGGACATAATACTAGCTAACATGGACTGGCTTTATGTGGATGAACTTATTCTTTATCCTACACCTCATTGAAAAAACAGTGGACTGAACAAGCTGTGAAGTGGGATAATTTGTTCCTTAAAGTATCTGTGTGCAATTTGGATGAAAGAATTCATTACAGACTGTTTTCTCATGATTTTGGTTTATGAGTCAATAGCAGACTCTTAACCTTCAAAGAGTGCCTGTGTGCAGTTAGGTTTATTTTTCTGCAGACTGTTTGATTTCATTTTAGTACAGATTGTTTGGGAATAGAGGGTCATTTTCGCACTCACCTTCCGCCGGCGCGACCCCCCTCTTCACCGCGCAGGATCTGCGCGGATTTCGCACTAAACGCTGCGGAGCAGCCAGAAAAGCCGGAAGCTCCCGGCGCAAAAGCCGCTCAAACTGAAACCGCCAAAAAGCAGTTTGGCATTTGCGCGGCTTTTGCGACGGGAGCTTCCGGCTTTTCTGGCTGCTCCGCAGCGTTTAGTGCGAAATCCGCGCAGATCCTGCGCGGTGAAGAGGGGGGTCGCGCCGGCGGAAGGTGAGTGCGAAAACGACCGAGGTTATAGTTGTGAAAGTTGCTTTAAGTGCCTGCGCACACTCTTGTATTTCATATTGCAATCTGTTTAAGGTAGAAGCTTTGGAATATTAGTGCCTTTTGTGCACATTTATATTGCTCATCTTAGATTATTTAGGAGCAGAGTCTACTCAGAAGTAGAGACCAAAAGGGTTTTCCCTATTACATATATATGTTTTAATAGTATAGTTTCACCCTGATGTTTCTTCTATTATAGCCTCCAGATGGGGCCTGGAGATCTCCCAGAATCACAACCAATTTCCAGATGACAGAAATTGGTTTCCCTGCTTTGGAGGGTATACTCTATTCCCGTGGTGGCAAGGGTGCCAGAGGTGGCACTCAGAAGTTGTGGGCACGTGTGCTCCCTCACCCCCCCCCCCGCACATGAGGCTCAGCTCCCCCCCTGCCTTCACCCCCCGCCTTCCCTCCCTCCCCGGAGCTGCAATTCAACTGTCCTCCATGGCCCCCCTCCTCCTCAGAGGAGCGCGAACCATGCTGTGCCAAAGCTGGACCCTACTGGCTTCGATGCAGCTGGCGTACCTTCTAACTCTTTGAATCCTGTGCAGGAAAAGGCTTCACTCCCCCTCACTTCCAGCTTCAAAGATTAGAAGGCGCACTGGCCAAATTGAAGCTGGTAGGGTCCAGCTTCGACACAGAGCAGCTTGGTGCACCTCTGAGGAGGAGGGGGGCCATGGAGCGCATCTGCATTGCAGTTCCAGGAAGGGAAGGTGGGGAGTGGCTGTGGGGGGGCTTGTGGGGGAGCCAAGCCTCATGCACGGAGGGGGCAGGGAGTGCACGTGCCCACAGAGAGGGCTCTGAATAGCTTGGTTTGGAGAAAGATTTAAAGAAACAAATGCCTTCTCCAAACTGGCCAATGGGGCAGTGGGGGCTTCAAGAGCCATACAATAGATGTGAAAGAACCATCTGTAACTCCCAAGTCATAGTTTGGCCACCTCTGCTCTAGGTGGTAGCTGGAGGTTTCTGGCTTTTACAACTGTTCTCCAGGTGTCGGAGGTCAGTTCACCTGGAGAAAATATCTGCTTTGGAAGGTGGACCCTGTGGCATTATACCCTTCTGAGCATGGATGCAGAACAGGGTTACCAACCCCCAGGTGGTGGCTGGAAACCTCCTGGGATTACAATGAATCTCCCGGTGATAAGAGATCAGTTTTCCTGGAAAAGATGGTTGCTTTGGAAGGTGGACTCTGGAGTCATATCTCATTGAAGGTCCTCCTCTCCCCAAACTCAGGCTCCTTCCCCCAAATCTCCAGGTATTTCCAGGTATTTCCCAATTCAACCCAAACCTGGCAACCCTAACTGGGCCTCCTTCAGAGAGACAGCAGGGCACTCCAACTTTTTGAGCTCATGGGCAACTTTGGAATTCAACCACAATGCAGCCCCCAAGCACAACACACAGAGGACAATTCCTTGCAAGTGTTCCTGCAGTTTCAGGGAGGGTGTTAGATGGGACCTACTAGGATGGGGTGGCCAAACTTGCTTAACATAAGAGCCACATAGAATAAATTTCAGATGTGTGAGAGCCACTGGATACGAACGTCAGATGACTGAGAGAAGGAAGGAAAATAGGTGGGGAGGGAGAGAGAGAGGTGGAAAGAAAGCAACTTGAACTTTAAATGCATTCTCCAAGCAACTGGCTGGCTTGGCTTGAAGACTGAATATCCCCAAGTCCCTTAGCCTTTCCTCATTGGACTTGCTCTCCATGGTTACTCGGAAGTAATATACAGTGAGCACTGTGGCACCTACTCTCTACACATGCACAGGATTGCAGTTTTAGTTTAAAGAAAGAAGAAGATATTGGATTTATATCCCACCCTTCACTCTGAATCTCAGGGTCTCAGAGCAGCTCGCAATCTCCTTTATCTTCCTCCCCCACAACAGACATCCTGTGAGGTAGGCGGGGCTGAGAGAAACTCTCCCAGAAGCTGCCCTTTCAAGGACAGCTCTGTGATAGCTGTGGCTGACCCAAGGCCATTCCAGCAGCTGAAAGTGGAGGAGTGGGGAATCAAACCTGGTTCTCTCAGATAACATCCACGCACTTAACCTCTATACCAAACTGGTCCTCCTTTCTCACATCAGACTTCCTAGTTAATACAATTCAGACTATCCCTGAAGTTTCCAAGGGTAGCCATACTGGTCCATAGCAGAACAATTAGATTTGAGCCCAGGAGCAGCTTAGAGACCAACAAGATTTGGGGGAGGGGGCGCAAGCTTTCCAGCGTTAGAGCTCCCTCAATTAGATAAAAGGAGCTTTGACTCTCAAAAATCTTGTTCTCTAAGGTGCTGCTGGACTCAGATTTAGCCATGTAAATAAGTGAACTCCTTTCATTAACTTAATTTATTAACTAACATCATGTATCCCCTGCCTGCCTCCCCCAAAAGGGCACTGAAGTGGTTTGACACACTCCCCCCTTCTCTATTATCCTCACAACGAACCTATGAGTTGGGTTAACTCAGAATATATTACTGGTCCAAGGTTTCCCAGCAAGCTGCCAAGGCAGAGTGGACATATGAATCAGGACCTCCCAGATCTGATTTGGACACCCTAACCACCAGCTCCTACTAAACACACTATATTTTAATGTATTCTTTTTTCCTAATGGCAAACTAGAATGATTTTTATAATGTACGTTCAAAAGTAAATTAGGTGGACAGGAACACCTCTGGGAAAGGCATGTCCTCAATTTAACCCAGACTTGCAAGCAACAGAGCAATGAACAGCCTCCATTTATTGCCTTATGACACTCCGACCATCATTCTCCCATTCTGACATGTTACTATTTTGTTGGTTTCCTAAGCAAATGCTATCCAGATCAAATGTTCTTTCAGTTTGTTAATTTCACTATGAGTTGTTTTTTTCTAAACTAAAACCTCTGTTAGGGTTTGTAGAAACTTTCGGGCTCAAGTGCCGTGTTCTACTGGAGAAAGTTTTTCTTCCAGACGTTTCGTTCTCGGCTGCGGAGAACATCCTCAGTGGCGTTGCAGCCGGAGCAGGCTGCAACGCCACTGAGGATGTTCTCCGCAGCCGAGAACGAAACGTCTGGAAGAAAAACTTTCTCCAGTAGAACACGGCACTTGAGCCCGAAAGATTCTACAAACCCTAATGATGTTACCAGCCATGAAAACCTGAAATCTTTGATAAAACCTCTGTATTCAGGTTAAATTGCTGTGTTGGCACCTTGTGATAAATAAGTGGGTTTTGGATTGCAGTTTGGGCTCTCGGTCTTTAAAAGGTTCGCCATCACTGCTCTATTCTATGGCATTATAGAACATTATAGTCCCTTCTTCCCCCCAAACGCAGCCCTCTCCAAGTGCCATCCTGAGCCTGAAGCTGGCAACCCTCAGCCTCACCCTCAAAGTGACTCAGTGACTGGGAAGAATGCTGCCCGCTCCTTTGTACAGTGCTTAGTTCTCATGGCCCCTTCTGACACACCCAGGGAAATGCTCTTTGCTACTTGGGGTCAGCCAACAGAGAATCATGGTAGAGAGTGGCAGGAGAAAACCCTAAGGTTCCGTGATCACCAGCCTCCAAAGAAGCAATCAAACAAATATATAAACAAACCTCAGTCTTTAATATTCAAAACACTCTCAGACAAATCATCTTATAAACATACCCTGATAGACAGAATACCAAAAGTGAAGACAAAGGAAGGACACAGTCTTAGAAAGTTCATGATCAGCAGTCCAACGTTGACGATGATAAATCCTTCCACATTCAGATGATAAGTTCATCCACATTCCTCAGTCTAGTTGCTCCTGAGGAAACCCTGTCTTGTTTCTGAATAATTCCAATTCCAATATGTTATATGCACAGCATAACACAGCGATGAGGTAGTACTTAATATTCCCTCGTTTTACTAGAAGCTTTGACAAGCTTTCAAGAGGTTCATCAGAGTACGGCAAGATCCCATTTTTCTGCACACAATTAAGTTTCAGTCTTCTAAAATTTCAGGCAGTGGGGTGTCATAAGCAGATTTTGCACCCTCCCTGTGTTTTGTCCAATGTGGATGAAAAACCATAAAAGTACAGATCTGACAAATTAATGGGAACAAATAATGAACTAGAATCTCTCCATTTTTGAGGCCACAAGAGGCAGAAGGTCAGCAGGAGGAGCACCCGGAGGTAGATTTGTCTGGGGTGGGGGAGTAATGTTTGGCAAGCAGCAGGCGAGCAGGGGAGTGCAAACTGCAAGGAAAAGATTGGCACAGCAAGGCAGGCATTGGGAGGAGAGAGGAAGGCAGTGTCCCCCCCCCACCGCATATTCTTAAGGATCAGAGTACCAGTCCCAGGTATATGTGATCCTAGTGGCTACAGCTAGCAGTCAATCAAGAAAGCCCAGACCCTCCCTCACCCCTGTTCCTAAGGAAGACAGGCAGCACTCTCTGTGCCTTCCTTGCAAAAGTGAAGCCTACAGAGGCAGAGACTGCAATAAGGAAAGAGAGCAAAATAAAACAGAAATCAAACCAAGCTGTTTGTTTGGTTTGAGTGGGCTGAAGGTGATTGTTGCTGATTGATTAGGAGTGGCTTTGTTCCCCACCCTCTTTGCATTATTAAGCTGTGCCTTGCCAGAGGTGCGAGCCTTTGGCGCCCCCGAAGGGCAAGAGCTAAAAGGCTCTTAGCCTGGGGGCTCTGTAAGGACCAGGAACCCAGATCCCTAATTTCCTTGTGTTCCTAATAAGGTAAGTAGACCCTCCAGAAGAAGAGCCATATAAACAAACAGGATTTAAAAGGGGACTGTATATTTTTGAAAAAAGCTATCATGAAGGTAGAATGCCAGCAGGGGGGTGGGGGCTTTCCAGTGCTTTGCACTGAGTGTCACATGTATGACTATCTGCCCACAGGACAGAAGTCTTGGGCGTGTGCTCGATGCAAGGAGCTCCTGGTCCTCAGGGAACGAGTTTGTACCCTTGAGGCCGAGGTGATTGACCTGGAGAAGCAGTCAGTTAGGCACTCGGGGAAGACTCTTGGGGACATCTTAGATGAGCCCCACTCTGAACGTGGCAGCTCCATTGCTGCCAGGGAGCATGAGGGTCGAGAGGGAACAGGGCACCATGCTGAGGATAAGGGGAATGCGCCCTCAGAAGGGATCTCTTCTTCAGTTGGTGAGCAGGTATCCTTTTGTGCCAAGGAACCATCCCTGGGCAGGGAGGGGGGGTGGTCTTGGTAGTTGGTGAGTAGCTGGGTGGCAAAACCGTGTAATGACTGTATGGTGACTTGCCTGCCTGGTACAAAGGTAGCGGACATTACGCATGTAGTAGATAGGCTGATAGACAGTGCTGGGGAGGAGCCAGTGGTCGTGGTGAATGTTGGCACCAACAATGTGGGGAAATGCAGTTGTGAGGTCCTGGAGGAAAAATTTAGTCTGCTAAGCAAGAGACTTAAGGCCAGGACCTCCAAGGTAGCCTTCTCAGAAGTGCTACCTGTTCCATGTGCAGGGCTGGAGATACAGGCACAAATTAGAAGTCTCAATGTGTGGATGAGATGATGGTATAGGGAGGAAGAGTTTACATTTGTTAGGCACTGGGATGCTTTCTGGAACAAGCGGGAGCTGTACAAAAGAGACACTTGTCCCCAGATGGAACCAGGCTGCTGGCGCTTAAAATCAAAAAGGTGGCAGAGCAGTTTTTAAACTAAACCTTGGGGGAAAGCCAACAGGATATGAAATGTCTCTGGTTCAGGAGGACTCATCTCAAAGAAGGTCTCCGTGGTCATTAAATTGACTTAAATTCATCAAGATTCAAGCTTTCTTTGGACTATTTAAATTTCTGAATATTAATATTGGAAGAGGATGGTGATGAGAAGGTTAAATTTGGTTGCAAGGTAAGAAGATCTTTATCTTTCATTCCAGAACTAAAACCAACTTTATTTGAGATGAAGACTGGAATTTGGACTTAGCTACAATATTCTAAAGTTATAAACAAGAGAAGGGGGCTATTTTGAGACTTTTGGGAGATTTAGAAAGTACATGATTCCATCTTGTTAAAAATACAAGAAAAAGTGGCAATTCATGACTGCAAATTGATGGAGACCCAGATACATTTGAGAGGAGTACCTGAGGATGAAGAAACTGATTTGAAAGAATATATAATAGAAATAATTGTAGAATTTTTGGAGGAGGATCCTGAAGGGACTAGAAATATTTATGACTATATGTATAGAGTGAACTCACTTTATGCCAAAAAAATAATCTACCAAGAGATGTGGTTATAAGATATATGACAAAAGAAATGGTGGGAAAGATCATGAATAAAAACTTTGAAAAGACATTGATAGTGGGAGGCAGTAGAGTAAGAATTATGAAGGAGTTGCCAAGACAAGTGATAACTGACAGAAGAGCATACAAGAAATTGACAGAAAAATTACAGGACAATGAAATAGTATAGATGGATACTACCTGAAGGTTTGAGCTTTGAACTTCAAGGAAAAAGGATTACAATTACAAACACACAGAAACTGCATAGATTTTGGGAAGAACGCAAAGAATTTGCACCATGATGGATTACAAATTATTTTCTTGGAATGTAAATGGACTAAATTCAGCACAAAAAAGAAAAGCAACGTTTCATTGGATTAAAAAGCAAAATTATAACATAATTTGTTTACAAGAAGTACATATCAAACAAAAGGATTATAAATTTTATGGAATAAGCAATTGGGACTAGAATCTCATTCACTGGCTGTTTCATTCAGAGCCAGTTTGGTGTAGTGGTTAAGTTTGCGGACTCTTATCTGGGAGAACCGGGTTTGATTCCCCACTCCTCCACTTGAAGCTGCTGGAATGGCTTTGGGTCAGCCATAGCTCTGACAGAGGTTGTCCTTGAAAGGGCAGCTGCTGTGAGAGCCCTCTCCAGCCCCACCCACCTCACAGGGTGTCTGTTGTGGGGGAGGAAGGTAAAGGAGATTGTGAGCCACTCTGAGACTCTTCGGAGTGGAGGGCGGGATATAAATCCAATATCTTCTATCTTCTTCTTCTTGAACAGAAGAAAAGGGGAGTGATTTTTTATATTTAACAAGAATTGGAGCCGAAATTAGTGTTTAAAGATAAAAATGGAAGATTTGTAGCAGTAGAAATAATATTAAATGCAAAAAACCCATTGTTATTGTGACTGTGTGCACCAAGTGGAGCAAAGGATGCTTTTTAAAAAGACATTATACAACAATTTGATGAAGTGACATATAACCAAGTTTTGATAATGGGGGATTTTAATGGAACAATCCAGAATATATTGGATAGGTCTGGGAAAAAAAATAATAAGGAAGGAAAATTGCCAAAGTCTTTTTTTGAATTGGTCAAACAAAAAACCTGGAAGATATATGGAGAAAATTTAACCCTGAAGTAAGGGACTATAGCTTTTTTTCAGCAGGACATAGTACTTTTTCCAGAATTGACATGTTGTGGGGCACTAAGGATTTAGGCCGTATAACAAAGAAAATAGAGATTTTACCTAAAATAGGGGCCTATCATAACCCAATAATGTGGATTACAAAATTGTCTAAAAAGTCGAGAAGATGGAGATTAAATGAAGATTTACTACAGAATAAAGAAATAGTGACATCTCTAGAAAATGATACTAAAGCTTTCTTCCAAATAAATGACAAAGAAGATATAGAATTTCAGATGGTGTGGGATGCTGATAAAGCAGTAATGAGAGGAACATTGATTACATTGAATAATAAAGACAAGAGGGCAAAAGAAAAACAGATGTTGGACATTCAAAATGAAATAAAGAAAAAAGAAGGGGAACTGAAAAAAAGACCAGGGAAAAAGAAAATTATGAGGGAGATTACAATATTACAGACACAAATGAGACATTTGTTAAATAAAGAACTGGAATGGAATCTGAAAAGATTACAGCAGAAATCTTTTGAGGTAGCAAATAAACCTGGAAAGTATTTGGCTTCGCAACTGAAAAAAAAGAGAGAAAGTAAAATTATTAATAAAATTGTGGTTGATGGAAGAGAGTTGGTAGATCAGGAAGGAATAAAAAGAGAATTCTTTAAGTACTATGCGAAATTATTTAAGGGTGTTAAAGAAAGAAAAAATGGAAATGTATTTACAAATTATTAAAATAGCACCCTTAACAGAAAATATGAAAGAAGTTCTGAATGATCCAATTGAAAAAATAGAAATTAAAGCAGCAATCAATGCAATGGAAAATGGAAAGGCACCTGGGCCAGATGGATATACAGCTAACTTTTATAAAATCCTCAAAGAGGAATTAATATTGAAACTTCAGAAATTGATGAACATTATAAAAATAAAAGGGAAAATACCAAATATGTGGAAGGAGGCTGTTATTTCGTTGATTCCAAAAGAAGATAGAGATGTCATGAATGTAAAAAATTATAGACCAATTTCACTATTAAACAATGATTATAAAAAATATACAAGAATATTGGCAGAATGGCTTAAACATCATTTGATTAATTTTATAAAGGAGGATCAAGCAGGGTTTCTTCCCAAAAGGCAAATAAAAGACAATATTAGAACTGTTGTAAATATCGTGGAATATTATGAAAGGCATCCAGAAAAGGAAGTTGCATTATTCTTTGCGGATGCAGAGAAAGCATTTGATAATTTAAATTGGGACTTTATGTTTGCAGCAATGGAGAAAATGGAGTTGGGAGAAAACTATATAAGGATGATGAAAACAATATACACTGAACAACATGCAAGGTAATAATAATAATAATAATAATAATAATAATAATAATAATAATAATAATAATAATAATAATAATAATAATAATAATAATAATAATAATAATAATAATAATAATAATAATAATAATAATAATAATAATAATAGATTTTATTTGTATCCCGCCCTCCCCGCCTAGGCGGCTCAGGGCGGCTAACAGCATTTTATACATTTACATTAATAGATAAAAACTTTAAATTTAACAATTAAAAGATTAAACATATAAAAACCAGTTAGTAGATTTAAAATACATAATTTAAATTAATTTAGATTTATCTGGCAGTAATGGTGGTTAGTTCTGTGACGCTGATTCTGCGGGTTTAATGGTTCAATAGTAATGTAGATGGCGGATCCTTTATTCACAGTAATTCAGCAGTCGATGTCGATATACGCTTGTTTGAAAAGGACGGTCTTGCAGGCCCTGCGGAACTGGTCAAGGTTCCGCAGGGCCCGCACTTCCTCCGGAAGCTGATTCCACAGTGCAGGGGCCGCAGCTGAAAAGGCCCGAGCTCTGGTGTTTTGGAGCTTGACCTCTCTCGGCCCAGGGATCGCCATTTTATTTTTTCCCACTGACCTCAGTGCCCTCTGGGGTTCATATGGGGAGGGACGGTCCCTTAGGTAGGCTGGTCTTCGGCCATATAAGGCTTTAAAGGTAATGACCAACACTTTGTACTGGACTCGGTATGTAATCGGCAGCCAGTGCAGTCCGCGCAGCCCCGGCCGTATGTGCTCCCATTTCGAGAGCCCCAACAATAGCCTGGCCGACGCGTTCTGCACCAGCTGCAACTTCCGGGTCCGGCACAAAGGTAGCCCCAAGTAGAGGGCATTACAGTAGTCCAATCTTGAGGTGATCATTGCATGGATCACTGTTGCGAGGTCGCGACGCTCCAGGAAGGGGGCCAACTGCCTTGCCCGCTTCAGATGGAAGAATGCTGACTTGGCAGTGGCTGCTATCTGGGCCTCCATTGATAATGAAGGCTCCAGTAAAACACCCAAACTCTTTACCTGGCACGCTGGTTTCAATGGTGCGCCATTGAAGGTTGGGAGAGCTATTTCCCCTCCTAGGGCACCGCGACCCACACAAAGGACCTCTGTCTTCGCTGGGTTCAGCTTCAGTCCGCTCAATCTGAGCCATGTCGCTACAGCCTGTAAAGCCCGATCCAGGTTCCCCGGGGCGGAGCCGGGCCGGCCATCCATTAGTAGATACAGCTGGGTGTCATCTGCATATTGATGGCAACCCAGCCCAAACCTCCGGACAATCTGGGCAAGGGGGCGCATATAAATGTTAAACAGCATTGGGGAGAGAACTGCTCCCTGAGGCACCCCACAATTTAGTGTGTGTCTTTGGGATCGCTCACCCCCAATAGCCACCCTTTGTCCCCAACCTGAGAGGAAGGAGGAAAGCCATTGCAAGACCAACCCCCCAACCCCAATGTCGGCGAGGCGGCGCTTTAGCAGCTGAGGGTCGACTGTATCAAATGCCGCCGACAGGTCTAATAACATCAGTACCGCAGCGCCGCCCCGATCCAGTTGCCACTGAAGGTCATCCACCAAGGCGACCAGCACCGTCTCCGTCCCATGGCCTGGTCGGAAACCAGACTGGCACGGGTCAAGAACGGAAGCGTCATCTAGGAACCTCTGTAGCTGCAACGCCACTGCCCTCTCGATAATTTTACCTAAAAATGGTAAATTAGTCACCGGACGGTAATTGCGCCAATTCAGCCGGGTCTGCTGTACATTTTTTTAAGAGAGGGCGAACCAACGCCTCTTTCAGAGGCGTTGGGAAATGCCCCTCTGTGAGGGATCTATTTATGATGTCCCGTAAAGGACATCTAAGCTCCCTCTGGCAGGATTTAATCAGCCAAGAGGGGCAAGGATCCAAATCGCATGTTGTTGGGCGAGCAGCGGAGAGGATCCCATCGACTTCCTCCAGGTTGAGTGGGTCGAAGTGATCCAGTACCAAACCCGAAGACAGGCACGGAGCCTCAATTTTGCTCACTATTTCCAAGGTGGTAGGCAGGTCTTGGTGGAGCAATGAGATTTTATCTGCAAAATATTTCGCAAATGCCTCACAGCCAATCTCCAATTCTCTAATATTTGGTTTGCCTTGTGGCAATGTTATAAGGTCCCCAATTATTCTAAACAATTGTGCTGGGCGCGAATTTGCAGATGCAATCTTGGTTGCAAAGTAATTCTTCTTTGCAGCCTTGACTGCCATCTCATAAGACTTCATAAACATTCTGTAGGATGTTCTCATTGCTTCGTCCCGAGTATGTCTCCACTGCCTCTCTAGTCGTCTGAGCCCTTGTTTCAGCTGGCGTAATTCCAAGGTATACCATGGGGCCAGCCTCATACGAGGGCGCAGAGGGCGCCGGGGTGCTATTCCGTCGATGGCCCTGGTTAACCGGTCTTGCCAGGTCTCCACAAGGCCATCGAAAGAATTGCTAGTGGGCCAAGGATCCCTCAGGGCCATTTGGAACCATTCCGGGTCCATCAGGCCCCGGGGGCGAGCCAAAATAGGCTCTTCGCCCATACAGGGTTGGGGTGGCATCCCCACACGGGCCTTAAGGGCTAGGTGATCCAACCATGGTACCGCTTCTACGGCGATATCGTTCACCAAAATCCCGGATGCAAAGATCAGGTCTAGTGTGTGCCTGGCCTGATGCGTGGGAGTTGTGACAAATTGAGAGAGCCCCAGTGTCGCCATGGAAGACACTAGGTCCATCGCCTGAGTGGAGGCCGTGTCGTCAGCATGGATGTTGAAGTCACTTAGGACCATAAGTCCCGGGAACCTCAACGCCCAGCCCGCCACTGCCTCCAATAGTGATGGTAAGGCGCTGGCTGGTGCGTAAGGCGGGCGGTACACCAGCCAAACTGCCAACCCCTCTCCAACATCCCACGCCAGACCGGTACATTCAATACCATCAATCTTTGGGTCCGGGAGGGCCCGAAAGGAGTAACCCTCCCATATGAGTAGCGCCACCCCTCCCCCCCGCCCGCTGATCTGTGATTGGTGAAAGACCGAGTATCCCGGGGGGGGGCATTTGGGAGAGAGCTACTGTCTCCCCATCCCTCACCCAGGTCTCTATGTATAAATGCAGATCTTACAGAAGATATGACAATTAGCAAAGGTACAAGACAGGGCTGTCCGCTTACCCCACTGTTGTTTATAATGACTCTTGAAATTTTACTGATGCAAATCCAAGAAGACAAAGAAATAGAAGGATTAAAAGTAAAAGAATTTAATTACAAATATAGGGCATTTGCAGATGATATAATGTTTATAAATGAAAATCCCATACAAGTAATACCTTTGTTGGTAGTTAAAATACAAGAATATGGAGAACTGGCGGGACTTGATATTAATAAAGAAAAATCAAAACTTCTATGTAAAAATATGCAAGTAAGCAAACAAAAGGAACTGCAGAAGATAATGGGATGTGAAGTTACCGCTAAAGTAAAATATTTGGGTGTGGAGATAACAATGAAGAATATTGATTTTTTAAAAAAACAGTTATGAGAAGCTGTGGCATAAAATGGATGAAGATATGATAAAATAGAATAAACTTAATTTGTCATTGCTTGGCAGAATAGCTGCAATTAAGATAAACATTTTGCCAAGAATAATGTATTTGTTTCAAACTATTCTGATTGTGAAAGACAGTAAACAATTTAATAAATGGCAAAGGAAAATTTCAGAGTTTGTGTGGGCTGGGAAGAAACCAAGGATCAAAATGAAACTTTTAACAGATGCAAAAGAGAGAGGAGGATTCCAATTACCAGATTTAAAACTATATCATGAAGCAGTTCGTTTAGTGTGGATAAAATAATGGGTGACGCTGTTAAACAAAAAACTTTTAGCATTGGAAGGTCACGAAAATAAATTTGGCTGGCACGCTTATATGTACTAGGGGGGAAAAACGATGGATGGTTTTTTTCTCTCACCATTTATATAAGAAATAATTTGCTAAATACTTGGATGAAATATAAGAAGTATGGGGATGACCAAGCAGGAATTAAAAGGGAATTTTTTAAATACTATGCTAAGCTATTTCAAGGTCAAAAGGTGGATAAAAATAAAATAAGGACAATAAACAATTCAGTAAATGGCAACGAAAAATTTCAGAATTTGTATGGGCGGGCAAGAAACCAAGAATTAAAATGAAAATTTTAACTGATGCAAAAGAAAGAGGAGGTTTCCAACTGCCGGATCTAAAATTGTATCATGATGCAGTATGTTTGGTATGGATTAAAGATTGGATGACATTATTAAACAAGAAGCTGCTGGCATTAGAAGGTCATGGAAATATTTTTGGTTGGCATGCATATATGTTTTATGGGAAAAACAAGATGGATGGCTTTTTCTCGCATCATTATATACAAAAAAATTTGCTAAGTACTTGGGTAAAATATAAAAAATATGGTGATGAGAGAAAGCCGCTATGGATTGTGCCAATGGAAGTATTAAAATTATCTTCAGAAAGAGATGCAGGGATGTGTTTAACGTACAATCAATCCCTTATTAATGCAGATTCGGAAGTATACGGGATGGGGGGAATTCAGAATCCCCGTATACTGCCGAATACCGCATTCGGAATAGCCGCATATACGGTACATATGCAGCTATTTCCGAATATACGGCCCTATTATACGCTATGGGCTATTGAAATCAATGGCAAATAGGGTATATTTGATGCCGCCTGGAGGAAAGGGGGGTTTGAGGGAGAGCCCCCAAATTTGCAGGGGACCTGCAGGGGACTCTCCCCTCCAACCCCCCCCCCCCCAAGTCCCAAAAAGATTGAGCCAGGGGATCCTATTCCAGGGGCACCCAAAAAGGGTGCCCCTATTCCATCATTATACCTTATGGGCCATTGAAATAAATGGCAACATAGGGCATAATTAGAGGCTACTGGGGGGCAGGGGGTTTATTATTCAACTCTTCAGCCGTTTTCAATTCTGTTTTGCCACTTTGTATTTTTAATAGTTGATTGTATGACAACCACTTTTCTTCACCCGTCTCAGCTGTTATTTTTATCACTTCTGCTGGCACTATCCATAACGGTTTTCTCTCATCCCCATACTTCTTATATTTCATCCAAGTATTTAGCAAATTATTTCTTATATAAATGGTGAGAGAAAAAAACCAGCTTCAGGAGACTCCGCAGCATGCAACCCCCCTGGCCCAAAAAGACGGCACCCATCTGTGGGCACCCCAAAAGGAACACTGCTCCCAATGGTGAGAAAAAAAATTAGAGCCACTTCCTCACTGTAATTGTCATGGGAAAAGTGGCTCTGGGGAGCAGGAGGTTTTGAGGAGAGCCCCTCAAACTGCTGTGCAGCTTCAGGGCACTGTCCCACACAAAACCCACAAGGCCAAAAAAAAAAAATGGACCAGGGGGTCCAATTCCTGGGGCACCCAAAGCCAAACCTAACTTCACACCAGATAATCTCTATAGGACCCAAATGCACTACATCCCTCTATCTACTCTAGGAACCCTGCAGGCCTGGAACCAATATAAACCCAGTTGCCAAAGTCACTGCCACACAAAACACAATCTGCTCAAGGTCTGCCAGCTCTCCAGCCCTGCCCCAAACAACACGGGGAGAGCTGGCCAACCACAACAAGCCTGCTGGCTCTGGGTCTCTCACCCAGGTGCCAGCTTCCCTGCCACAGAACATACAATCAACAGATGCCAGCTCTCCAGCCCTGCCCCAAACAACACGGGGTGAGCTGGCCAACCACAACAAGCATGCTGGCTCTGGGTCTCTCACCCAGGTGCCAGCTTCCCTGCCACAGAACACACAATCTACAGATGCCAGCTCTCCAGCCCTGCCCCAAACAACACAACTCTCAAACAAGAGAAGTGGTGGACCACCACACCTAGCTCTACATCATTCTGTATGTGACACAAAGAAGCATTTTGACTTACCTTGAGTGATGGATGGTTGGCTGGTCCCGGCTCTTTCACGTTACCCAGGGTGCACCACGAGGAGGCAAGCCAGAATTGCACCCCAAATGAGGAAGATCGGGAGGGCTTCAGATTGTGTGAGAGGAAGGCAACCATTCCTTCTCTCTCAGCTCGGCAGTAACACACGAGCATCACTGTCCCATTAGAGGGACCTCAGCATTGGTATGGCTGCTGGCTGCCTGTCATCATCACTGGCACCTCCCTCTTTCTTCCTCCTGCCCATGAAAAAAAACTGGGTGGGTTATCCTGGCTGGGCCTGTGGGTGCTGTCGGTTACAGTTGGGGGCTGCAATGGTGCTTTCAGTATTATTAGGCATGTGTGGATGGAGGACTGGAGAAATTTGGATCGCTTTGCAGTTTTTAAACCAGCATTCACTTTTGGTTTGGGGAGGGATGAGGGATGCACTGCCAATTAATTTGTGAGTGAGTTTTTGGGCTGTCTTTGGACTCTAGTCAATTTTTAGTGGAGGAGTGTTTTACAACCACCTTCCAAGTGCGGGCCAAGAGAGGATGCAGACACAAGTAGGTGCTCACTTCATTCACTCTCAAAGTCCAAGTTCGGGGAGCTGAACATTGGCAAGTTGACGTTCAGGAAGACCAACTGCTCAACTGTCCAGGGTTGCAGGCGATTGCAGTGTGGGCAGACAATGTCGCCCATATGTGAAAAGACGCGCTTGCTCTGCACGCTCGTCGGTGGGCAGGAGAGGAATGCCTTGGCCACAGAGGAGAGGGCCGGCCAGACCCCCTCCTTTGTGACCCAGTAGTCCAAAGGAGACGCTTCCTGTGGCTCGAGGGGCTCAAAAAGATAGTCCCTCATCATCGCAGCACCCATCTTCGCTCTCGGTGCCCTACCGCTCCTAGAGGGGTCAACAACCCGCCCGATGAATGTCACCTCAGCACTCTTCGTGGCGTGAGTCTGGTGGGAAACACTGCCTAGCTGGGGAGGCTGGGGATGAACAACAGCAGTGGAAGTGGCAGATGAGCTGCTTCCACCCCCCTCCTCCTCAACTACCGCTCGACCTTCTGGGAGAGCTCATCTCGCCAGCGATTGAGCTTGTTGGCCCGCTCGGCGACTGTGCCCTTAACGCGCGGATCTAACATGGTCACCATCATGTAGACCTTATCCTGGGTGAAAGTCTGAAAGCGGGCCTCAAGCCCTTCCTGCAGCCTAACAACCAGGGCATGCACCACTGGACAAACGTCTGCACGGCCTTGAGCTGGCACTAGAAATGAGGCCAGGTCCTCAGGGGCCATCTGGACCATGGGGACGACCAGTGTGATGCTTGCCGTGTCAGACGAGAGCATTTCTGTGTAGGTCTTGAAGAACCCAAGAACCTCCACAGTCTGAGAAATGATCACCCAATCCTCTTGGGTGAGACGGTTCTCATTCTGAAAGACCCTCGTCTCAGAGACAAAGGCATCCAGGGCTGCTCTCTGCTCCAACATGGCACAGGTGGAGTTCCAGCGTGTGTGGACGTCACCGATCTGGTGGTGCCCTGGCACACCTGTCAGTGTCTGTTTCTCATGCAGCCGATACGAGTCCGTATTGCTTTGTGAGAAGGGACCCGTGATGAGCCGACATTTCTGGAGCAGAAGTCAGTACTCATGGGTCGCGGCTAGATACAGACGATCCTGACTTTTCATCTGTCCCAATGCGTCCTTAACCACGAGGTGGAAAAGGTGGGCCATGCAATGAAGGTGGTTTAGGCCCTGATGCTGGACAGCCACCTTGATGTTGGAGCCACCATCAGTCACCACGAAGCCCATGGTGACATCCCCATTGCCTACCCAGCCTTCTAACTGCCATGAGAGGGTGGCTCTGAGAGTGTCCGCCATGTGCGGCGTGTCGACTGCTTCAGCGTGCAGCAAGGCCCAGTGATAGCCGGCCCGGCGGCCCTGACCCTGCCTGTCGCTACTGCCACCCCCACCCTGCAGCTCTCTGGGTTGCCACCAATGCGCAGTCAGGGAGAGATACCCCTCGAACGCATGTTGGGAGCTCCAGATATCTGAGGTGAAATGCACAGTCCCCCCGGTAGCACGGGACAAATGCTCCTTCACCACAGATCTGGTTGCCCTGAAAACAGCTGGCACAATGGTCCTGCTAAGGGTGGTTCTAGCAGGAACTTTGTACCAGGGCGCCAGGTACTCGAGCAACCCTCGCACCCCAGGATTCTGGACCACTGAAAATGGAAGCCCATGGGTGACCGACCTGGCAAGGTTCCAGGCGATCACCCTCCTGCCGTACCTGATCCCCCTTCTTGGCACAGAAGTGCCAACCCTAGCAAACATCTCAGGCAGAGATGCCTGGCGTCCCTGTTCTCCTATGGAACGCTCCTGGAAAGCGGAGGTAGTCATGATGGGACGGACCTCCTGGCTGGGTGGTGTTGGCAGCTTGGATAACACAGCACAGCCTGCTTCTCCCCCTTAAGAAGCACCCTCGGGTGGTGCTTCCGCAGGTGAATCCGAATCCCCCCCGGAGTCAGGTGGGCAGGGTCCCACCCATGACTGATGCGAGCCCTGCACAGCTGGCACTGCGCATAGCGTGGATCCTCCATAAGTTGGAAATGCTTCCATACTTTGGAGGTGAACGGATGCCCAAACTGACTGGCAGGTTGGGTGTCCGGAGCCACCTTCTTTGAGGTGCTTGGGGCAGACACATCATGTCTCGGGGTGGCAGGAGGGGCTGGCTGCCGGGAGGAAGTGGGCGGAGATGGAGGCACCTCGTGTGTCTCCATCTCTTCCCACTCCACCCCATGCGGCTTCCCCTCCTGGCCATCCCCTGAAGGACTGCTGGTGCCCGAAGGAACCAAAGAAGGGGGCTGGTCCTCCTCAACCAGCTTCTCCTCCAGCTCCTGCACAACACTCTGCACCCTCCTTGGGGTGATCGTTTTGGATAGAAAACTGTCCCCAAAGTTTATCTCCAAGGAGGGCTGCTCTTGCTGCCCCTCCTCTGGCTGCTGAGGCCGAGCAGCTGGAGGAGAGACTGCCCAAGCAGCAGACCCCTGTGCAGTGCCAGCACCTAATGGCACTTCTGCTGGGTGCGCCCCAGCAGCAGCCTCGATGAATGGCCCAAGGCAGGCCTTCTTCTTCATCACACTCTGGCCAGAGGTTGGAGTGCTGGTAGGCGGCTGTGGAGTGGCCCTACACACAGGTGGGAGGGAGACCTGGGTCCTCCCCCTCCCCTCCACCCCTGTAGTCTTCTCCTTGGCCTTGCCCCCAGGGCCCCTCTTCTGCTGCCTCTCACTCATGTCACCCTTGGCCAGTCTCACAGAACCTGAACTGAGAGTGGGGTTTTTTACAAACCTAACTCACTGCACTGTACCCTGAACCAACAGGTGCCCTGACTTCTTTTTAAAAACCCTCCCACCAAAGCTTGTTTATTTGTTTTTTTGGTCCCTAACCTGTCCTTCTTTGGGTTGGGGTAGTAGTCTGGTAAAGTTTAGGAGACTAGGTGATCCTGCCTCTACCTGGCTACAGTTTTTAAAAGGCTACCTTGAGATGAAGGCAATCCTTGTTATATCCTCCTAGTTAAACTTCTCCTAACTAGATCCTGGGACAAACCTGATTTCCTTGCAAACTAGAAATCAGGTGTCCCCTAAAAGTTGAGAGAAGCTGTGGTTTACCCTATGGAAATCTATTGATGCGCTGGCTTTCAGTGGCTGAAAGCCAGATGCACTGCTGCTGCAACTCTAGTCTCTTTAAAAGGGAGCCTGATGTGGCCTAGTAGTCACGCTGCCTTTTATGAGAAACCTAAAATCTTTTAAAATCACCCCTATCTGGCCTATTTGAATTTTGAAAGGAGATAAAGCCCTAAACTGGATTAATTTTGTTTTAAATTTCAAAAAAACACAATCCCTAAAAACACCCTTATTAGTGGGGCAGCCTATTTAGTGCCTATTTAGTGGCACCCCCAGTCCTCCACCCCCAAACCAGGAAAAGGGACAACAGGAAAAAAGGCCAAGCAACTCAAGTGTTAAAAAAGTGGCCTTTCACCAATAAGAAAGCTCAGGCCAAATCAGTCAACAAGACCCCCCCCCCCTAAAACCAGAACCGGGAAAAGGGGGACAAAAGTGGCCTTTTATACAATGGAAATTAGGCCAAACAGCACCCCCCCCCCCACAAGAACCTGAAGAGAAAAGTAACAGCAGCAGCACAACACAGCAGCAACAAATCAAACACTGAATACTTTTAAAACAGTAAAAAACTCAACTTTTAACAATACAGGAACTTTGCCAACCCCTCCCCCCCAAACAAACCCTTCACCCTACACCCTAACCCCAAGAAATTCAAGCCACCCAAATCAGCAGAAGTAAAAGGACACCGCACTTTTAAAAGTCCTCTCATTAAATTAAGATAAGGGCAAATTAGCAAACCCCTCCCCTACTCCAGGCCCCCACCCCCAGCAGAACCTAACCCCAAATCCAAATAAGCTACCCAGTACTCACCCACCCAAATCTGGATAAGTAAAGAGACTCTAGTCCTTTTATCAACAAAAACAAGAACCCCAAGACTGTTTTACCTTGTCTTCTGTACTCCAGGGAAGTCTGGTAAGGCTGAGTGAGAGAGCAGCAGGCAGCAGCTGAAGCCAAGGGCCAGCCAGCAGCAGCACAATCTCTCACACCAACCAACATACACCAACACAGCAGCAATGGAGGAGTCCAGCCAGGAAGACTCCTTAAAAAGGCTCCTTAAAAAGGCTCTACAGAGAGCAGTTTCAAAAAAATAGCACTGCTCTCTGATTGGCCAGACAACAGTGCTTACTTGGATACCCAAGTAAGCAAAAGATCAAAATAACAACAATGTTGCTGATGGCTGGGCCATCAGCTTCACAACAGCCCTTCAAAGCATGCATTTGCAATGCATTTTGCAAATGCATGCTTTGGATTGGCTGCTGGGGCTCCTCTTCCCCCTCCCCCCCCTCCCTGATCCCAGGGAGGCTATGGGAGAGGCGGGAAAAGGCTACCAAAGGCGGGAAAGTAGGCAAGCAGCTCCCCTGAGGCTGCAGAAGCCACTTTCCCGCCTTTTGCATTGACATCCGTATACTTCCGAATATTCGGAAGTATACGGTGAGCCATATTCGGCTGCCGTAGAATGGTCCCCAATGGGAATCGGCTGCAGCCGATTCCGTATACAGCCGAATCAGTATTGATTCGGCTGTAAATACGGTTCGGCCGAACCGAATGCACACCCCTAGTACACAGCTGCGTTTAGACTAGGTATATACATTTATTTACAACTATAATACAGACTAGCAAAGTGCTCCGCATACAATTCACCATCCAACCTCCCACAAGTAGCAGAGTACTACTGTTCATTTATACATGTCCTCTAGGTAAGTGACCATCAGGTTTAGTGCTGAGTCATGCTGACATCACTCTGGCTGATGCAATCTGGTACTCATTACTAATTTATGATCCATTGTACCCTTCAGGTACCTGAGTACTCTTTTGGCAGCTATCCAATCCTTCTGCTTCGGTTCTTTACAGTGCTGGCTTAACAGGTGGACCACCATACAGATGTCTGGTCTAGTCCAACAAGCTAAATATAGCAATGACCCAACTAAGAACTGGTATACCTGCTTATTTTCTAGTAAAGCGTCATCTTCCTCTTTTACATAACCAGTAGTCATGGGGCTCTGAACTACTTTGGTTTCAGTCATGCCATATATCTCTAATAGTTTTAGTATTTTTTTCCTTTTGGTTTACTTGATAGTGCTCTTCTGTAATCTTGGTAATTTCCATCCCAAGATAATGTTGTATTTCCCCAAAATACTTGATTTTAAATAGTGTTTGTGTTTCCTCCATAAACCATTCCAGCTGTTCATTGTTCTTATACAGGAGGCACAAATCATCCACATGAAATAATATGTAGCCCATGTACCATGTGGCTAAACAGACATGGATCGGCCACACTTTGCTTAAAACCTAAGCCCTCGAGTGCTGTACTCAGGCACTTGTTCCATTCATGGGCTGCCTGTCGAAGGCCATACAATGCTCTATTTATCTTAAGTACAGGCATATTATTTTTATTGGGGAATCTGGGGATTGGTTGCAGGTACAGCTCCTCTTTTATGGTGGCGTTAAGGTATGCTGTTGTCACATCAAAATGATGTACTGTCATGTCACTGATATCAGCCTTACATAGTGTTGCTTTTATTTATTTATTTATTTATTTAGTGGACTTATATCCCGCCCTTCTCACCGAAGCGTCTCAGGGCGGCTCACAACATAGTGATTCATACAATTCGATTTAAAACATTTACAAATACAATTAAAACCATAATTAATAAAACAAAGATAAGATAAAATCAGCGGTCTATAAAAGCATTTTGTTCCATCCAGAGGTGTTCTCATTATCAGTTAGGTGTTATAGGCCTGCCGGAAGAGGGCTGTCTTACAGGCCCTGCGGAACTGCCCTAGGTCCCGCAGGGCCCGTACCTCCTCCGGCAGCTGGTTCCACCAATGGGGTGCCGCTATTGAGAAGGCCCGATCCCTGGTGGATTTTAGGCGGGCCTCCTTTGGCCCAGGGACTACCAACAGGTTTTGTGAACCCGAGCGTAGTACTCTCTGGGCAACGTGTGGGGAGAGACGGTCCCTAAGGTAGACAGGTCCTAGGCCATATAGGGCTTTAAAGGTAATGACCAACACCTTGTACTGGACTCGGAATATTACTGGCAGCCAGTGCAGATCCCGGAGCCCCGGCCGAATGTGCTCCCATCTTGGGAGCCCTAATAGCAGCCGGGCAGCAGCGTTCTGCACCAACTGCAGTTTCCGGGTCCGGCACAAGGGTAGCCCCATGTAGAGGGCATTACAGTAGTCCAACCTCGAGGTGACCGTAGCATGAATCACTGTTGCTAGGTCGTCGCGTTCCAGGAAGGGGGCCAACTGCCTCGCCCGCCTAAGATGAAAAAAAGCGGACTTGGCAGTGGCTGCTATCTGAGCCTCCATCGTCAGAGAAGGCTCCAATAGCACCCCCAGGCTCTTGACCCTGCCCGACGCTGTCAGCGGCGCGCCGTCAAAAACTGGCAGGGGGATTTCCCTTCCCGGGCCGCAGCGACCCAAGCAAAGGACCTCTGTCTTCGCCGGATTCAGTTTCAGCCCGCTCAGTCTAAGCCACCTAGCCACTGCCTGTAACGCCCGGTCCAGATTTTCTGGGGCGCAGGCGGGCCGGCCGCTCATAAGCAGATAGAGCTGGGTGTCATCGGCATATTGATGACAACCCAGCCCGTACCCTCGGGCAATCTGGGCAAGGGGGCGCATATAGATGTTAAATAACATCGGGGAAAGTACCGCCCCTTGAGGCACGCCGCAATCAAGCATGTGTCTCTGGGACAGTTTCTCCCCAATCGCCACCCTTTGTCCCCGACCATGAAGGAAAGAGGAAAGCCATTGCAAGACCAGCCCCTGAATCCCTGCGTCGGCAAGGCGGCACGCCAGAAGCCGATGGTCGACCGTATCGAACGCTGCCGATAGGTCCAACAACATCAGCACCGCCGAGCCGCCTTGATCCAGATGCCGCTGAAGGTCATCCACCAGGGCGACCAGCACCATCTCCGTCCCATGGCCCTGGCGGAAACCAGACTGGTAGGGGTCAAGGACAGAAGCATCCTCCAGGAAACTCTGTAGCTGCAACGCCACTGCCCTCTCAATAAGTTTGCCCAAAAAGGGCAGATTCGAGACCGGCCGGTAGTGTGCCAATTCGGCCGGATCTAATGTTGTTTTCTTCAAGAGGGGACGGACCACCGCCTCCTTGAGCGCTGATGGAAAATGCCCCTCCAGTAGGGATCTATTTATGATATCCCGTATGGGATATCTTAGCTCCCTCTGGCAGGTCTTAATAAGCCAAGAGGGGCATGGGTCCAATTTACAAGTTGTTGGGCATGCAGATAGGAGGATCCTGTCAACTTCTTCCAGGCTGAGCGCGCCAAAGCCGTCCAGAACACGATCCGAAGACAGGCACGGAGCCTCAGGTTCGCTAGCTGTATCTAATATGGCAGGGAAGTTGGAACGGAGCGATGCGATTTTATCCGCAAAGAAATTCGCAAAAGCCTCACAGCCAATTTCCAATTCATTAGAATTTGGTCTGCCCTGTGGTAGTGTTGTAAGGGTCCGAATTGTATTGAACAGTTGGGCCGGGCGCGAAATTGCGGACGCAATCTCCACCGCAAAGTATGCTTTCTTTGCGGCCTTGACTGCCATCTCGTAGGACTTCATAAACTCTCTATAAGATGTTCGAATCGCTTCGTCTCGAGTACGCCGCCATTGCCTCTCTAATAGTCTGAGTCCCTGTTTCAACCGCCGCAACTCCTGGTTATACCAGGGTGTCGGCCTTGAACGAGGGCGTAGAGGACGCCTAGGTGCAATCTCGTCGATGGCCCCGGCGAGCCTATTATTCCAAGATTCCACCAGATCATCGAGGGAATCGCCAGGGGGCCTGGGATCCCGCAGAGCCGTCAGGAACCGTTCCGGGTCCATCAGGCTCCGCGGGCGAGCTAAAATAAGCTCACCGCCCAAACGGGTTTGGGGTGGGACGTCCACACGAGCCTTGAGGGTGTAGTGATCCGACCATGGCACTGCTATAGAAGCAAGATCGTTCACTAAAACTCCCGACGCGAAGATCAAGTCTAACATGTGACCCGCCTGGTGGGTGGGTGTCGTAACTACTTGGGAGAGTCCTAGTGTCGCCATGGAAGACACTAGGTCCATCGCCTGATTGGAGGTCACGTCATCGGCATGAACATTGAAGTCACCCAGGATCAAAAGCCTCGGGTGCTCCAATGCCCATCCTGCTGCGGCCTCCATCAGGGATAGTAAGGCGCTGGCCGGTGCGTTAGGCGGTCGGTACACCAGCCAGATCGCCAACCCCTCCCCAACATCCCACGCCAGGCCGGCACATTCAATACCCCCGATCTCCGGAGTCGGGAGGGCCCGGAAGGAGTAAGCCTCTCGAATGAACAGGGCCATCCCTCCCCCCCGCCCGCTGGTCCGCGACTGGTGAAAGACCGAGTATCCTGGGGGCGCCATCTGGGAGAGAGCTACAGTCTCCCCATCGCGGACCCAGGTCTCGGTCACGCATGCCAGGTCCGTGTCCTGCTCAAGCAGGAATTCCCGAAGGATAGAGGTCTTATTGTTGATGGACCTGGCATTACATAACACCAGTGACGGAGGCGAGTAATTTCGCCTTGCCCCGCTACCTGTCACCATCGGGATGGGACGCAGGCTGGAAGGTGGTCGAGCACTATCTTGTCTCGATCCCCTTCCCTTCCATTTCCGCCTGTTCCCACCGTCATACCTTCCCCTCCCCAGGAGTACCGGAATCCCCAGACCAATCATCTCTCATTGGTACCACCAGCCCTTCCACTGACAAATATTTAAGTTTTCCTCTTCTCGGCCCTCCCACCTCCAATTGGCCTATCAATAAATTACCCACAAATATTCTAATAGTTATTTAATATACATTCATCCCAACCCATCCAGTTCACTAGCTAACAATAATAAGTTATGAATCCAATTGGCTCCTTAATTAAAGTCTTCAATCGTTATCCCCTTTTCTATTAATTTGCCACAAATAGTTCCATTAAATTAGCTAGTCAGTGAAAACAAATTTAAATAACCAATAATTAATCCAGTCTTAATAATTTACATATCCAGTAATTAATCCATCTTAATAATTTGGGAGATAGGATCCAATGGGTAGGAGGACACAGTTTATGCCAACTAAAGTGCCGGGGGCAATAAAGTGCAAGTGGTCTTAATAGTCTAATTGGTTAAAGTGCTACTGTTTTAGATACGGTTATTTTTAAAGTGCTGGTGACAATAAAGTGCTGATGACAATAAAGTGCAAATGGTCTTGGCTTAAGGCGCAGTAGTGTCTATGGAGTGCGGGTGTCTTGGCCTGAGGCTTGGGCGCTGATCTCACATGAGGGTGGTATGTGCTAACACGTCGCCCAGGCGACCCGGGGACCTTCAGTTCTAACGATGGGAGGAGGGAAGAGAGGGGAAAAAGCCAGGGCCGTCGTCCCGCCGGCAGACCCGCTGCCTCGGTACCTCGCCCGGTCCCACAGTTCTTCAGCGCCGTCGCGGCCACCTCTAGCCTCTCGCCGGCGTTCTCTCACTCCACTCCCCAACTCTCCAGTCCACAGGCCTCCGGTCCCCGCAATGGAAAGGGGGGGGCGGTAGGGCCGTCGTCCCGCCGGCAGCTGAGCCGTGTCGGCAGCTCGCCCCGTCCTGTAACTCATGGACGCCGCTGCTACAGCCTCCGATCTCTCGCCGGCGTCCTCCAGCTCCACCTCCACACTCCGCCGTCCGCTTTCGGGTCTCGGCACGCCACACTCCACACTCCACGCTCCGCTCCAACTCCACCTACACTCGGCACTTCCCCGCCGCGGCCCCCGCTCACGCCCGGCGTTTCCCAGCCGCGGCCCTCGCCGTCCTCGATATTGTCCCGGCTGGTAAGCACTTTCGCTTTATTTCCAGTTTGTTTTCCAAAGAAGGCTGTTCTAAATTCTCCTTTGCCTTCCCCAGCAGCTATATAGTTGGCAGACTGTCCTTGGTGGTCTCTGAAGAGATTATTTTAGATGGAATAGGCGTCTAAAAATGCTGTTGTGCCGGGAGCCTCAGCGTCTCGCTCCTCACCTTGCCGCTGCCATCTTGCTTAGTGTCTCGAGTTTGACCGTGGGAGCAAAACATTCATCAAAGTCCCTTCTTTCTAGTTAGGTAAATCCTTTAGCCTCTAGCCAAGCTTTTTTCTGAAGCGTCCCGTCTGTAAGCCGTTTAAGCTTATGTAGCCATTTACAGCCAATTACATTTTTTCCAGCCGATAGCTCGGCCGGTTTAAATACGTTATTTTCAGTTAGTGAGTCAAACTCTTTCTGCATAGCTTGCAGCCAGCTGGCACGCTCTTTATTGTTTAGAGCATGGTTTCTTCCCATACAGCACCCTGTATGGAATGTCATTTATTGCTTGAGTCCATAACCTGTTTATTATAAAGTACGCTGTCTTCAGTGCTTCTCCCCAAAATGTTATTTTTAGCTTGCTATCATTCAACATAGCATGAAGCATTGTCTGAAGTACTCCCCCTTTTCTCTCTACCACCCCATTCTCTGCTGGTGCAGAAACATTAGCAATTCTGTGATGTATTCCCTGGTCTCTGAACCAGGAGGCAAATTGTTTTCCTACAAACTCTCCCCCCATATCTGTCTGCAAAGCACTTATCTTGCAATTTAACTGCCTTTGCACACGTTTAGGCCAGTATCTGAATGTTGAACACATGTCTGACTTCTGTTTCATGGCATACACCCAAGTAAAACGACTATGGTCATCAACCAAGATTGACGTATATTTGTTTTTAGATACACCGGGGGCATAAGGGCCAATCACGTCAGCATGAATTAGTTGTAGGGGCCTCTCGGAGACTCTGTTGCTTACTTTGGCCACCAGGTAGGCCTTAGATTTTGCCTGCTTACACACATTACAATCAAGATAGGCACTGCAGGACTCTACCTTTTCACCTTGTAGAATGGCCAGGGTCTTATTAATAGCGTTGTAACTTGCATGCCCCAGCCTTCTATGCAACCTATGAATATATTTATGATGAGGCTGCTTGTTACATACAGCTTGTGCTTTCACTTCTTTCTGATCCAGCACATACACATTGCCTCTCAATATGCCTCTGGCCAATAGTTTATATGCCTTAAATATTTTACAATTATTTACATCAAAGGATACAGTAAAGCCTGCCTTTGCCAATGCTGAGACACTTAGTAGGCTTGTCTCTAGACTAGGCACACAAAGCACATTCATAAATTTGTGCTTTAGTTCAGGAAAGTACACAGTTCCTTGGCAGAGGACCTCAGCCTTTCTGCCATCAGCTAGACTCATGAACCGAAGACTTGCAGGCTCAGTGTCGTCTAGCAGTCTCTCCTCACAGTAGAACATCTGGGTGGCCCTGGAGTCAATAATCCATGGTGCTCTCTGCAGACCCGAGTCAGTCCTCACCAGTTTCGCTTGCTGGTTCTGCGAAGACTTCTGCCTGCCTCTCTGTAGCTCAGGGCAACTCCTCCTCAGATTTTTTCACTGCCGCAAAAGAAACATTTTTTCTTTACGTGCAACACTCTCTCCTTCGGTGACTGCTACCAGCTAGAGGCACCTCCCACACTCTCAGGCTCTGGCTTCTGCTGACTTTGACGAGCGTGGGCTGCCTGCTGTCTGCACACTTGCTGCCTTTGATCTTCTGCCAGGAGCTTGCCAGTTATGTAGTTTAAAGTAAGTTTATCAGCGTCCTGGCACTCGAATGCCATTAACAACATATCAAATCTCTCGTGCAGAGAGCTCAGGATTATATACACTTTATCTTCTTCTGGAATTGTTTTACCTCGCTGTTCCAGCTCTTGGAAGCATGCAGATAAGCTGTTGAGATGGTGTCTCACCGTCTCCCCAGCCAGCATTCTCTTCTGATATAGCTTCCTCATCAGTGCTATCAGTGAGCCAGCTGTTGTCTGCACGTAGACGGCCTTGAGCGTGTCCCAGGCTTCCTTCGCCTGCTGTTTTACTCTGGCGTGCACCAACTGGTCATCCGATATACTTAATATTATGGTTGCGAGAGCCTTCTGGTCCCGAACAACATCTTCAGGTGTGGGGTCCACAGGAGGAGCAGATACACAGTTCCACAGCCCCTCTTGTTTAAGAAAATGTTCTATATGCAACGCCCACACGTTATAGTTAGTAGGAGTCAGCTTATCTATCAGCACGGTAGCCGCCACTGTAGCCATCCTGCTCAGCACCTGCTTCTCAGCTACTGCTGTTCTCCTCTACTGAGACAGCTTTCTCCTCACTTCTGGAGCACTTCTGGGTCTTTCTCCACCACACACCTCTTCTACTCACGGCACTCAGGTGCAGCGGAATCGTGCTTGGCCCATAACCCTGTTGGTCTTCTGCGTTTAGTGAGAGAAGATTCTGAAGACACAAAGAAATTTTGTCTTGTACACAGCTGCGATTAGACTAGCTATATACATTTATTTACAACTATAATACAGACTGTCAGACGATAGAGGTTCAAAGTAAATGGGCTTCCATTTGTTACAATGTTAAGACGTTTATTTGATATCTCAAGGTTCTGAACAAAGGAGCATTGGAACTGGTACCAGTTAGCGGGTAAAGCAATGCTTTAAGCAGTGTACATCAAAGGATTTCTAAACAATACTACATTCTCACACTTCTAGGATACATGTAACACCTTTCCTTCCTCTTATCTCTTGTGGTTTCTTTTCTCACGGAGGAGCCCTGCTGGCTCTCCTTGAGGCTGCTGGCTCTCCTTGAGGCTATCTTCAAAGGGCTGTTGCTTTTGTTAGTACTATTAAGAAGAATTCCCAAAAGGGGTTAGTAACATCTCTGTCGCTACTTTGATATGCAAGGCCTCTGTTTCATGGTTAGTAGCAAATGCTCAAAATGGAGTTAGTCATGTCAAGCTACACATTGCATTTCAGTAATATTTATCATAACACAGCATTAAGATTCTCCAGTGTCTGACATACTGCCCCCCCCTAAGCTCTTGCTCAGGGTTTGTCTGGGTGCAGTAGGTAAAACTTCTTCAAAAGAGAGGGGGCCCGCAGGTTGGTTGACTTGACCCATTCATCACAACTAGTAGGGAAATACTTCCAATGGACCAGATAGTACAACACCCCTCTTTGGATTTTTGAGTCCAGCACCTCCTGCACCTCATGGTGACTCTGACCCTTCACTTGAATAGGTGTGGGCTCTGGAGGGTGGGGGTGCCATGACGTAATTCTAGGATCTTTGTGAAGAAGACTGCAATGAAAAACAGGGTGGATTTTACTAAACATTTTAGGAAGGTCTAATTCTACTGTCACTTGGTTTATTACTCGCTTTATTTTAAACGGGCCCAAGAACTTGTATGCCAGTTTTTTGCAAGTCTGTGGTAAAGGCAGGTTCTTGGTTGACAGGAACACACTTTCCCCCACTTTAAAGTCCCACTCCAGGGAGTGCTTCTTGTCAAAATACGCCTTGTAGTTCTTTTTAGCCATCTCCAAGTTTTCCTGAATGACCGCCCAGCCTTTCCTCACTCCTTCCCACCATTGCTGGCAAGAGCTAGGTGGCACTGCTCCCTCGGGACTGGGCAGCAAGGGGAATGGCTTGCCTTTGTAGCCATTCACTATTTGAAATGGCGAAGCTTTGGTGAAGCTGTGCAGGCTGTTGTTGTACCCGTACTCTGCAAACGGGAGCAGCTCCACCCAGTTGGACTGCTGGTAGTTTATATAGCACCTTAAATACTGTTCAAGAAGATTGTTTACACGTTCTGTCTGTCCGTCTGTCTGGGGGTGGTAGGCGGAACTCAGCCGCTGCTCTATCCCCGCCATTTTACAAAACTCCTGCCAGAAGTTGGTAACGAACTGCGGCCTGCGGTCGCTAATGACCTTGTCAGGGAACAAGTGTAGTCTAACCACGTGATGGAAAAACAAATAAGCCAGTTTTTTAGCTGTTGGTAGTTGCTGGCAAGGAATAATATGTGCCTGTTTGGAGAAGGTATCTACCACCAGCAGCACTACTGTTTTCCCCTGGGATGCGAAGAGCTCCACTATAAAATCTATTGAGACCACTGACCACGGTCTGCTGGCACTGGGGGTAGGTTGCAATAACCCCGGTGGCTTTCCCCCTCTCCATTTGGCCATGACACAGATGGGGCATGATCCCACAAACTCAGAAATGTCTTTTTTCATTTGCGGCCACCAGAACTGGCGATTTACCAGATGTAGTGTTTTTACATAGCCAAAGTGGCCCGCCAGCTTGCTGCAGTGGCAGTGCTGCAAAACATCTGCTCGGAGGGTCTTTGGCACATAAAACTTCCCCTCGTAGTACCAACCCCCCCTTCTCCTTTCAAAATGCCATCCGGCTGTTCGTGTGAAAAATTGCGTGAAATGTATGCGCAGGGTCTCAACCTCCCCTCCTCATCTTTCTGCATTAATATGGCTCCTACGGCCACATCGGAGGCGTTGCATTGGACCATGAAGGGTTTCAGCGGAGGTCTCAATACTCCTTTGGGATGGAGCGGACCTCTTCCACTGACACACACATCTTTTCGTTCACTGGGGGTGGCGTTGGCCCCCATCGCCCCTGCCAGTGGTGGTGGGTGCACCACCAATCGGTAAAGTCTATCGTTTGCACCCCCCATTGTATGTCCAGCTGGTGGTGGGCTAGCCATCCCACCCCCACCACCACATCAAAGGATGAGGAGGGGGCTATGACGAAAACTTCCACCTCCCAGTGTTCTTTTATTCCCACTGGCAGCCCCTGGGTTTTTTCCGTGCAGGGTTCCCCCCTCATGGCCGTCCTGTCCATTTGCTCAAATTGGATCAGGTGGGGAAGGGGGACCCTAGACAGTCCCAGGGCGTTTAGTAGTCTCGGGGTGATGATTTCACGGGTGCAGCCCGAGTCTACTAAAGCTCGGGCGTGCATGAACCGCTTCAGTTTCGGGTTCAGCAAAGTCACTGGTACAAAGAGTAGGGCCCCCATTATTCTCACCCATAGCGGTGCCATCAAATCCACAACCTGCCGTCTGGCACCTCTCAGAGGAGGTCGCTCTCGTTTTCCGCCGGTTCCGGCTCCCACGATTCTTCACCCGAGTCCTCGGTTATTATAGAATCCTCGTCAAGCGCCATGGAGGTGGTGATGCTGCCCCGACTGGGCTCCTTGGGTTTACCCCCCATCTTCTTTGGACCGGCAGCCGTCGGTTTTGGAGTCGGGGGGGAGAACCTCGGGGTTTCTCTGGGCAGTTGGTGGCCAGGTGCCCTGGGTCGCCGCACTGGAATCATCGATGCCCGGGGGTGGATTTAGGTGCTCCCCCCTGAGTCGTCACCTTCTTGGGTTTGGTTTTAGTCCCTGCTTTGGCCTTGCGCCCCCCTCTCGCTCCCTGCTGCTGCTGCCGTTGCAGGGCTACATGTTTCAGGTTGGTCTCAACTTCCCCGGCCAGTATCCAACCCACCAGTGTTGTGAGTCGGGCCTGCTGGAAGCATTGGTCGAGGATGCTCGCATTGAGACCCCAATGGAAGGCTTCGTATTTCATCCTCTTGTTCCACCCTCGGACTTTAGAGCAATGGGTTCTAAAGTCGGTGGCATACTCCCTCGCCGTCTTCGTCCCTGTTGCAGTTCTTGCAGGGCGAGGGTGAGAACCTCCTGCAGCGGGTCATTGTACTGCTGCAGCTTGGCTTGTAGGAACCCCGCTACGGTGGCTAGTTTGGGGCCCCGGGTTTCGTACAGGCTAACAAACCACCGCCTTGCTGCCCCATTCAGTTTCAACCTCAGATAGCCCGCTCGGCTAAGCTTGGTCGGGAAGGTGTTTCCCCAGTGGGTCATGAAGTTGTTGCACTGGATGGTAAAGTACTCCACTTCCTCCGGTCACCATCGAATGTGATTTGCAGCTCTCGGCCTCTGCCTCCCCCCCAGGGCATGAGGGGTTGCGGGCCAGCGGGGGCCATCGGCCAACCTGGAGGGAGGGCTGGCACTGATGGAGCGGCCGGGCCCGGGGCTGGCGGTGGTCCCACTGGGACCGGCGGCCCTGCTGGCTCTCCTGGTGGGCTCCTCGGTTGGTCTGGCTGTGGCGCCGGCTGGTCCGGTGGTGGCTCGGCTAGCTCTCCAGGTGGGCCCGCGGGCAGGTCCGGTGGTGGTCTCTCTGGCTCCGGTCGTGGCGCCGGCTCGCCCGGCGGGGCCCGCATCTGCTCTCACATCTGATCCAGTTGTCTCTGCACCTCTTGTGCGATGTGCACGGTGTTTGCCTGGATCTTGTTTTGGATTTCTCGTATCCAAATTCACATCTCGTTCCTCAGTAGCTGGACATCCTCTCCTCCCCTCGGGGTCCGGCCTTCGTCTTCCCCGGGCCGCCTCGGTCCTCTCCAGCCAGGACGTCCTCCCCTTCACTCCCCATCCCGGTAAACAGGTTCCCGAAGCGCCCGGCTGCCTTGTCCATGAGCGCGGTTGAGGTGTGGGGCTGCCTCGGGGTGAAGAGTAAGGTTGAGAAATGCAGTGGAGATCCCCCCTTCCGTCTGTCGACTGTGACACCCGGTGGGATCCCCGGCTCCTCTACAAGTTCGGTGGGTTGTCCGTTATTTGGAACTTTGGCGGCCATCCAGCTAGCAAGTTGCCGGTTCGGATAGACCCGTATTGGATCAGTTCCAAAATGTCAGGACCACTAAATGGGACGGAGGCCTAGGCCCACCCTTGATGTTGCCTTCTCCTCACATGGATGTTCAGAGGTTTCCAGTAGACCCCTGCACTCATTTTGTTATTCATTACACTAATTATGAAAGTGGGGTGTTTCATAGTTGTAGTATAAAAACAAAACCAACCCTCCTTCTGAGCAGTCTAGAACCCCAACCACCTCATAAGAACATAAGAGAAGCTATGTTGGATCAGGCCAATGGCCCATCCAGTCCTAAATCTTCCCCCCAGACACTGTGTTCAGTAGGTCCCGGATGAGGGGGATGGGGTAGGTGTTGGACATCAAAATCGCGTTTATCCCGTGAAAGTCAGTGCAAAGTCTAAGCGAGCCGTCCTTCTTCTTGCGGAACAGCACGGGAGTGGCGTGGGGGGCGGTAGCCGGTCTAATGAACCCCCGCTCCAAATTTTGGTCTAAGAACTTGCGCAGTTCCTTTTTCTCTGCCCACTCCATCTGGTAGAGTTTGGCCTTTGGCAAATTCTCCCCTGGGATCAGTTCTATGGCACAGTCGGTGCTCCGATGGGGGGGGGCAACTGGTTGGCCTCCTGCTCGCTAAACACCCCCATCAGGTCTTGGTAGGTGCTCGGGACGGGGTGCACCTCCTCCACCGATACACACGCCCTCTCCTTGGCCACGGGAGCCCAGGGCCCCCACACCGTGTCCCATAGGTGACCTTTACACAGGGGGTCCAGGAATCTGATGGTCTGGGCTCGCCACCAGATAAGGGGTTCATGCTTCTCCAGCCAGCCCACCCCCAATATTACTGGGTAGGAGCACGAAGGGGTGATGACAAAGATCTCGTGATCCCAGTGTTCCTCGATCCCCATAGGGCAGGGCTGCGTTTCACGCGTGCACGGCTCTCCGCACATCACGGACCCGTCCATCTGCTCAAACAGCATGGGATGCGGTAGCTGTGAGCTCTCGAGCCCTAGTGCTTCCACAATCTTGGGGGAGATTAGTTCCCGGTTGCACCCCGAGTCTATTAGGGCCCGTATCTGCAAGAACCTCCTCAGCTTAGGGTTTAGGAGCTTCACCGTGACAAAATACAACCGTCCCGTTACTCTCACTGTCAGCAGCACCTCTTCCCGCTCGACCTGCTGGTGGGCACCGTTCAGAGCAGGCCGGGCTAATTTCCCGCCGGTTCCTCTGCCCAGGCGAGGTCGGCCAGTTCCGCGGAGAGCAGTACTTCTTCGTCCAGGGGGTCCTCGGCCACCACTGCGCTGCTCTTCGCCGCATCCTTAGGGTGGCCAGGCGTCTTCTTGGACCCCGAAGGGCCTGGCTTGACCGCTGGCGGGGGAGCCCGGGCAGTTTGGGGCTGGGGGAAATTAGAGGCAAAGTGATTCGGGTCTCCGCACCTGCACCACGGCGGCCGGTTTCTTGGACTTCAGGGGATCCGTCTTCCCCGGGGTGGCCCTCGCTTGGCTCTTGCCCGATTGGTGTTGGCGCAGCATCGCCACCCGTTTCAGGTTGGTCTCCACTTCCCCTGCTAGCTGGATCCACCCCACCAGGGTGTCTGGGCTAGCCTGGGTGAGGGCCCGATCCAGAATGCTGGCGTTCAGCCCATTGGAGAAGTGCTCGATCTTCATCAGCTCGCTCCAACCCTGGACCTTGGCCGCGTTGGCTTGGAACTCTGCGGCATACTCGCGGATGGATTGGGCCCCTTGCTGCATGTTGTGGAGGGCCACCAGCACGCGGGTCTCCTGCAGGGGGTCCTCGTACTGGGTCAGCAGGGCTTGCAGAAAGGTGTGTACATAGTCCAGGTCAGGGCTCATTGTCTCACACAAGCTCACGTACCATCGTTTAGCTGCCCCCCTCAGCTTCGAGCCCAAGTAGTCCACCCTGCTGAATTCATCCGGGAAGGAGTTCCTTCAGTAGTACATGAAACTGTTCTCCTGGATAGCGAAGTAGTTCACCTCCTCCGGGTCCCCGTCGAAGGTAGCATCCAGCTCTCACCCCCTTCCCACATCGCGAGGTGCCGGAGGTATCTGAGGGGCCGTGCCTCTTGCAGGGGCTGCCACCTGGGCCGGTTGGCTTGAGTGGCCTTGGGTCACCGGTTGAGTAGGTTGCTGCCGCCGGGACTCGGTCAACCCCAGCGCTCTCCCTAGTTGAGCCGTCAGGGTCTGCATCTCGTCCTTCAGACTCCATATCGCTCCGTCGACCTCCCGGCGTACCATCGAGCTGATAGTCTTCATCATGCATGTCTTTGGGCCTTGGTTCCCTGCCCTCGGCCGCCCTGCACTCAGCACCCATGTTCTCGTCCTCTGACACCTGGACGACGATGATGCTGTCCGCCTCCACCGACTCGATGGGACCCGGGTTGGGGGCTTCTGCTTTGGCCATCCGGACTCTCCTGGTGTGGCGGGTCATGATGGCTTCCCGGCAGATCGGGGCCTGCTCCATGATGGTGGTAGAGGTCCGCGGTTGATACTGCCGGGGTGTGATCACCAACTGGAATTGGGGGGGGGGACTCTGCGGTTCTCCTAGAATCAAGGACGTGCACGGCACCTCGGCCCCTTCCACGTCGGTTGGAAGTTCTCCGTTGTCTGGAATCTGTTCGGCCATGGGGCTTTAAAGTTGCCGGAAAGGTTGAACTTTGAAGGGGAGTCTTTCAAAATGTCAAGTCGGCTGATTCAATAATGAGACCTTGTTGATACAAAGTGGCTAGTTTACTCTTCAAAGGGATTCTTGAGGGAGGGGGGTACTATGCAGGGCACATTCACACATTGATGTTACAACTTTGTTCTCAGGCCTGTTCTGGCCTTGAGCGTCTCCTCCCCTGGCGCTCGGCCTGGGAAGGCACCACAATCTCTTTCACATATTCCCATTTCAAAGCAAACTACATAACAAAGGAAAGGAGGGGGGGGGAGAAGGAGAGTTCGAGCTAGCAGCATTGGCATACAGTATGGCTTTTACCCAGGATGCTTCTCTCCTGAACCAAAGATGGAATACAGACTTGACCAGAATTAAAGCAGACTTGACACCAGGGTGACTGGCTGGCCAATGAGGAGCACAAGAAGAGGTGGCTGCAGAATGAGATGGGCCCACACTGACCTGATCCAGCAGAGCTCTTCTTATCTCATCTAGGATTGCCAACTTTTCACTGGGAAATAGGGTTGCCAGGCAGGGCTTTTTTTGTAGCAGGAACTCCTTTGCATATTAGGCCACACACTCCTGATGCAGCCAATCCTCCAAGAGCTTACAGGGCTTTTCGTATAGGGCCTTTTGTAAGCTCCAGGAGAATTGGCTACATCAGGGGTGTATGGTCTAATATGCATAAGAGTTCCTGCTACAAAAAAAAGACCTGTTGCCAGATCTTACCTGGCTGCTGGGGTGGTGGGGGGGACTTTTGTCATGTGCGCATAGCACAAATGTCACGATGTCACTCAGAAGCGACATCATTGCACCAGGCACATTGTTAGGGATATGCTCTAGCATTTGGGTAAAAATTCTATGGCACCATAGAATTTTTTCACCCAAATGCTAGAGCATCCCTCGTGTAATGTGCCCAGTGTGATGATGTCACTTCCCAGTGATGTCATCATGCTGGCCATGTTGGGTGATGACGGAGCTCTTCAGTGGCAGACTTCCCTCATTGGCCATCTCTGTGCCAGCAAGTTGGAGGCCCCGAAATCAAGGGAACCCCCACCAGAGGTGGTGGAATGGGAGCCCTACTGGGAAATGACCGGAATGGAGTGTGACCGGAATGACCGAAATGGAGTGTCAAGAGAAGGGGCTTTATTGCCAAAAAACGACCTTCACAGCAGCATATTCCCAAGGTCCCATCTGAAATCTGGCAGCCTTACTGGAAACTCGCTATCCACACAATTCTGCCCGAGGCTGGCCCAGGAATGGCAACTACGCTGTGCAACTGGGCAAAACTGCCAAGCAGCCCAGCCAGACTGCATTTCTGGGAAGAGGTTGCCAGTAGGTTGTCAAGAAGGAAAAGTTGAAGGAAGATACAAGGACAAAGGCAGGTGGGCTGGTGGTTAGGAAGGAGAGATGGAAACTGATCTGGTGGCCATGGCCATGACACCCCTTAGCCTGACCTAGTCAAGCAGCAGCTACTGCACAATTGCTGGCTCAAAACTGGCAGCTGCTGCACAACTGGGATCACCATCCTACTGGCCCCAGCCCTGCCCTGGTGACCAACTCTTCCCTCTTTGCTTTCCCTGTGAGGTTAAACTGAAAGTGTGTGACTGGCTCAAAGTCACCCAATCAGCTCAACCTCGAGATTCCATTTGAAAGCATTGAGGTGTTGCCAAATGAAACACTTTGGAAATTGGGTTCCATTATTCAGTTGCATTATGGAAGAAGACATTGCTTGAAACATCTAAATAATACCTAGGAGAGGTGTTTGACTGACAATTTGGTTCCATGGCGGGTTCCTTTTGCCTCATTTTCAGAATTGGATTTGGTCTGCAGACACGTATGTTGATGACATCACTAGTGGAGCTGACTGTTGGACTTTATATGTTGATATACGTACTAGGAATAAGGCCCATTGTGGTGGAAGATGCAATGGGCTGTAGAAAGAGGCTGTGTGTGAGTGCCCCTCCCCACTGACTTCTGACCCACTCATCCAAATGGAGGCATTTACTCCCCCCAACCTTGGTATTTTCCCACCCACCTAAGGTTGCCATTTTCTGTAGGGGAATTGATCTGACTTCAGCTTTCCATCTCCTCCCCCTTCCTTGCACCCTCTATCTAGGAAAAGTACAGTCTTTCTCCACAGTGTGAACCAAAGCAGCTCACATCATTCTCCTCTCCCCCTTTTGATGTGCAGAACAACCTGTGAGGTTGGTTAGGCTGAAAGCCCGAGAATGGTTTTGAAATCACAATGTGGACCAGAAGGGAATCAGGCTATAATGACACAGATCATCCTGCAAAGCAGCTGTTTTCTCCAGGAGAGCAGATCTCTGCCATCTGGAGAGCAGTTGTAATTCTGAGTGATCTCTTGCCCTCGACTGGAAATTGGCAGCAATGGTTCCTAGGAGGAAATGGCTGGTTTGGAGGGTGGAGTCTATGGCATTGTACCTGTCTGAAGTCCCACCCCTCCTCAAACCCCACCCAGTCCACACATCACATCTCCAAGAATTTCCCAGCCTGGAGTTGGCAACCCTATCTCCTTCCCAGTAGCAGTAGCAAGCAGTCAGGCCCGTAGCCAGCCTCCAGGTGGAGCCTGAACTCCATACAACAGGTGTCTACACCTGGAGAAAATAACTGCTTTGGATGGTGGACTCTTTGGCATAATATTCAGCTGAGGTCTCTCTGCTCCCCAAACTCTGACTTCTGTAGTCTCCATCACAGAATTTCCAGGAATTTCCCACCAACCTGAAGCTGGCAGCCCTAGTCAGGCTGGCCCCAATGAGTTTTCCTTCAAAGGCCAAAAAGAGACCTGGAAATGGTCTCTTCCTTTTGCTTTTTAGTAAGATAACCAAGGTTGGTTGGATTTTACTGACAGAAGCAAACTTGGTTGCAAAGGAACAGCTACTGCCTAGCAGTTTCCCCAGTGGCCTAATCCTCTGGGGCCAGCAGGGGGTGGGGGAGGAACAGACCCAGCCAATGGCATGCAAGTTGTCTTGACTGGCAGTTCACAGGCCAGTGGCTGATGTGGTATGCACCACAGCCAATTGGAGAGCTGATATTGATTGAAAGTGCCCAGTAGCATTGTCTATGGAATTGTAAACATTTAAGTGCTATTTATTGTTTATAGGATAATAGAATATGTGAGCAATCTTATGTGCTAATAATTTTTTGGGGTTTTAACCACCAACAAAATTGTTAAATAGCTACAAGAATAAGCTTTGGAAATTGCAACATATATAAGTATTGAAAACAGAAAATTTGGCAGATCATACTTTCAAATATTTATGGTAATCTTTTGATGGTTTCCCCCTTACGGTTTTTCATAGTTGGGATAACAGTGAGCACTGACTTAGGTGAGTCAAGTGACAGGGAGTTGCCCGATAGTTGTTGGTGGGCCTGGTCCTGATGTGTCCTCCCACAAAGGCCAAAACAGTCCTGGAAAGGAATCCCGCCCCATCTCTGTCAAGTCTGCTGTAGTTTCTATAAAATGCATCTTTGGTTCAGGAAAAGGATCCTGGGTAAAACCACACTGTATACCAATGCTGCTAGCTTGATCTCTCCTTTCCCCCCCTCCTTCCCTTTGTTATGTAGTAATGCTTTGAAATGGGAATATGGGAACAAGATAGTAGTGCCTTCTCAGGAGAGCGTGGGGGGAACTGGTGCTAAGAAGGCGCCCAAGGTCAACCAGGCCTGAGAACGAACTAGTAACATCAATGTGTGAATGTGCCCTGCATAGAGTGCCCCTCCCTCAAGAATCCCTTTGAAGTATACCTTAAATGCCTGTCTTGATTGTATACTCGCCAGTCTTTCAATCTGGCTCTATAGTCTAACAACACGTTACAATAAACTAGAAACTTTTATCAAGAAGGTCTTGTTATTGAAACATCAGACTTGACAATCTCCCTCTTTTTCTGACAGAAACCAAGGCTTGAATGCTGGTAATGCTGTTGTGGTTGGCTAGCAACAGCCACAAATGCCACTGAGAGAGCATTCACTTCTTAAAGATATAGCTGCTGCTTCTATTAATTTTTAAAGGGTTAATTCACCTCCTTAAGGGGTTAATTCACCTCCTCCTCTTTAAAGATCCCCCCTCCCCCCAATTTATAGAACGATCTGTCTTCATGGGCCAAGTCTCTGGATATAAGTCTCCAAGGATGGAACCATATTTAGAATTAGATCTGCAGATCTCCTTAGCAAAATGTTTGGGAGGGACACATGCAGCACAGATTCTTTTCTGCTTCAGAGATGCATGGTGGGGAAGAAAAAGATACAAAATGCTGGGTGGGGGGAAGAGAGGAAGGAGGTGCTGGCTTTTTTCTTCTGACTGACACAGACCATCTGTCTATTCAGGCCTTGGGATTCCATTAAACACCATCTAGTCTATTTCTAGTTGTGACCCTTTAGGCAATTTTGCTTGTCCTGGACTCCATCAGAGGCTTGGCCAGGGCACAGATGTCTTTGAGGCTGGGGTCTGGACTCAAGGGGGCCGTCACCAGCACTGGGTGTCTCCAGCCACCTCACACCTGCTTGTGTTCCATGGAGCTCTTTGGGGTGATTGAGAGAAAGCCAGCAGCTCCTTTCATCGGTCTGGAGAGAGCAGAGTTCAAGCCTTTGGGGACATGGCCACCTGGTTGCTATTAGGAGGTCTCCATTCACTGGGACAGGGTTACATTGTACGCTCCAATTATCCCACTAGGTTTCCATCACCCCTGCAGAAAACAAAATACTACTGCTTAATTCAGAGCCAGGCAGATATTTCTTGAGCTGAGGACCTTTTCAGCATATCCTATACTTTCCCCAAAAGTTATATCTTTGGGTACATCACTGATCCTTAACTGGGGACATACAGCCCCAGGAACAATTGACAAATTGGAGGGGAGCATCCAGGAGTTTGGGGGACATATGGGGGGGGGGCATTTGACATTTGAGCCAGCCCCTTCTCTCTACATGCAACCGTTTCTGACTGGCAGCGGCAGAGGACTGTTTTATATTAATCATCCTGCCCTGATAAAATGCCAGATCTTAGACTGCCTCCCTAGAGCCTTCAAAAGTAGCCCACTGCAAACAGGCCTTGAATGAAGCCACAGTTTAAGGAAGTTCTTCCTGAAGTGACGCCTGAGATCATCCGTGTAGCTATCAAATGTATTTGCAATCAGCCTGAAGGAACAGTTCAGAGCTTGGGATGGTGCTGCTGGATCCTGGCCTATGGCTGGAAGGCAAGTGTCCTCTGGCATGCCAAGCCTTTCACCAGTTTGGCTAATAGGCCAGCTATGGTTGTTCCTAGCAACGGAGACTCTGTGGCCACACTGATCTAGGCCCTGATTAGAGGCAGATCACATCACTCTAATGTGCTCCTCACCTTTGAAAAGGGTCCAGAAACTCCAGCTGGTTCAAGATGCGGCAGCCAGGCTACTGTTGAGATAACATCACTGCAGTGCTGAAAGATCTGCACTGTCTGCCCGTTTATTTCCAGGCTCAATTCAAAGTCCTTGTTCTTACCCTTAAGGCCTTTTAAATGGCTTGGGGCCAGGGTACCTGAAGGGCTGACTCAAGGGGAGTGGGAGATGGGGGAGCAGGGAAATAGGAGGAAGCTGTTGATGTGAACTTCCATGGAAAAGCTGGAAATGACATCATACCTTTCTAGGAATTGCTGAAAACTATAATGGTTTTACCATAGAAATTCTAGTGATTTCTAGAGATCAGCCATTTTTTAATTTTTTCTTCTGCTGTGGCTCCAAGTGATGACATTGCCTGTGTGTCATGAGCCCAGAATTCCCTGCAGGCCTCTCCGAGACTAGCCAGGGCCCTGCCCTGCCGAGCTTCTCAAATCTGACAAGATTCGGGCTAGCCTGGATCTCATATTTGATGGTGGGTTTGAGTCTGGAAACTGATCATTTTAAGCTGCTTAATTATCTGCTTTTATGCTCTGGTTGATTGTTTTTGTCTGGGTATTAATTAAGGATTTTTGAATGTTTTATGCTTTGTTGCATTTTATTTTGTGTTGGACAGGCTTCCTGGAGATGCAGCATAAAAATTAGAATGAATAAATAAATAAATATGCCTAAATAAATAAAGTTGCTGCCTCTGGAGTGCTGTTCTTATGAAAAAAAATTTTTAAACAAAAATGGAACTCCCAGACTCCAGACTTTTAAAATTTGTTGTGAATCAGGATGCTCAAACTTCGGCTGCTTGGGCTCCATCCTGTTTTGGGGCTGCAAACAGGGAGCTGATTTATCACGCTCATTTGGAGTGTTTGTGACAGGGTTCATTCCTTGGTGATCTTGCATTGAAGCACAAACCAAAGCTTCCCCTGCTTAAGAACATAAGAGAAGCCATGTTGGATCAGACCAATGGCCCATCCAGTCCAACACTCTGGGCGTTTTTGCACAGAGCTTACCCCAGAGCGCCGTCCCTCTTCACCGCGCAGCGTCTGCACAGATTTCGCACCAACTGCTCTGCAGAACCAGGAAGAACTGCGAAGTGCCAAGCCTTTTGCGTCGCAAATATAAACCGCTAAAAACCAGTTTACATTAGCAACGCAAAAGCCGCGGCTCTTCCTGGTTCTGCGGAGCAGTTGGTGCGAAATCTGCGCAGACGCTGCGCAGTGAAGAGGGACGTCGCTCCGGGGTAAGCTCTGTGTGAAAACGCCCTGTGTATCACACAGTGGCCAAAAATACCAAGTGCCATCAGGAGGTCCTTTGGGGGGGAAGGCAGGACACTAGAAGCCCTCCGACTGTGCCCCTCAAGCACCAAGAGTACAGAGCATTCCTGCCCCAGACAGAGAGTTCCATCTATACCTTGTGGCTAATAGCCACTGATGGACCTCTGCTCCAGATGTTTATCCAGTCGCCTCTTAAAGCTGTCTGTGTTTGTAGCTGCCTCCACCTCCTGTGGCAGTGAATTCCATGTGTTAATCACTCTTTGGGTGATTTATCTGTTCTGACTACAGGAAACCAAATTCTGGAAGTTATGATAGTTTCTATAGACAATTTGAATTCCTGAAGGCAAATCTGAATTACTGACAACTTGCAGGGACCAAATAGGGTCTTCAGCAGTGAAAATAATCACCAAAGCCCCTATCAGACGAGGTCTTCTGTAAACCTCTTCAAGAATTTATACGTGCATCCTTGAGAAGACAGAGGTTATTGCCAAGTTATAGGTCAATTTTAAATTTTCATTTTTTGGGGGGGAATAGAGAGAGGTAGCTTAATTACTCTAGGGGTGTTTTCGCACAGAGCTTACCCCGGAGCGACGTCCCTCTTCACCGCACAGCGTCTGCACGGATTTTGCAACAACTGCTCCACATAACCAGGAAGAGCTGCAAAGAGCCGCGGCTTTTGGGTCGCTAACGTAAACTGGTTTTTAGCGGTTTACATTTGTGACGCAAAAGGCTCAGCACTTCGCGGCTCTTCCTGGTTCTGCGGAGCAGTTGGTACGAAATCCGCGCAGACGCTGCGCGGTGAAGAGGGACGTTGCTCCGGGGTAAGCTCTGTGTGAAAACGCCCTGTGTATCACACAGTGGCCAAAAATACCAAGTGCCATCAGGAGGTCCTTTGGGGGGGAAGGCAGGACACTAGAAGCCCTCCGACTGTGCCCCTCAAGCACCAAGAGTACAGAGCATTCCTGCCCCAGACAGAGAGTTCCATCTATACCTTGTGGCTAATAGCCACTGATGGACCTCTGCTCCAGATGTTTATCCAGTCGCCTCTTAAAGCTGTCTGTGTTTGTAGCTGCCTCCACCTCCTGTGGCAGTGAATTCCATGTGTTAATCACTCTTTGGGTGATTTATCTGTTCTGACTACAGGAAACCAAATTCTGGAAGTTATGATAGTTTCTATAGACAATTTGAATTCCTGAAGGCAAATCTGAATTACTGACAACTTGCAGGGACCAAATAGGGTCTTCAGCAGTGAAAATAATCACCAAAGCCCCTATCAGACGAGGTCTTCTGTAAACCTCTTCAAGAATTTATACGTGCATCCTTGAGAAGACAGAGGTTATTGCCAAGTTATAGGTCAATTTTAAATTTTCATTTTTTGGGGGGGAATAGAGAGAGGTAGCTTAATTACTCTAGGGGTGTTTTCGCACAGAGCTTACCCCGGAGCGACGTCCCTCTTCACCGCACAGCGTCTGCACGGATTTTGCAACAACTGCTCCACATAACCAGGAAGAGCTGCAAAGAGCCGCGGCTTTTGGGTCGCTAACGTAAACTGGTTTTTAGCGGTTTACATTTGTGACGCAAAAGGCTCAGCACTTCGCGGCTCTTCCTGGTTCTGCGGAGCAGTTGGTACGAAATCCGCGCAGACGCTGCGCGGTGAAGAGGGACGTTGCTCCGGGGTAAGCTCTGTGCGAAAACGCCCTAGGTGTTCCTGGATGCCTTCTGGCCCTTTTCAATCTGGCAGGAGATTTTGCATTGGGATAGTTGTAGGGGGATCAAAAGGATGCAGCTCTGCTCGATTGGTCACATCTTCTGTCAAGTTGGAGACAATGGAATAACTCTTGAGCAGTTCATGTCCAGGACATCATTGCTGGTGACTCAGAGCCGGCAATGTGAGATCCTTGTGAGCCTCTCCATGGCCTCCCTTCAATTTCAACACGAATATAAGACTACTGAATAAAATCCTGAGAAGCTTTGGCTGCATGTCGCCATCCCCCCAGTTATGCATCTCTGAAAGCCCCTCTTCTGGAGAAGCTGCTGCTGCCACCGCCTCTGCTCTGGCCAATGATGGAGAGTTGGGGGAGAAGAAGGCAAAGCTGCATCTAGACAAGGCAGAAATGGGTTGTGCTGCTGACTTTGGATGAGGTGAAACCTGCTATGACAGAGTCTGCTAGATGTCTTGGAGTCTAACTGAGAAAAGTGAGTGTGTAAAATGGCAAAAAGTGATTTTTCAGTGGCATTTAGAACAACTCTCTCCTCCAAGATCCAGCTGATCTCACCACTCTGATCCATGCTATGGGAAACTTGAGGCTGGATTTGTGTAATGAGTTATGTGAGGAACTGCTCTTAAGGCAGCCCAGAACTTCTGTTGGTTCAGAGTGTGGCAGCACATCTGTTGTCTGGAGCAAACTACTCACATTACTCTCATCTTGGTATTGGTGTTTCCAAGTTGTCAAGACCTTCACCCTCAGGGACTTGTGAGGCATGGGGAAAGAGGGTTCTGGCCAGGCCTTCCTCCCCCTGCCCCCCCTCTTCATGGTCAATAACTGCCCCTTAGGACAATCCCAGTTACTTCACAGATTCCTCCCTTATTTCACGGAGGAGAGGAAAAGGCTGCACACTGCTTTGGATCCACCTTGGGCGAAGAAGGTAGGGCATAAATGGAGTGGATGAATACATGATGCAGGGTTATTAAGGTTTCTTTTTTCTTAATTGTGGTTGGATGCTGCTTTGAATTCTGGTGGAGGAGAAAAGAGGGTTAAAAAGTGTTTGAGATGCAAACACCCAACACCATCCTCTGTTTGGGGGAAGAGGGCTGCTCCTACTGTATTTCTGGGAGTTCTGTGGTGTCTGGGGTGCGAAGGTCCCAAGGTGTGGAGCCCAGAAGGGCTTCCTTTCCCAGGCAGCAGCAGCAGCAGCACTCAGCCTTTCCCAGGCAAGGGCTCAGGAGAGGATGGGCAGTGTCACAGACAGACAGACAGACAGAGGGACAGCAGCCAAAGAACACAGCTGCACATCCACCAAAGGCTCCTTTCTGCCATCCTCCAAGTAGCTCCTGAACAACACAGGAGTGGAAAGGAAAACTGACACAAGGCCCAACTTGGCCAGCAAGAAGCCCACATGCAGTGAAACAGAAGAGAACCCACCCCTCCCTTGCTGCATACCCTCCATACCCCCAGCTGGGCACCCAAAGGACCTCTCCCCTCCCCCCCACACCCCAGGGCGCATGGAATCCTCCATTGGCTTTGGGGTGGAAAACACTGAAGGGGTGTAGTGACTAGTCTAGCAAAGTTGCACATGAAAAGCATGAGGTCATGTGCAGTAAACTCTCCTCAAGTCAGCAGATTGCAAGAGATAAAAGAGTTTCCTGTGGTTTGCCTGTACAGGAAAGAACTGCAAAGACCAGGATAAAGAATGCAGGCACAGAAAGAGAAGGAGAAGATAGATGGGAGCTTCCAGCCTAGGCAAAGAGAGGCATTGAACCTGCACAATCTGAGTGCCCTGGAAAGTTTGGCAGCCCTGCCCTCTTCTCCCTGCACTCATCGGCACCTGAGAAGGGCAAAGATGGGTGGGGGAGGGGCGGAGGGGGGAGAGAGAAGAGCCCCACTCATGGGCTGGATTAAAGCTCTGCGAGGGCCAGTTCTGGTCTGCAAGCCATAGGTCATCAGAAAGCAGGGGAGGGAAATGTCTGTTGGATACTCCATTATTCCTTATCTGATCTGGGAAAACCGGATTTTATTTCCCACTCCTCCACTTGCACCTGCTGAAATGACCTTGGGTTAGCCATAGCTATTGCAGGAGTTTTCCTTGAAAGGGGAGCTTCTGTGAGAGCCCTCTCAGCCTCACTTACCTCACAGGGTGTCTATTGTGGGGGGAGAAGATATAGGAGATTGCAAGCCGCTCTGAGTCTCTGATTCAGAGAGAAGGGCGGGGTATAAATCTGCAGTCTTCTTCTGGCGATAAATTCCCATGGGGAATAATGGAGAATTGATCTGCGGTTATCTGGGGATCTGGGAGGACTGTTTTTTGAAGTAGACACGAAATTTTCAGCTTAGCATAGCATCCCGTACCTTGCCTCAAAACACCCTCCAGGTTTCAAAAGGATTGGACCAGGAGGTCCAATTCTATGAGCCCCAAAAGAAGGTGTCCCTATCATTCATTATTTCATTATTTCTAATGGAGCGAAGGCATTTAAAAGGTGTGAAGCCCCTTTAAAGTGATGGCCAAAACTTCCTTTGGAGTTTATTTATACTTGTCAGAACCTCACTCCTGGCTCCACCTCCAAAGTCTCCTGGCTCCAACCCCAAAGTCCCCAGGTATTTTTTGAATTGGACTTGGAAACCCTACTCTTAACCAGCAAGAGGCATGGGAGAAGAGCCGTCCCTGTGGTCTCACACAGTCCTTGGGGCTTATTGAGGCACCTGAGTGAGGGAACGGAAGGGACCAAGCCAGGCCCCAAAGAGTGGCAAGTCTGCCACAGGCTCCATCTGCAGAGATGAGGAAGGGGCTGGGGGGCCCAAGAGGGCAAAGGCTGGGTTGAGTGCTGGACACGGCAACAATCCCACTCTATTTGGGGCTCAGCATCCCCCTTCTTTTTCCTGGTTCATCCTGAAGCAGCTTGACTGTTGATCCTCCCCGCCCACCCCCCTGCCCGCTGATCCATCTTGCGTCCTGTTAATCCTCCCCGCCCCCCCAGCCCCCAATGTAGCTCTAACCCCTTGGTGACACACTTTCTGATAGGAAAGGCTTAAACGCCACCTTTCACCCCAAGCTGTGTCTGTAATCAGACAAGCAAAACATTAATAGGCCAAGTCAGGCAATGAATCCTCAAGCCCAGGCAAAGGCCCTTCCCAGCGACAATTCTGCTTCCTCCTGCAAGATCCACGTGCGGCTTTAGCAAAGCTCCTTGTGAGTCACGTGGGGAGGGAGGCCATCTGGATGGGCAGGACAGGACAGGCAGCTCCAGGACAAGCAGTGCAGCCATGTGGCTGACCCTCATGGCCCCTCTGCTCTCTGCCCCTTGACTGGCCAGATCCCAGGGAAGCTCCTTGGGGCAGCAGAGACCTCTGCTGCAGAGTGCTGGACACTCAGCTTATCTATCATCAAGCACCTGCAGCCTCCTTCCATGCTTCTGCCTTGTGGCACAATTATATGGGGCTTTTTTCCTGACGGAGCCCACTGGAGTGCAGCTCTGCCTGGGCTAGCCAGGGCTCCGGCTGGCCTGACAAATGCCAAGAATCAAACCCAGGCAGCGATCCTCAGTTCAGTGCTGGTGCCTGCCCCAGTGCCATCCCACTCCACCTTCCCTGCTATCCCCACTTTCCACACCCAAGCCCCGGTGCAGCCAAGGTTCCCTCTAAGGTGCACTGGACTACCCCAGTGCAGTGATTTCCTGACCTTGGCACAGAGATTTTTGTTCCAGCACAGAGGTGGCAAGTCTGGGGAGTAGTTGGCCCCACCCTCCCACTCAGCCAGCACAAACAAATGGCACCTGCTCCAGGCAACCCTCGTCATGGCCACGTAGTGTGCAGTGTTGCTAACCTTCTGCCACCACAGAGCCACTCCTCAAGACAGAGCCTGAGAGCTGCCCACATTCAGTCTGGCTGAGCTGCCCGTCCACCGACACCCCAGAGCTGGCAGGGCAGAAAATCCCTTGAGGAAGTTACTTGGAGATGAAGATGGGGGAGGGGAGGAGCAAGCCTCAGCAGCATGTTGGAAGTGAGCAGGTAGCTGCTGCCTTGTTGCAGGTGTCAGAACTTGTAACTTTCTCTCTGTCTGCTTTGACCAAACTGACTCCATGCTGTAACCTAACACTAACACAGAGTCCATAGCCTGAGCAATTAACCCTGCACCTCATAGCTATTCCAAATATTTAGGGCTCCAGGACGGGCAACAGATAGTCTCTGTTCAACATCCACAGGTGCCCTTTTGAAGACAGGCCGTTTGGCCTTCACCACAGGGAAGCATCCTCCCTTCTGATAACGAAGCCTGGGAAAAGAGACACTTGTCTGTAACCCGTGTGAATGATAGCTTTATTGTACTTTACTGATGGCATAAAATGTAACCAACTGCCAGGACTCGGCATTACTGTTATCTTGTAGCTCTAGCACTGTAGTTCTTCAATAAAGATCCTTACTTTGTAACAAGTATTGGAATCGTCTGAAGTTCGTTCCAGTTCTGACAGCAGGGTGGCTGGGTGTACCCCAGAGCCAGCAGGGCAGATGGCCCCTCAGCAAGGTTACTTGGAGGGGGGGGATGCACGGGGAAAGCTGGGAGGATGGAGGTCCTGGCGGGGGGGGGCGTCTTTTAGTAGTAGCTTAAGGACATAAGATAGGCCTCTTGGCCAACCAGTCGAATAGTCTGTTTCACACACAGTGGCCCAAATCCAGGTGCCATCACAGTTCTACCAGCAGTGCCAGAACTACAGAAGCCTCCCCTCTTGTTTCCCCCCTCCCTAGTTTAAAGACCAACAAGATCTTTAGGGCAGGAGCTTTTGTGACTCTTGTGAGACCCTGGAGACCAGGTGTTAATGGACTTGAATCCTCCTGCAGATCAGCAGGGTGACCCTCTGGAAATATCTATCTATCTATCTATCTATCTATCTATCTATCTATCTATCTATCTATCTATCTATCTATCTATCTATCTATCTATCTATCTATCTATCTATCTATCTATCTATCTATCTATCTATCTATCTATCTAGTCAATCAGGCAATCCACACTGTGGAACAAAAATAATACTGGCCTTCTTCACAGGGCTGCTGTAGGGGTCACTGTGAAAATGTAAATGAAGGACTTAGAAGAGCTGTATAAAGGCTGAGTTTTAATTTACAATATCAACAATGACCAAAGGAACAAAGTCTGAATTCAGTTGCACCTTTAAGACCAAAAAAGTGACTTTCCTGATGCTTTCAGAGGGTGCGTGTGTGTGTATGTGTTGGTCTATAGTAGAAGAGCTGGATTCAAGTCCAGCAGCACCTCAGAAACCCACAGAATTATTGGGGTCTAAGAATTCAATGGTTAAAAACAAAGCAACCCTTTCCCAACTTCAGCTGCCCAGATTTCAAGGCAGATGCAGTGGATTTGTAGTTTGACTGATGATTGTGATGGGAGAGGGTGGGTGTCCCTAGATGGTTTTTAATGTGCTCTCCCCCTTGCAAGTGGGGTCTAATGTGGGAGCTAGAGAATATTGCCTGCCAAATATTTAACTTTCAAGAAAAAAATCAGGAAGTAAAAAAGAGGTTGTGCCAGCAGTTCAAGGCTGCTTTTATTCTTGCCTGGGGCTTATTCTGAGATTCTTACAATGTTATGGTTATGGTTACCTCTGTATTTTAAATTTGTATGTTTTGTATGTTCCTAAACTGACATTAAAAAATAAAATAAAATATTGGCTTGCTCACATCTTTTATGGATTGGGCATGGCAGAATGACAACACTTCCATTGACATGAGGAGGTGTGGCCTAATATGCAAATGAGCTGCTGCTGGGCTTTTTCTACAAAAAAATCTCTGCAATTATAGAATGTCTAGGAATCAGGCCCGTTGTGAAGAAATAGGAAGTACTTTAGAGGAATGATTTTTTTAAAAAAATTCATTTTGGATCCCATGAATTGTAAAGCCCCTGCACATGACACAAGATTCTAAAGCACTTTCTCATCTCTTGCAGGTCTCACTTCAGGCCAGGGTTCTTGTTGGTTTGCTTGCGTTGTATCCCACCCTACTTCCAAGGAGATCAGAGTGGTTTCTAGAAGTAGGCTCTGGGCTAGTGCCCCCCACCCTTGCTGTCTTCCCACCCCTACCCACTGAAGTGAAGGCATTCACTTCTCCCACCCTTGGTGCCTCCCCCCTCAACTTCCCATCCCCACCCCCCTCCAACTACCACGCACCCCAAACACCTCTTCCTCTCAACTACCCCTGCACCCTTGGCACTCCACTACTCCCCCCACCCAGGACATTCACCCCCCCTGCTGTCTTCCCACTTACCCCACAGCTGAAACAGATGCTGGTTCCCGCCCCCCTGCATGTGTGTGTGTGTGTGTCCCTGTGTCTGTGGTGGCTCAAAGCCCTGAAAGAAGCCCAATACTTTTCCTGCCACTTCCAGCTGGGCAGCTCCTCCACGGCTTCTGCCTTCCATTGCCTTCATCATTGCCTCATCTTCTCAGGAAGAAAAGAAGAGACAGAAAGGAGAGGGAGAAGGGGGTAAAGTCCAACTTGAAGAAGTTCCTCTCTTTGCCTGTGCTTTTTTTTGTGCTAGCTGGCAGGCGATTGAATGAATGAATGAACTTTATTACAGTCATAGACCAATATAAAAACTATAACACATCATATAAAACCCTCCTAAAATACCTAAGATAGTATAAAATACCCTCCTAAAAAAACATAAAATACAATAAAATACATAAACATTTCCCCACCTATACAATCCAAGATAACTAAAATATAATTGAACCAATTTTAAAATTCAAGTCAGTTCCAATTTATATAAATCCTTTAAATCAGAGTATATAAAAACATTTATAAACTAAAATTCCAAGAGATCATACAAGACATGCAGTTTCTTGTTTCTTAATATGGAACTTCACAAGATAATGGCAAAATTTGGCTATCTGTCTAGAGATAGTTGGACTTGCATCCACCAAAAGTTTCTCCAAACATGCCTCGTCCGCGTCTGCCATTGGTTTAACTACAAACGGGGAAACAAACCTATCCCTCTGTACCTGGCGGAAAGGGCATCGAAAAAACATATGAGTCATCGACTCCACCTCTCCCATAGCACAAGGACAGCGTCGGTCTTCATACGGGACTTTTCTATATTTCCCTTCTAGCACCTTTGAGGGTATGGCTGTGCATCGAGCCAACGTAAAGGCTCTTCTGTGGGCTGGTACCTCCAAATAAAAAAAGTACTTGGCCGTCCTCATAACATATTTGGTCTCAGTAGCTGCTAAAAAAGGCGATTGAGAGCTGCTCTTTTATAAATCTGAAATCAGAGTTGCTACTGATTTCTACTTTTTTTTTTTAAAAAAATTGCCAAACAGTGGCCAGGAGATTTCACTCGGGCCTCACTCGGGACCCTACACACGTTTGAGGGATGCGGGCCCCCTGGGTTTCATGGGGCAGACTCACAGGGGAGTGTGTGCAGGGTGACAGGTACTACTGAGTCAGGCCTTTGGTCCACCCCCTCTCTCTCTCTCGGCTTGGCTTCGCGAACGAAGATTTAAGAAGGGTGCAATAGTCCACGTTTGCTGCAGGCTCGCTGGTGGCTGACAAGACCAATGTGGGACAGGCAGGTCCGGCCACAGCGGCTGCAGGGAAAAGTCTGATTTAGGGTTGGTCCTGTAGCAGTGCGATTCTTCCTCAATCTCCTTTTGTCCTCAAGACCAGCTATGCGTGTGTTCTCAAAGGAAGAGACAGCCTGGTGGATGGTGTGCCTCCATGCTTTGCGATCTGAGGCTAGGTCAGACCACTGGTGATGGTTGATGTGACAGGTGCTAAGGGATTTCTTCAAGGAGTCCTTGTACCTCTTCTTTGGTGCCCCTCTATTTCGATGGCCGGTGGAGAGTTCGCCATACAGGGCAATCTTGGGAAGGCGGTGGTTTTCCATCCTAGAAATATGCCCTGCCCAGCGCAGCTGCGTCTTCAACAGCAGTGCCTCGATGCTGGTAACCTCTGCCCGCTTGAGGACTTCAGTGTTGGTCACAAAGTCACTCCAGTGGATGTTGAGGATGGTGCGAAGGCAGCGCTGATGAAAGCGCTCAAGGAGTCGCAGGTGATGACGGTATAAAACCCACGATTCGGAGCCATAGATGAGGGTTGTCATCACAACCGCTTTGTAAACATTGATCTTTGTGCCTTTTTTCAGATGCTTGTTGCTCCACACTCTTTTGTGCAGTCGGCCAAATGCACGGTTTGCCTTTGCCAGCCTGTTGTCAATCTCCTTGTCGATCTTGGCATCTGAGGAGATGATGCACCCCAGGTAGCTGAACTGCTGGACTGTCTTCAGAACTGATTCACCCACAGTGATGCAGGGAGGGTGATAATCTTCCTGGGGTGCAGGCTGGTGGAGAACTTCTGTCTTCTTCAGACTAACTTCTAGGCCGAATAGCTTGGCAGCCTCTGCAAAGCAGGACGTCATATGCTGCAGAGCTGATACCGAGTGGGAGACGAGTGCAGCATCATCAGCAAACAGCTCTCGGATGAGTTTTTCCATTGTCTTGGAGTGTGCCTTTAGTCGCTTCAGGTTGAACAGGCTGCCATCGGTGCGATAGCGGATGTAGACACCATCGTTCTCATCTAGATCTACTGCGGCTCTTTGAAGCATCATGCTAAAGAAGATCGTAAAGAGAGTTGGCGCGAGAACGCAGCCTTGCTTTACACCTGTGCCTATTGGGAAGGGCTCCGAGAGGTCGTTGCAGTGTCTGACTTGGCCTCGCTGGTCTTCGTGTAGCTGGATGATCATGCTGAGGAACCTTGGGGGACATCCTAAACGTTCCAAGATTTGCCACAGGCCTTTCCTGCTAACGGCATCGAAAGCTTTGGTAAGGTCGACAAAAGTCACATACAGACCCTTGTTCTGTTCCCTGCATTTCTCTTGGAGCTGCCTGAGAACAAATACCATGTCGGTGGTGCTCCTGTTAGCTCTGAAGCCGCACTGGCTCTCTGGGAGGAGTTCTTCTGCAATGGTGGGCACCAGTCTGTTCAGGAGTATTCTGGCAAGGATTTTGCCTGCGATGGAGAGCAGGGTTATCCCCCGGTAGTTGGAGCAGTCTGACTTTTCCCCTTTGTTCTTGTATAGGGTGATGATGATTGCATCGCGAAAGTCCTGTGGTAATTTGCCTTGTTCCCAGCAGGTGACAAGTACTTTGTGAAGTGAGCTATGTAGTACTGTGCCCCCATGCTTCCAGATCTCTGGTGGAATTCCATCAACTCCTGCTGCCTTGCCACTTTTCAGTTGCTTGATGGCTTTAACAGTCTCTTCTAGGGTGGGGATCTCATCCAACTCTGTTTTCACCGGTTGAAGTGGGGTGAGGTGGATTGCTGAATCTTGAACTACGCGGTTGGCACTGAAGAGAACCTGAAAATACTCTGACCACCGGTGCAGTATGGATGCCTTGTCTGTGAGGAGCACTTGGCCGTCTGCACTATGCAAGGGACTCTGAGCCTGATATGATGGACCATATACTGCCTTCAGGGCTTCGTAGAACCCTCTTAAATCACCAGTGTCTGCACACAGCTGGGTTCTCTCTGCAAGCTTGGTCCACCACTCGTTCTGAATGTCTCGAAGCTTGCGCTGGAGGTTGCTACATGCAGCGCGAAAGGTTGCTTTTTTCCCAGGACAGGAGGGCTGAGCAAGATGTGCTTGGTAGGCAGATCTCTTTTTTGCCAGTAATTCTTGGATCTCTTGATTGTTCTCATCAAACCAGTCCTTGTTCTTCCTTGTGGAGAACCCGAGGACTTCTTCAGAGATCTGCAGGACGGTAGTTTTTAGGTGTTCCCAGAGTGCTTCTGGAGAAGGGTCTGTGGGGCAACTGAGGTCCTCAATTCTTGACTGGAGTTTTGCCTGGAAGGCAGCTTTAACTTCGGCTGACTGGAGGCTGCCAACCTGAAACTTCCTCCGAGGGATACCTCCTCTCCTGGGTGTGGGTTTAAAGTGAAGACGGAGATTGCAGCGTACAAGACGATGATCCGTATGATTTAACTCATTTTCTACAAGGGCTGGATCTGACCCAAATGTCACTCTGTCAGGCTGGGCCATGCATGCAATACAATGAAATGCCTAGTTTGGGAAATATAAACTTTATTGAGGAAACAGCCAAACTCAACTAATGATATTATTTTTTACTCAAAATGCAAACACATTTACAATATTAACAATACAATATTAACACTCTTACATCATTTCCTTTATTTAACAGTCTTTGATAACTGGCACCTCTGAAGTCCTTCATCAAAATCTGGAGGGGGTGCTGCAGCCACCTCGTGGATGCTGTTTAGGGACCTTGATGCTTCAAAGAGCCGCAGTAGATCTAGATGATGACGATGGTGTCTACATCCGCTATCGCACCGATGGCAGCCTGTTCAACCTGAGGCGACTAAAGGCCCACTCCAAGACAATGGAAAAACTCATCCGAGAGCTACTGTTTGCTGATGATGCTGCACTCGTCTCCCACTCGGTATCAGCTCTGCAGCATATGACGTCCTGCTTTGCAGAGGCTGCCAAGCTATTCGGCCTAGAAGTTAGTCTGAAGAAGACAGAAGTTCTCCACCAGCCTGCACCCCAGGAAGATTATCACCCTCCCTGCATCACTGTGGGTGAATCAGTTCTGAAGACAGTCCAGCAGTTCATCTACCTGGGGTGCATCATCTCCTCAGATGCCAAGATTGACAAGGAGATCGACAACAGGCTGGCAAAGGCAAACCGTGCATTTGGCCGACTGCACAAAAGAGTGTGGAGCAACAAGCATCTGAAAAAAGGCACAAAGATCAATGTTTACAAAGCGGTTGTGATGACAACCCTCATCTACGGCTCCGAATCGTGGGTTTTATACTGTCATCACCTGCGACTCCTCGAGCGCTTTCATCAGCGCTGCCTTCGCACCATCCTCAACATCCACTGGAGTGACTTTGTGACCAACACTGAAGTCCTCAAGCGGGCGGAGGTTACCAATATCGAGGCACTGCTGCTGAAGACGCAGCTGCGCTGGGCAGGGCATATTTCTAGGATGGAAAACCACCGCCTTCCCAAGATTGCCCTGTATGGCGAACTCTCCACCGGCCATCGAAATAGAGGGGCACCAAAGAAGAGGTACAAGGACTCCTTGAAGAAATCCCTTGGCACCTGTCGCATCAACCATCACCAGTGGTCTGACCTAGCCTCAGATCGCAAAGCATGGAGACACACCATCCACCAGGCAGTCTCTTCCTTTGAGAACGCACGCATAGCTGGTCTTGAGGACAAAAGGAGACTGAGGAAGAATCGCACTGCTACAGCACCAACCCTAAATCAGACTTTTCCCTGCAGCCACTGTGGCCGGATCTGCCTGTCCCGCATTGGTCTTGTCAGCCACCAGCGAGCCTGCAGCAGACGTGGACTATTGCACCCTTCTTAAATCTTCGTTCGCGAAGCCAAGCCGAGAGTAGGGCCTGTTTAGGGACCATACTTTTGGATGAGGCTCTCTGTCTTTATATGGCCCAGACTGTGAAGGTCTTGGAGGCCCAGTGGCTCCAGTTTCAGAGCCTATTGTGCTTAGATAGCACTACCTGTTTTTAACTTATACGGCGATTTCCCACACAGCTTAGAGGAGCGAAGTCCCTCCTCACCGCGCAGCATCTGCTCGGATTTCCCACCAACTGCTCCGCGGATTCAGGAAGTGCCGCACCTTTTGCGTCTCAAATGGAAATTGCTAAAACCCTAGTTTATGTTAGCAACGCAAAAGGTGCGGCACTTCCTGAATCTGCGGAGCAGTTGGTGGGAATCCGAGCAGATGCTGCGCGGTGAGAAGGGACTTGGCTCCTCTGTAAGCTGTGTGGGAAATCGCCCATACTGTTTTTATTGTTTCAACAAGTTTTAACCATTGGATCATTTGTATTTACCTGTTTGATTATTTTTATTGTTGTTGTTATCTGCCCTGAGCCCACTTGTGTGTGTGTGTGTGTGTGGGGGGGAATAGAAATCAAAACAAACAAACAAACACATAAGTGTGCATCTGTAAGCTGAGAACATGCTTTTTGATGTTTATTATAGAAAAGAGTTGTTCACAGATGTAGGTTATCCCAAATATAACATTTTAGAAGCAAAGGCCTCAAATTGGGGATACTTTGGACCCCAAAACTGGTAGATTTTGCTCACCCAGATAGTTTAGCTTTCAGTACAGCATCACACTGTTCTAGGGTTGCCAATCCCTAGCAATCCCAGGGGATCCCCTGGTTTGGAGGCCCTCCCCCCGTTTCGGGGTTGTCAGAAAGCGGGGGGAGGGGAGGGAAATGTCTGCTGGGAACTCTATTATTCCCTAGGGAGATTTATTCCCATAGAAAAAATAGAGAATTGATCCATGGGTATCTGAGGCAGAGGCAGCAAATTTTCAGTATAGCATCTAGTGCCTCTCCCCAAAATACCCCCCAAGTTTCAAAACGATTGGACCAGCACCTCTGTGATTCATCCTCACCAGTCTGCTCTCTTTGAAACCTCAAGGCTGCTCCCACTCATCATGCCTCCCCTGGCACTTCTCTCCCACATAGAGAGAGACCTGGCCTTCCACAGAGGCATGCACGTACCCCAGGGCCTGCAAGACAACTCTTTTTAAGATGGCCTTCGGCTAACATTGAACCAAGATAGATTCACTGTAGACGTATCTTGCCATTAAATTTATCAAAGATCTGTGATATAGCACCACAAATGTTTAAATTTTAATAGAAATGTTGGTTTAAATGATGGTTTTATATAATGTAGTATTTGTTGAATTATATGATTTTATTGTATATTGAATTCATGCTGTGAGCTGCCCTGAGCCTGCTTCGGTGGGGAGGGCGGGATATAAATAAAATGTGTTGTTGTTGTTGTTATTATTATTATTATTATAAGCAAGGAAGAGGAGGAGGGCAGTGGTGGCGGCAGCAAAAGCAGTGAAGTGAGTCAGGTTAGGTTGGCTGACTGGAAGGTTTTCCCCTTCCTCTCTCTCTCAGTTGGGGTGGGGGGGGGGGTGGTCCTGTCAGGGGGGGGGTCAGCAGTTCCCTGCCAGTGAGCCTGCATGCTGGGCCTCCCCCTTCACTTCAGCAGCAGAAGCTGCCTCCTTCACCACTGCTGCTGCCGCCACCTCCTCCTCCTCCTCCTGGGCCTGCCTTCTCTATTGTAGCTCCACACCTGTGGAATCAACTTCCAGACAAAGTGCAGGCCCTGCGGACTCCGCAGGGCCTGCACTTTGTCTGGAAGTTGATTCCACAGGTGTGGAGCTACAATAGAGAAGGCCCGTTCCTGTGTGTTCTTCAATTTGGCCTCCTTTGGCCCAGGGATGTTCAGCTGGTTCTTTCTTGCTGACCTCAGTACTCTCTGGGGTTCATATGGGGAGAGACAGTCCCTCAGGTAGGCAGTTCCTCGACCATATAGGGCTTTAAAGGTAATAACCAGCACTTTGTAACAAACCTGGTATACAACTGGCAGCCAGTGCAGCTTGCGCAGCCCCGGCTGTATGTGCTCCAACTTTGGGAGCCCTAACAATAGCCTAGCTGCTGCGTTCTGCACCAGCTGCAGCTTCCGGGTTCGGCACAAAGGCAGCCCCATGTAGAGGGCATTACAGTAATCCAGTCTTGAGGTGACCGTTGCATGGATCACTGTTGCTAGGTCCTGACACTCGAGGAAGGGGGCCAACTGCCTCGCCCGTCTAAGATGAAAAAATGTGGACTTGGCAGTGGCCGCTATCTGGGCCTCTATTGACAATGAAGGCTCCAGTAGGACTCCCAAGCTTTTGACCCTGTGTGCTGCTTTCAGTGGCATACCATCAAAAACTGGGAGAGGAATTTCTCTTCCAAGAGCGCCACAACCCAAGCAAAGGACCTCTGTCTTCATTGGATTCAGCTTCAACCCACTCAGCCTCAGCCAACCTGCCACGGCTTGCAATGTGAGGTCCAGATTTATTGGGACGCAGTCAGGCCGACCGTCCATTAGTAGATAGAGCTGGGTGTCATCTGCATATTGACGAGACCCAAGCCCATACCTTCGGGTAATCTGGGCAAGGGGGCGCATATAGATGTTAAATAACATCAGAGAGAGGACTTCTCCCTGCAGCACCCCACAATTTAGTGAGTGCCTCTGGGACAGTTCTCCCCCAATTGCCACCCTTTGTCCCCATCCATCAAGGAAGGTGTCAAGCAATGTTCTATCTTACCATAACTGTCTACGTTTATCAGAATACAACTGCCATGCTGTAACTGTAACTAACCCTGAAACAAAGCTGGGCACATCAAAGTAGAAAGTTAGCTGGCGCCTCCTCCCTGTGCCTCTTTCGCTTTTACTAACAAATGCAGGAATTTGTTCTTTGAAGATAAAGCCTCCAGGGACATTATCCCAGGCCAAGCCTGGACCCAGGAAGTATAGCTACAGGGAGATAAAGAAAAGTACTGTGTGAATTTTCACACGTGAATACAGGACTGTTTAGCAATTGTAGCTTTGTTTATAGAACCTTTGATGTGCCATCTTTAAAATACGCATTCTCCTGTTACTCTGTATCAGTTCCAATTCTTGGCTCAATAGAAGCACATGGATTATCAATAAACCTATACTTTGTTTCAACTCAAGGATTGGTTACTTTGAGATCCACTTGCTTGACAGAAGGAGGAAAGCCACTGTAAGGCTGACCCCCTAATCCCTGCATTGGCGAGCTGGCGGGTCAGTAACCGATGGTCGACTGTGTCGAACACAGCCGACAGGTCTAACAGCATCAGCACCACCATGCCACCTCAATCCAGATGCCACTGAGATCATCCACCAAGGCGACCAGCACTGTCTCCGTCCCATGACCTGGGCGAAAGCCGGACTGGTGAGGATCTAAGATGGAAGCGTCATCCAGAAAACCCTGCAACTGTAACGCTACTGCCCTCTCAATAATTTTACCTAAGAATGGTAAATTTGAGACTGGTCGGTAATTTGCCAATTTGGCTGGATATGCTGTACTCTTTTTCAAGAGAGGAAGGACCATAGCCTCTTTCAGAGGTGTTGGAAATTGCCCCTCTGAGAGGGATCTATTTATGATGTCCCGTATAGGACATCTAAGCTCCCTCTGGCAAGATTTAATCAGCCAAGAGGGGCATGGGTCCAGATCACACGTAGTTGGCCGTATAGTAGAGAGAATTCCGTCAACTTCCCCTAGGCTAAGTATGTCAAAGTGATCCAGAACTGAACCAGAAGACAGGCACGGAACCTCAAGTTCTTGTACTGTATCCAATGTGGCGGGAAAGTCTTGGCGGAGTGATGTGATTTTATTTGCAAAATTTTTTGCAAAAGCCTCACAGCCTATCTCTAATTCTCTCACATTTGGTCTGCCTTGAGGCAGTGTTGTAAGATTTCCAATTATCATAAATAATTGTTCAGGGCGCAAATTTGCAGATGCAATCCTAGCTGCAAAGTAATCCTTCTTTGCGGCTTTGACTGCCATCTCATAAGACCTCATAAACGTTCTGTAGGATGTTCTCATCACGAGTATGCTGCCACTGCCTCTCTAGTCATCTGAGCCCTTGTTTGAGCTGTCGTAGCTTTGAGTTGTACCATGGAGCCAGCTTAACACGAGGGTGCAGAGGACGTCGGGGTGTGATCTTATTGATGGCCCTGGATAGTCGGCCATGCCAAGCCTCGACCAGGTCATCAAGGAATCGCCAGGGAGCCAGGGATCCCACAGAGCCATTTGGAACTGCTCAGGGTCCATCAGACTCCGTGGGCGAGCCAAATTAGGCTCTCTGCCCATACAGGGTTGGGGTGGCGCATACACACAGGCCTTGGGGGCAAAGTGATCCAACCATGGCACCGCTTCTGCAGCAATATCGTCCAGCAAAATCCTGGACGCAAAGATCAAATCTAACATGTGTCCCGCCTGGTGTGTGGGAGTTGTAACAAATTGGGAGAGTCCCAGTGTCGCCATGGAAGACAGTAGGCCCATCGCCTGACTGGAGGCCGCATCATCGGCATGGACATTGAAATCACCCAGGACCATAAGCCCTGGGTATTCCAACGCCCAGCCTGCCACGGCCTCCATCAGGGATGATAAGGTGCTGGCCAGTGCATTAGGTGGACGGTACACCAGCCAGATCGCCAACCCCTCCCCAACATCCCACACCAGTCCGGCACATTCTATACCATTGATCGTTGGGGCCGGGAGAGCCTGGAAGGAGTAATCCTCCTGTATGAATAGCGCCACCCCTCCCCCCCGCCCACTGGTCTGTGATTGGTGAAAGACCGAGTAACCCGGGGGAATCATCTGGGAGAGAGCCACCATCTCCCCATCTTGCACCCAGGTCTCAGTCACGCAAGCCAGGTCCACATCCTGCTTAAGCAGGAATTCCCTAAGGATCGAAGTCTTATCGTTTATGGACCTGACATTACATAACACCAATGACAGAGGCAGGCTATTCCTTTTAGCCCCACTGCCTGTCACCGTTGGAATGGAATGCAGACTGGAAGGAGGCCGAGTATCATGGGTGCTGGGGACTCTGCAGAAGGAGCGGAGCCTGCAGAGGAAACTGTGCCCCTGCCACCTGCACCAGCGCCCCTGCCTCCTGCTGGAGAAGATCCCAGCCCCCCTGCCTCACCCTCTCGGGTGGCTCGTGTGCGTGACCGCCTTCATCAGGACCTCAGGGATCGGAGGAGGGCGGCACGCTCACAAGCAAGACGCTCCCTGAGCCCTGAGTTTTGAAAGGATTCTGGCCCTTCTAAGGGCAAGGATGCTTGAGTTGTAGCAGGATCCTGGCTGCCTCTCTGAGCCAGCAATTAGCCCAAATGGGCAACAGCCAGCAGAGGGCTATATAGCTGTGGGCTTTGGGAGGAGGCTTTGTGGAAGCAACTAGTCATCTACCTGATGTTCTAGCATCCACTCCAGCTTTGACTTTGGCTTTTGGACTCCCTGACTTCGGCTCTTGACTTCTGGACTCCCTGACTTCGGCTTCTGAACCCCTGACCTGCGTTACCTGGACGGTGATTCGGATTTGGCGCCTCGGACCCTCTTGCCTACTGGCTACAGACCTCGGCCTGCCCTTGGACTTTGCCTGACCCAGCCCCAGCCGTGACAGATTGCTTCCACCACCACAAACACCCATTCCACAGGATGGATGCTGAAGCAAGTGGAACCACAGGACTACTGGCTGCGCTCCAAGCCCAGGTACAGCAGCTGACACAGGCAGTGGTGCACTTGCAGCAACAACCTGCGACCAGTGCTCCAGCCAAGTGCCCAGTTCCCCCACCTGACAGATTTGGGGGTGCCGTGGAAGAATTTCCTGCTTTCCTAGCACAGTGTCGGCTGTACTTCGAACTGAGAGCACGAGACTTCCCCAATGACAAAACTAAGGTGTGTTTCATCATCAGCCTGTTAAAGGGGCAGGCGGCCAAATGGGCCACACCCTTGCTGGTTGCGTCCTCTCCCCTACTGACTGATTACCAGGGGTTTGAGGCCCACCTGTCTGCTGCCTTCTCAAACCCCGTCCAAGCAGCCACAGCCAACCGGAAGATCAGGGCACTGAAACAAGGCAAATCCTCGGTGGCTCAGTATGCCACTGAATTCCAGCTCCTGGCCCAAGACTTGGCGTGGAATGAGGCTGCCCAGATAGACCAGTTTACCGAGGGGCTGGCAAAGGAAGTCCTGGATGAACTGGCCAGGGTGGAGCCGCCACCCACGCTCCAAGGACTTATCACCCTCTGCCTCCGCATTGATGGCCGCCTGGAAAGTCACCGCCCAGCCAAGACCAGAGGGCGCCAGCTCCCTGCGCCGTGCCACTTGGCTCCTCGCCCATCCCCAGCTAGTACCAGAGCCGAGGAGGAGCCTATGCAGCTTGGAGCTGCTCGACCCCACCTGACTCCAGAAGAAAAGGCCAGACGCCGCACGCAGAATCTGTGCCTTTACTGCGGCACGGCAGGCCACTATGCCTCTGGCTGCCCTGCTAAGCGTCGGATACCCGGACCCTAATTGCCACCGCCGCCAAAAGAGCAGCCCCAGGCATAAGTGGGCCCTCCAGCCTGGGGCGACTAGCTGGGTCCTCCGAACAGCAGACTGATACCCCGGGCCCGTTCCTGCTACCAGTCAAACTTCATCTGCCTGACGAACGTTGGTTGTTCGTGTATGCCATGCTGGACTCGGGAGCGGCCCACTGTTTTGTAGATGCCACCTTTGTAAAGCAGCACCAGATCCCAGTGCAGACAAAAGAGACTCCGACGCTGGTGGAGGCTATCGACGGGCGCCTTCTCCGTTCTGGGCCCGTCACCCAGGAGACCTGTCCCATCACCTTCCACGTCCAGCAGCACCAAGAACAGCTGCAGTTTAACGTCGCCCGCATGCCTCGCTTCCCGCTGATTCTGGGCCTTTCCTGGCTGAAGCTGCACAACCCCATCATGGACTGGGCCCAGCAGGAATTACGTTTCCGGGACCCATGCCCCCATCTGACTCCTCCCACCACTCTAGCAGCCAGCATCCCGAGTGGTGGTCCTCAGCTCCCTCAGAAGTACGCAGATTTCTCCGATGTCTTCGAAGAGACAGGAGCGGATCAGCTTCCCCCTCACCGGCCCTATGACTGTGCCATTGACCTGGTACCTGGGGCACCACTCCCGGTGGGGCGTCTGTACCCGATGTCGGAGCCTGAGTTGGCAGCTGTGCGAGACTACCTGGACAAGAACCTAAAACGTGGATTCATCCGACCCTCAACCTCTCCCCTGTCTGCTCCAGTCCTCTTTGTAAAGAAGAAAAGTGGGGAGCTCCGGCTGTGCAATGACTACCGGGCCCTGAACAAGATCACCATCCGCGACCGGTACCCTCTACCACTGATCCCTGAACTCTTGGATCGCTTAAAGGGGGCCCAAATCTACACCAAGCTGGACCTCTGTGGAGCGTACAATTTGGTGCGCATAAGGCCCGGAGACGAGTGGAAGACCGCGTTTGGGACCCGATACGGGCAGTACGAGCATCTGGTGATGCCCTTCGGATTGACCAACGCCCCCGCTGTCTTCCAGAGGTTCATGAACGACATATTCTGGGACCTGCTCGACCGCTTCACAATCATATATCTGGATGACAGCCTGATTTACTCCCACAATCCTGCCCAGCACGCCGATCACGTCCGCCAGGTCCTGCAGCGCCTACGAGCCCATGGCCTCTACGCCAAACTGGAGAAGTGCGACTTTGACCTGCGCTCCATCGAGTTTCTTGGCCACATTGTGTCACCGCAGGGAATCCTCATGGACCCTAAAAAAGTGGAAGCGGTCCTGACCTGGCAGGCTCCTCAGAACCGCAAAGACCTGCAGCGGTTCCTTGGTTTTGCCAACTACTATCGGCAGTTCATCCCGGCCTATGCATCCCTGACTACACCCCTGACTCAACTACTCCGCCCCAAAGAACCCTTCCGCTGGTCCCCAGAGGCTGATAATGCCTTCTCCACCCTGAAGACCCGCTTTGCCACCGGGCCACTCCTGAGATACCCAGACCCCCAGCTTCCCTTTACAGTGGAAGCTGATGCCTCCAACGTGGCCCTGGGAGCAGTGCTGTCCCAGCGCGAGGAACCGTCCCAGCCACCCGTGCCTATTACTCGCGCCAGCTCACTGCTGCAGAGAGGAACTATACCATTTGGGAGAGGGAGTTGCTCGCGATCAAGGCGGCTTTTGAGGTTTGGAGGTATTACCTCGAAGGGGCTCGCCACCCTGTTCAGGTGCTCACCGACCACCAGAACTTGGAGCACCTCCAGACCACCCGCCATCTCAACCAGCGCCAGATCTGGTGGTCCCTATTCTTCTCCCGTTTCGACTTCCGGGTCTCCTACATCCCTCATACCCAGAACCGGAAAGCAGACCCGCTCTCCCGGAAACCGGAATACGCCCCTGCTACAACTGAGACCGCGCCTGCTGCTCCCATCCTGCCGCCCTCAGTGTTTGCCGCCACCTCCACTTCACCAGCGCTCGTGGAGGACATTCGTGCTAGCCAGGCCAACGATCCCTGGGTCCAGCAACACCTCCAGGCATTCCAAGATGACTCCACAGGCGAGTTCACGACTCGAGGTGGCCTCTTGCTACACCGCGAACGCCTCTATGTGCCGCCCAGGCCCTTGCGGGCAGAAGTGCTACGCCTGACCCACGACTCGTTACAGCATAAGACCACCCACTTGCTGACACGGGAATTCTGGTGGCCACGAGTTCGCTCCGATGTTGCCCGTTATGTCAGCTCCTGTGACGTCTGCCGACGGGCCAAAGACATTCCAGCCAAACCCTCAGGGTTGTTACAGCCCTTGCCCACACCCTCAGGACCCTGGGATACCATCTCGATGGACTTCATCACGGAACTTCCGCGATCCAAGGGTCAGACTTGCATCTTGGTGGTCGTCGACCTATTTACCAAGATGGCCCACTTCATTCCGTGCTCGAAACTTCCCACAGCTCAAGAGACAGCCCAGCTCTACCTGCAGCACATCTTTCGCCTGCACGGACTCCCAGCCCACCTGATCTCAGACCGGGGCCCCCAGTTCTCCTCTCGGTTCTGGCAAGCCCTCCATTCCAGCCTGGGTACTTGAGTGCACCTGTCCTCAGCCTACCACCCACAGACAGATGGTCAGACATAGCGCACCAATGCCACGCTAGAGCAATATCTCCGCTGTTACACCTGTTACCAGCAGGACGACTGGACCACTCTATTGCCTCTAGCGGAGTTTGCATACAACAACGAGGTCCATTCATCCACCCAACTGACCCTGTTTGCTGCAACCTACGGGTACCACCCTCGGTTCTTCCCGGTGATCCTGCCACCCATGAATGTCCCCGCCATCGATGCCTACCTGCAAGAACTCCGCGCCAGCCAAGACTTGCTCCGAGAGCAGCTACAGCGGGCCAAGTAAGCCTATAAACTGGCTGCAGACCGGAAGAGGCAAAAAGGCCCCCCAATCCAGCCGGGGGATCAGGTGTGGCTCTCAACTCGCTACCTACGCCAGCCTGGTCAGTCTCACAAGCTGGATGCGCGGTTCATTGGACCCTACCCCATCGTGGAACAAATAAACCCCGTCGCCTTCAGGCTCCAGTTGCCACCCCACCTCCGTATTCACCCTGTATTCCATCGCTCCCTCCTTGTTCCAGCTGCACCCCCTGACCCAGCTCGGCCTCCTTGCCCACCGCCGCCACCACCGGTGCTGGTGGATGATGAGGAAGAATATGAAGTGTGCCGGATCCTGGACTCCCGGTACCATTGTGGAGGCCTCCAGTACCTTGTGGACTAGGAGGGATACGGCCCCGAAGACCGGTCTTGGGAGCCTGTCGACAATCTTCATGCCCTGGACTTGGTGCAGCGGTTCCACAATGACCACCTCGACCTCTCGACTGAGGGGGCCCTGGGGGGGGGATAGTGTCATGGGTGCTGGGGACTCTGCAGAAGGAGCGGAGCCTGCAGAGGAAACTGTGCCCCTGCCACCTGCACCAGCGCCCCTGCCTCCTGCTGGAGAAGATCCCAGCCCCCCTGCCTCACCCTCTCGGGTGGCTCGTGTGCGGGACCGCCTTCGTCAGGACCTCAGGGATTGGAGGAGGGCGGCACGCTCACAAGCAAGACGCTCCCTGAGCCCTGAGTTTTGAAAGGATTCTGGCCCTTCTAAGGGCAAGGATGCTTGAGTTGTAGCAGGATCCTGGCTGCCTCTCTGAGCCAGCAATTAGCCCAAATGGGCAACAGCCAGCAGAGGGCTATATAGCTGTGGGCTTTGGGAGGAGGCTTTGTGGAAGCAACTAGTCATCTACCTGATGTTCTAGCATCCACTCCGGCTTTGACTTTGGCTTTTGGACTCCCTGACTTCGGCTCTTGACTTCTGGACTCCCTGACTTCGGCTTCTGAACCCCTGACCTGCGTTACCTGGATGGTGATTCGGATTTGGCGCCTCGGACCCTCTTGCCTACCGGCTACAGACCTCGGCCTGCCCTTGGACTTTGCCTGACCCAGCCCCAGCCGTGACACCGAGCACTGTTTTGTCTCCGTCTCCTTCCCTTATAATTCTGTCTGCTCCCACTGTCATACCTTCCCCTCCCCAGGAGTACTGGAATACCCAGGTCAGGCATCCATATCTGCATCTGGCGGTAATGGAATACCCAGGTCAGGTATCCACATCTGCATCCGGCGGTAATGGCCCTCACTAGTACCCAGTACGGCCTCCCCCCCACCTATATTATCTTAAAACGTTAACTCCCCCACCCCCCCTCCACTTCAAACCCCAATTCTCTGACTCACTACTAATTTAATCAATAGTTAATTCAATTTTTTAAAAAACCCAACCCTAAACTCCCCTCTAATTGATTAGCCAAAAATCTTTAATTTCAGCAGTAGCATATTAATAGATAACCCCCCCCCCCATTTCAATCCCCCAACAATTAATCTGCTAATATATATATATATATATTAGGAATACTATTTATTTGCTTAGCACTGAATATATATATATATATATTCCGTGCTAAGCAAATAAATAGTATTCCTAATTAAATAACAAAAAAAAAATCCAGTCCAATTAGTTGGCAGCAATATAATCATTTATCTCAGTGGAGAGTGGAAAAGTTACCAGTTAGGAAGGTAGATATTAAAGTGCTATTTTGAAAGTGACACTGCTCATAGATGTTCGTAGAATGCCGACACAGTTCATGTGGGTGCAGCTTTGTTGTCTAAGGGCCTGATGGACGTCAACAGCTCAGGTGACCCCGTATCATCTCTAACTGTCTGGGTTAAGCCCTTGCGACTCCCGGTCAGGGGGTGGTCACAGTTCCACCACTGCCACCTCTGGTAGTAGTGCAGCCTTCTACAACCCAACCTCCCCTGTATCATTCCTAAGAGTCACTCCATCTTTGTTCCTCTTGCCATATGTATCTAAACAGTTAACAAATATACAATGCTAACGCTTGTGCTTTGCCATGCTGGCTTTGAAGTATCCCCACTGCTTATCGTGAGGGAGGGTGGCATGTCTGGGAACTGGCTAGTTACTATGCAACCAAGGTCAGGAGAGCTGGAGGAGATGTAACCAAGGGGTGATAACGAGCACCTGGGGCAATGACTGAATAGTAGTGAACCCGTGCAAAATCCCTGCTTTTGCTTGGCCCGCTTGGCTTGAATTATAACAGTCAGGGCAAGGGGTTATAAGAGTAAGGAACTGGTGGGAGAGCCTGTATCTGCCTGTTATGGAATGCCTGTATCTGCCTATGATGCTGGAATAAAGATCTTGAACTTTACTTGTCTTTTCCTTCCCTCTGGGTCTGACAGCTTGCAGGCTGGATAACAGACCTGAGCAGGCCAGTTCTGGCCCATGGGCCGCATGTCTGACACCCATGACCTCCTCCATCCAGCAGGAAATGCAAGAGCCAGTGTTGTGTGGGCAGTTGATCCCCACCTGCCATTTTTTAGGGTTGGGATATCACATTTTTTATCTTCAGTGTAACATGTACTTTAGCTAATAATGTCCATCCTTCTTAATGATGGATTAATAATCAAAGCTGGTACTTCTCCCCAGAGCCAGGAGGAGGAGGTGGGAAAAGTAATTGGAGGTGCTTCATGTAATTGGTGGGGCCAGATGCATTCTGCCAGGGTAAAGGAGGAGGGGCCCAAACCCTGCGGGCCCCGCCGTAGTTATGAGCCTGCTTCAAAGCTCTGCCTGCTCCTCTTTAGCTAGTGTTACCAACATCCAGGTGGGTTCTTGTTGAACTGATGTTGATGTATTGTACTTTGGTTCCTGCCTGGCTCATTGCAGCCTTTGGACCTGAGCTTGGGGACTCAGGAACAATGGGTAGTAGGATCAAATCCCTGCTGCCCTGCTCCAATCATGGCCCCCTGCTGGTTTGAATGATCCAATGGTGTCCTTGTGCAGGAACCTAGATGTGTAGATAGTTGGCCCCATTGGCCCCATTCTCCAGTCTTTTAGCGCAGCCCTATACTATGCTGTACTTAATAAAGAGTTATGATCACTACCACCTCACTTCTTTCTTGCGTTGAACCCCCTATATCCTGGAAACACAGCTGATCCCCAGATGACAGAGATGAGTTACCCTGGAGAAAATGGCTGGATCGTGTGGCATTAGAACTCGATGAAGTCCCTCCCCTCCCCAAATCCTGAAGTCCCTGGCCCGCACCCCTAGACTCCAGGAATTTTCCCACACAGAGTTGGCAGTTCTGTCTTTAGCTTGTTCCAGGACCTGTGGCACAAACTCAGCTGATTGCATGGCCAAAGAGCATGTCTAGTCATAGGGGAAATTTATCCTAAACCAGCCTTTCCTTCTACTATCATCTCCATGGACCTGGCTAAATGGTCACACTACCAGTTAGGGTGAGGAGTCAACCAGCCCATCCCTCCTGCCTGCCTATTGCTCTGCATAGCAGTGAGTTTGCTTCTCTGGAAACTCCCCTCTAGCTGCTGTATCCCCCCCCCCCGCAGCTGCCTCTCTGTGGGGCACTGGTGCCACTTGACTTTACAACCATCTGACTACTGCACATCAAAGAAGTGACCTTATTAGGTTGCTGAGTGTTCAGGGCTAGACTCTGGCCCAGACCTGCTGCTGCTGCCCCCTTCCCCCTTGCGGCACTCATTCCCTAATTAAAGAGCACACAGCATTCCTTTCCAATCACACCTCATAAAATGGAGGACCGCAGAAACGTCCTGTATTCCTTGGAGGCTCATGGCCAGGCTGTTGACTGTTGGGTGTGGCCAAGTAAGCTAGCAGAGACAATGAAAATGTTACCCAGAGAAAGCCTCTGTCTCCCCTTGGGGATTATTTGATGCATAAATAATAAAGATTAGCCTTGTGCCTGAGATAAACTCTTTCTATCAGAAAGGCAGACTCTAAATATTTAAATAAAACAAGTAACATAAGACATCCTGGACAAATTTCTGGGGCATATGAATACTGGGACATGAACACAGTCTTGGAGAAGAAAAAAGCTGTACATAGTCAGACATATAGGTTGGACTTCAGGAAAGAAAACGTTGACAGACTTAGTGTGATGTTGGTCAGAAATACTTAAGAAGAATTGCATGATCAGAAATACTTAAGAAGAAGGGAGTTGAAGAGGGGTGGGAATTTCTTAAAAGCGAAATATTTAAAGCACAACCACGAATGATTCCTATGAGAAGGGAAAATGGGAAGAGCCTAAAGAAGCCCAGGTGTCTCCATAAACAGCTCTCTAAAGACTTGATAAATAAAAAAGACTCATTTAGGAAATGGAAGGAGGGCCTCATAACTAACTATAAACAAATAACCAGTACTTGTAGAAAAAGAGCTGGGAAAGATAAAAGCTCAGTATTAGCTTAGGCTAGCAAGAGATGCTAAAATGAACAAAAAAGGGTTCTTTTCTTATGTTCAGATTAAGAAAAAGAGCAAGGACATGGTAGGCCCATTGCAGGAACAGGAAAGTGAAATTGTAACAAGTGATGAAGAAAGGGCAGGACTGCTCAATTCCTGCTATTCCTCAGTCTTCTCTTGTGAGGGAAAAGGTGCTCAACTTGGCAAAAACAGACCATATGATGGGAGAAGGGGGTTGCAGCATAGGGTCAGCATTGGGGTTGTACATAAACACCTAGTTTCTTTAAATGAAACTCAGGGCCAGATGAACTGCATCCAAGGGTACTAAAAGAGCTTGTAGATGTAATTTCTGAGCCTCTGGCTATTAATTTTGAGAATTCTTGGAAAACAGGTGAGGTGTCAGAAGACTGGAGACAGGCAAATGCTATCCCCATCTTCAAGAAGGGGAAAAAAGAGGATCTGGGTAACTACTGACCTGTCAGTTTGATGTCTACTCTTGGAAAAGTTTTAAAACAAATCATCAAACATTCAGTCCTTGAGCATTTAGAAAAAATGGCTGTGATTACTAAGAGCCTGCATGAGTTTCTCAGGAACAAGTCATGTCAGACTGACCTGTTCTTTTTTGAGAAAGGTACTACCTTGCTGGATCAGGAGAATGCTGTAGACATAATTTATCTTGATTTCAGAAAGGCTTTTGATAAGATTCCACATACTATTCTTGTTAACAAGTTGGTAAAATGTGGTTTGGATCCTGTTACTATTAGGTGGATCTGTAATTGGTTGACAAACCGCACCCAAAAAGTGCTCATGAATGGTCCTTCATCCTCTCACAGAGGAGTGACTAGTAGAGTGCCTCATGGATCTGTCCTGGGACCTGATTTGTTCAACATCTTTATAAATGATTTGAATGAAGGAATAGAGGGGATGCTTACTTTGTGGCCAAGATTGCGTCTGCAAATTTGCGCCTGGCACAATTATTTAGAACAATTTGGAATCTTACAACACTGCCACAAGGCAGGTCAAATGCTAGGGAATTGGAGATAGGCTGTGAGGCTTTTGCGAATTTTTTTGCAGATAAAATCACATCACTCTGCCAAGACTTTCCCGCCACATTGGATACAGTACAAGAACTCGAGGTTCCATACCTGTCTTCTGGTTCAGTTCTGGATCACTTTGACATACTTAGCCTAGGGGAAGTTGACGGAATCCTCTCCACTGTACGCCTAACAACTTGTGATCTGTACCCATGCCCCTCCTGGCTAATTAAATCTTGCCAGAGGGAGCTCAGATGTCCTATATGGGACATCGTAAATAGATCCCTCTTGGAAAGGCTTTTTCCAACACCTCTTAAAGAGGCTGTGGTCCGCCCTCTCCTGAAAAAGGTTACATCAGATCCAGCCGAATTGGCACATTATTGGCCGGTCTCAAACTTACCCTTCTTGGGTAAAATTATTGAGAGGGCAGTAGCGTTACAGTTGCAGAATTTTCTGAATGATGCTTCCGTCTTAGACACCCATCAGTCCAGCTTTCGCCCAGGTCATGGGATGGAGACAATGCTGGTCGCCCTGGTGGATGACCTCCAGCGGCATCTGGATCGAGGCAGCTTCGCGGTGCTGATGTTGTTAGACCTATCGGCTGCGTTCGATATGGTCGACCATCAACTACTGACTCACTGCCTCACCGATGCAGGGATTCAGGAGTTGGCCTTGCAATGGCTTTCCTCTTTCCTTGATGGTCGGGGACAAAGGGTGGCGATTGGGGGTGAACTGTCCCAGAGGCACCTACTTAATTGTGGGGTGCCACAGGGGGCGGTACTCTCCCCGATGTCATTCAACATCTACATGTGCCCTCTTACCCAGATTGCCCGGAGGTATGGGTTGGGTTGTCACCAATATGCTGATGACACCAAACTCTATCTAGTGATGGACAGCTGGCCTGACTGCATCCCAGAAAATCTGAACCTGGCGTTGCAAACTGTGGCAGGATGGCTCAGGCTGAGTAGGTTGAAGTTGAATCCAGCAAAGACAGAGGTCCTTTGCCTGAGCTGTGGTGGTCTGGGAAGGGAAATCCCCCTACCAATGTTTGATGGTGCGCCATTGAAAATGGCGCGCAAGTTCAAGAATTTGGGGATGCTGCTGGAGCCTGCCTTATCAATGGAGGCCCAGATAACAGCCACTGCTAAATCTGCCTTTTTTTCATCTTAGGCGGGCGAGGCAGTTGGCCCCCTTCCTGGAGTGTGACGACCTGGCAACAGTGATCCATGCAATGGTCACCTCGAGGTTGGACTACTGTAATGCCCTCTACATGCGGCTGCTCCTGTGCCGAATCCGGAAACTGCAGCTAGTGCAGAATGCGGCAGCCAGGCTGTTATTGGGGCTCCCTAGGTGGGAGCACATACAGTTGAGGCTGCGGGAACTGCACTGGCTGCCGATAGTGTACCGGGCTCATTACAAGGTGCTGGTTATCACCTTTAAAGCCCTATATGGCTGAGGACCCATCTACCTTAGGGACCATCTCTCGTCATATATTCCCCGAAGGGTACTACGATCTGGTTCTAAAAATTTATTGGCAATCCCTGGGCCGAAGGAGGCCAAACTGAAAGTCACCAGGGAAAGGGCCTTCTCGATTACAGCTCCCCACTGGTGGAACCAATTGCCAGAGGAGGTATGGGCCTTGCAGAGCCTTGCTTAGTTCTGCAGGGCCTGCAAGACCACTCTTTTCCAGCTGGCTTTTACTTAATGTGGTATCTACTGTAGAAGGAATACCGTCGCCATGAAAAAACTGTAAGATGGGTAACGTCAAGATTTTAGCACCAAACTAATTTGATGGTTTTAATTAGATGGTTTTAATGTATGATTATAATATGTATTTATGATTTGTCATATGTTTTGTAAACACTTTGTTTTAACTGCTGAAATGTATATTATGCTATGCTTTGTGAGCCGCCCTGAGCCTGCTTTGGCGGGGAGGGTGGGATACAAATTAAATATTATTATTATTATTATTATTATTATTATTATTATTATTATTATTATTATTATTATTATTATTATTATTATTATTATTATTAAATTTGCAGATTATCTTGACAGGCTGAAAAACTGGACTAAAACAAAGAAGATGAATTTTAATGGGGATAAATGTAAAGTTCTGAATTTAGGTCAGAAAAATCCAATGCACCGTTATAGAATTGGGAAGACTTGCCTTGACAGTAATATGTGGAAGAAGAAGATGATGAAGAAGATGACGACGATGACATTGGATCTGCCTCTTAGATGATCCTGCAGTGGTCCAGCCTTTTGTAGATTGGTGCAATACTCTACATGCAACTATTAAATTTAGCCATCAAAGCAGCACCACTGGTATCAACTTTCTTTATACTTCCGTTTATAAAAAGCGTGGCACTAAGTTGGGGGTGAGGGTTTTTCAGAAACCCACAGATCACAATTCCCTTCTACATTTCCAATCTTTCCATCCCTATCACATTAAAGAAAATATGCCCTACAGCCAATATCTTCGTTTTAAGAGAAGAAATGCTCTCTGTGTTATTATGATGATATTGGATTTGTATCCTGCCCTATACTCTGAATCTCAGAGTCTCAGAGCAGTCACAATCTCCTTTACCTTCCCCTCCCCCCACAACAGACACCCTCTGAGGTGGGTGGGGCTGAGAGAACTCTTGCAGCAGCTGCTCTTTCAAGGACCACTCTTGCGAGAGCTATGGCTGACTCAAGGCCATTCCAGTAGGTGCAAATGAAGGAATGGGGAATCAAACTTGGTTCTCTCAGATGAGAATCCGCACACTTAACCACTATACCAAACTGGCTCTATCCAAACGGACGTGGCCACCATTAATAATTTTTCTTGGCATATGAAACAATTCACTAATTGTGAATCTTCTAAAATTATTTACTACCTTCACTGTATAGGATCATCTATGTGACCTTTTAAGATTTTTGTAGCATTTGTCAAGGGTGAAACTAAAAGTATTGGAAGCTCCAATTGTCAGTCACATGGTAGACTGTAACCACTACGTTAAAGGTAACAAACTTGTTATAAAGATAACAAGTTTGGCATTATCTATAAGTTGCAACAGAATCACCAGTATGATATTGAAGATATACATAAGCTTCTTTAGCAGAAAGGATCATATTTTATACACAAGTTTTCAACTGTAGCACCTTTGGGTCTAAATGCTGCCTTGGATCTTACTCCATATTTGTAAACAGTGGATAAATAACAGGCATGTTTTCAATTTCATTATTTTAGTATATATGAAGTTTTTGTTAATTTTCCTTTAAGACCATTTGCCTTGCTTATGTATTCCTGCTTAATACCTGGTGCGGCTTGTGCTACACCAGAGAACCGCTAATGCGGCTTAGGAAATTGACAAGCAGACATACGCGTAACATTAAATTGAGCATTGGGTGAGTTGCATTCTTGTAAATAAGTTGTTTTCTTTTAGAGTTATTTTTATTCTTGGACATTATATTATGTTGCGTGTATTTAAAGTTCCAGATAATCAAAATAAGTGTGTCAGGTGAAGGTCGTTGCCACTGAAACATGTGGAATACCGGAAGCGCTTAAGAAGAAATACAACAGCACCTCCCCAAATAATCGTTATAGAGCCTTGTTTCTTTTATTGTGGACTGTTTGTGTTGTGGAATTGTTCTAACATTGTCTTTACTTGTACTCTTGATTGCTAGTTGTATTGTAACACCAATATACTGTTTACAATGTGTCTTCCTAATGATCGAATTATCATAATTCTGTTGAATCAATTGATTTTGCTAGTGATATTTAATAGAACGTCATACTATCAGCAATTATTGAATAATTTCCTATAGTAGTTGTATTATATATTTTTACACAATTTTCTCCAGAGCTTCAACCTCACTGTGTTTTTCCCATTGGCTTGCCAAGTCTCCAGCTGAGGGCTGGAGATCACTCAGAATTCCTGCTGTGCTCCAGATTACAAACATCAGCTCCCCTGGAGGTGTGGGGGTGGAGTGACTGCCTTCACTTGGGTAAATGGGAAGAGACCAAGAGGGGGGGCACTTTCCCAGAACCTCCTTCTAGAGCCTGTTGTATTTTCCCTCACAACGGGCCTTGTTTCTTGTATCCAATCATCTGAACAAAAAATTCATGAGTAATATGAATATGAATTTCTGTGCAAATCCCTACTAATTATCTAAATAATTTTCAATAATTTCTCACCGCTTATCACCTTCTTCTCTTCTCATATTTCCCATAACCTCCTTCTCCTCTGCTTCTTCTCTTCCTTCCTTCTCTTCTTGGCTGCCTTTGATTTTTAAGTCTCCGGCTATATAAGGCAACTACATAATGCCTTGTGAGATCTCTGACAGCATTTTTTAAAGTTGTGAAGTATATGCAGGATTGGAGGCTTTTTACACCCAAGTTTTCAATGGCAAACCACCCCGTAAAAAGTCTGCCGTGAAAACGTTGTGAAAGCAACGTCACCCCAGAGTTGGAAACAACTGGTGCTTGCACAGAGGACCTTTCCTTTCCAATGTTCACATTTTCCTGATTTTGTAGAAACATCCCCTTTCTGGCCCATCCTTGGCCCTTTGGACAGACTTTTGGATCTGCTCTACAGGGCCAAGCTGATCGCTCTGGAAAGCCAGCTTTGTCATGTGATCGGTGGGGGGGGGGCTGCCTTGCAAGAGCCCCAGGAGCGCGCTCTTTACTCTTTCGCCTGGTTGGTGGGTGAGTAAGTGGCTGGGTGGGAGGGAGGGAGAAGTGCCGTGTGGAGGGGGCGGGGCCTCCAGGGGGAGAAAAGTGGCGGCAGAGAGAGTGGGGGCCGCTGGGGGGGCCCTTCATCCAAAATATTTTTCCGTGGGCCCCCCCAACTGAAATTTTTTGGCTACGGGTATTAGGAAAAAATGTTTTACAATAAGAGTTGTTCAATAATGAAATCAGCTCCCAAGGGAGGTGTTGAGCTCCCCTTCACTGGCAGTCTTTGAGCAGTGACTGGACAAACACTTGTCAGGGATATCCTAGGCTGATCTTGCATTGAGCAGGGGGGTGGACTTGAAGGCCTCTATGGCCCCTTCCAATTCTGTGATTCCCCGTATTATTTTCAGATAGAACTTGTCATCTGCACTGAAGAAGGGATTAGATGCATTAAATTGTTTTATTTATTATTTATTAGATTTGATTTTTAAGCCACTTTCCCCTAAAAACAGGTCTCAGGGTGGCATACAATAATAGCAAAAAATTATAAAGATTTCAAAGTTAAAATAATACATAAAATACCTTTAACAGAAACCTAAGCCACATCCAAATTGAAGTCTGAACTGTAGAACTTTTCCTTCATATTTTTAAACTCCTCCCCCAAGCTCCGTCCCACTTTTCACTGTTGTCTTTTCGCCCTTCCACCTCCTGTTCATTATTTTCTCCAACTTTCCATAGTTTCCTTTATTTGAGAATCATTTTCTGACTCATTTTTACTATTTTTGCATTGCAGACATTTTCCTAGACAAAATTATATGCTTTCTCTTTATTGTTTGGAGGGGAAACTCGAGAAGTTATTGAGGCCAATGTAGCCAGCAATCCCACTCTCCAACTCCTTCACACACACACGCACAAACATCTTCTCCTGAGAGTGTTGGCTGGCTGACTCCTCGCTTAGGGGGAAAAGGACTCTTATGGACTCCCCACCACCACTCTCACACTCAGACACACACACTCGATCCCAGAAACACATTAAACAACACAAATACAGATGTAACAATCCACAGATAAATCTGTTTCCTGTGGGAAGGTGTGAAGCAATATTTTAAATGCAGAATCAATTTAGGTGATGCAGATCTATAGCAGATGGATCGAGTGCTCGCAAAATCTGAAGCAGAACTTGATGCTGTTGTTATTCAGTTGCACAGTCGAGTCTGACTATTTGCAACCCCATGGACAAAGTCACACCAGGCCCTCCTGTCTTCCACCATTCTCCAAAGTCCGCTCAAATTCATGATAGTTCTGTGTAGTGGTTAAGTGCATGGACTCTTATCTGGGACAACCGGGTTTGATTCCCCACTCCTCTATTTGTACCTGCTGGAATGGCCTTGGGTCAGCCATAGCTTTGCAGGAGCTGTCCTTGAAAGAGCAGCTTCTGTGAGAGCTCTCTCAGCCCGACCCACCTCAAGGGTGTCTGTTGTGGAGGGAGAAGATAAAGGAGATTGTGACCACTCTGAGACTCAGAGTATAAGGCAGGATATAGATCCAATATCTTCTTTTCTTCCAGTATCAGTAATGCTGTCCAACCATCTAATATTTTTCTGTCCCCTTCTTCTTCTGCCTTCTCTCTTTCCCAGCATCAGGGTCTTCTCCAGGGAGTGCTCCCTTCTCATTTGGTGGCCAAAGTATCTGAGCTTCATCTTCAGCATCTGACCTTCCAGGGAAAAGTCTGGGTTGCTTTCCCTTAGGACTGACTGATTTGATCTTCTTGCAGTCCAAGGGACTCTTGACATAGAAAGGGCCAAAAGGAGGTCATTGGTGCCCAGGCTCTGTGCTGGTCTCCCTCTCGGGGGCTGGACTTTGTGCCAGGTGTTACATATCCAGGTCACACATCTGGGGTGGACAGAGGGAAGGGGAGTGGTCTGGGAACATGTGGCAAAAAGCAACAACAACCCTGTAAGGGCTGAAGTCAGAAATGGGAAAAATGAAAAATGAATCCCTCTTTTAAAAGAGAATAAGAGGAATGTGTCTATACCATTTTGGTGTAGTGGTTAAGTGTGCGGACTCTTATCTGGGAGAACCAGGTTTGATTCCCCACTCCTCCACTTGCACCTGCTGGCATGGCCTTGGGTTAGCCATAGCTATGGCAGAGATTGTCCTTGAAAGGACAGCTGCTGTGAGAGTCCTCTCCAGCCGCACCCACCTCACAGTGTCAAGTCTGTCTATAACTCTGGTTCAGTCAAAGAGCATTCTGGGTAGAACCAAAGCATAACCAAATGCTGCTAGCTTATACTCTCCCTACCCCCTCCTTCCTGTAGAGAGTAGATGTGCTTTGAAATGGAAATATGTGAAAGTCTTATCTGTGCCTTCTCAGGCCTGGCTCCCAGAAGGAAGTCAGGAGCCCACAACGATCAAGGCCATGCAGCCTGAGAACGAATTGGTAACATCAATGTGTGAATGTTCCCTGCATAATCCCCCCCCCTTTGGAATCCCTTTGAAGTGTCCCTTATATGCAGTGTATCTACAACCTGTTCTTTAGTCTTTCAATGCTTGGCTTAGACCTCAAGTATCAGTATCAATAAAACAGTTTCTTTGTATCATAAACGACTCGTTATTGAATCTGCTGACTTGACACACAGGGTGTCTGTTGTGGGGGAGGAAGGTAAAGGAGATTGTGAGCCACTCTGAAACTCTTCGGAGTGGAGGGCAGAATATAAATCCAATATCTTCTTCTTCTACCTTTAAAAAGAGAATTCCAGAACACAAAATCCCCCTCTCCATAACAATGCTAAATAGAATCCAGTGAATGCCAGATTTCAGCAGGCCTCTCTCCCTGGGCCCTCCAGGTATGGGGGGAGAAAAGTTCTGTTTCTCCCTGGTCCGCCTGGGGAGACCTGTTGCTAGGAGGCAACAAGGGACATGGCAAAGGAGGTCATGGGTCATCCCCCTCCCGAAACCAATGGCGATGGGGGAAACCCAGACATTTAGAATCAATTGTTTTATTAACTAATACAATGGAACTGAATCCAATTTTATTTTTGTAAAAGAGCCAAAGCCACAAGTAAAAAAAAAAGTCATGGTGAAAATGAAAGCTCTATTGGAAGTTCACAAATGCCAGCAGGAAGGTCTTGGAGTCAGAATAGCAGCCAATTATCTCAAGGCAGCAAGGGAAAGAGCCCCCTTCCCCACAAGCAGCAGCAGCAGCAGCCAGGCCAATTGCAAATGTTATTGAATCCCTTGATCTAATGCAGACATCATGGGTTTGATGAACTTTGCCAAGTAAATTCATTCAGTGCCAGCTAATTAAGAGAGATGGGATTTGGGCGGGGGAAGGGGGTGGGAGTCTTTGTTAAGTCTGAATTGCTAAATGGTAGAATTATGGAGGGGAAGGAGCAGGTGGACCAGGGGTGGCGTTGGGAGGAGGGGAGGTCCTCCGAGTGGCAATGAGTGTCCGAAAGACAGAGAGATTGGAAAGGTAGAGAAATGCAACATGGAAGCTGCATGAAGTGGGGCTTGCTGCTGAGTGAAACAGGCACTTTGGAGCCCTGTTATTGATGCATGTGTGAATGTTGGTGGTGCAGGACTCATATAACACGGAAGCTATTTAAGATGAGTTTCAGGCCAAACCAGAAGTGACCTTTCACACAAATTTGCCTCAGGGATGCCAGTCATTGTGCAGTTGTGAATCCCCCCTGGCCACTCAGCTGAGAAGTGCTTTGGGAGGGGTGGGGCTGGTTGCGACTGGGACAGGAAGGACTCCTCCCCCTCCCCCTCCAAGGTTCTCCTCCACTGAAACAGCACAGCCAGCAATCCAATTCAGAGCCTTGCTGGATTAAACCCTGTGGAGGCCCCTAGGCAATCAAAATCTCAGGCGGCCCCTCACAAATTATCCCAGAGTTGGAGTGGCTACCCCACTGCCTGCGGCCCCCTCTGCAGCCTACAGGCCCCTTCTCAAAAGCTCCTTTGACAAAGCTGAGGGGGAGAGGCAGAGAGAGGCAAACCTGGCAATGATGCCAGCAGCAGCCACACCAGGCAAGTCAAGCAAAGAGCAGCTCAGTTGCTGGCTGTCCATGCAGGTTGGGAGGGCTGCAAGGAAACCAGGGGAAGAAGCCAGCCCGGGGCCCCTAAAGGCATGGGGGCCCATAGGCCAGTGCTTACTTGGCCTAATTGTTAATCAAAGGTGAAGGTAGGTGACTTTGAACCTCTCCTTGGGCCCTGGGTCATTAGTGGTTTTGGATTCAGATATGAAAAATGCAAAGCCCTTATTAAGCACAAGTGGTGCCAGAGTGCTTGGTTTCCTTAGAAGAAACTTGAATTCCTCTTTTGGTTTCCATCAATGAGATTCCAGCAGAAAGAGGAGAAAACAGGCACAACCCCTCCCCCCCGAAAGGTCACTGCTCTTTGGGCAACTGCAGCACCTGCCATTTCTGGAAGGGGAGCGGAGGGTCAACACTAGCTTGAGGCCGGAAGATCCATTCATAGAAGGGGGGCAGGTGTTTGCACTGGGACCCTCTCATGGGAGGAAGTGGGTCAGCACCTTCCTACCCATTCACTCCAAAGCTCCCCTCCCCATTGCTGCTTGTTCTGCAGAGGTAGCCGGTCCTACTCCACAGAGCCAGTCACACCCACTCACTCTGCAGAGAAGCCCTGATCAGGATCACACCCACTCACACACACACACACACACCAAGTGTCTAGTGAGGACTTTTTAAAGGATGCATCAGGACAAAGTTGGAGTCCAGTAGCAACGAAGTTTAATTCAGCATGGAAGCTTTTGTGTGTGTGCGCACTTTGTCAGACAATGAAATGGGGTACAGGGAGCCTGTGAAAAGTCCATCAACTGATCTTCCCGTCTTGCCTCTGATTTCACCCCCGTGAACTTAGGGGGCAAAATGATGAGTGGACAAAGCAGCCCTGTGGCTGGGGTGGGGTGGGGCAGTGCTGTTGTGCACAAAGATGACTGGGTGTGAATGGAGGGGCAAGAGAATTCTGCTGGGTCAAAAGTCCCCTGCTAGTGAGAAGGAAGCCTTCTTGGTTTCAGTTCTTGGCAACTTACCTGCAGCAGAGTTTTGGTTAAATCAGTGTACAGTTCATGAAGGTGTTGTTCCTTCAGCAGGGACAGGAGGCAAAAGAGCTGCTAAGGAAGTTCCTTGTGCAGTCCTCCTCGCCAGGAAATTGGATTGGGACCTGCTATTGGCTTGGCTTCCTGCCTGGAGGACTGCTGCAGATTTCACAATGGCATGATTGACAAGATTAGAAATTATGTTCCCCCGCCCTGCCAGCCACTCTGCATCTAAGGTTACTGCCGCTCCAGGCTCAGTGTGAAATTCCCGTTGCCAGCACTCATTAGATTGGTCAGTGGAACCCTTCCAGCTCTGCTGCTGCAGTTCACAAAGAGCTGAGTTTGGGCCACCCCACCAGACTCAGGCCCAGGCCGCTGACGAGTAAATGCTTCCAGATGGCTCACCTCAGCAGCTCCAGAAAGATAACAGAGAACTAATGGCTTGCAGACTCCTCCGTGGGCACTCTTGGCTGAATGGGGAGTGGTGGGGGGAGGGGGGAGGGGAGTCTAGGACTTTGTGGAATGGAGGGGCACCGTGGGCTGGAGGCAGCCTCCTTCAGCAGAGGGGGAACGCTGGAACTGCAGGCCAGATCTCAGGGAAGAGGGATGCTTAGAAATGGGCCTCCTGCCCAAGCTGGGGAACATGACTGTCTCAACACAATAGTTGCCAAAAGCTCAAGTCCCAGAGAGAATTGGAATATGGCAGCTGAACACGCCAGATCTCTTGACACCCCCCTTACGAGGCAGTAGATGCTGCCAACCCCAATGGACCTCTTGACTGGGAGGGGGTCAATTCTCCCCTGCAAAGGCACCCTTGGGTCACTGGCCCATCACTGCCACCTTTCAGGTTACACTTTCTCCATAAAGGGGAAATGTCCTGGTCTCCCCTGAGGGGCAGGCATAGAGGCTGAGTGCCCCCTCCACTATCCGCCTTCTCTTGCCCTCCCTGTGCCAGCACAAGGCCTTTGGGGATTCCAACTGTAATGTACTGAGTGACGAGACATGTTGAAGGCAACATGCTTTATTAGCGAGTACATCACAAAGCGAGGCAACGTGGGCCGGGTCCCAATTATATACATACCCCGGAACAACCCTCAGTCTGGCCAGGTCCAAACCTGGCCAGTTAAACTTCCCGCCACAGATCTTGATTGACAGAGCATATTTGCGGAGCTACATCCGGGGACCAGTGGACTTCCACTGGTCACCTCGGTAGCGTCCGCTGTGTTGTAATTTAGGGACTGAAATGCAAGAAACAACACTCCTTCCCCTTAGTTCAAGACACGAAGTCTTTCAAGTAGGCTGGTGCCCTGCGTTCCCGGGTCGACCTCCTCGGGGTTATTTGGGAAGCTGGAGCGGCCACCGTGGCTGGTGGGGCGGCTGGTTCCTCATGGTGGGGTGACGCCGGAAAAGGGCTGTCTGTCACCTGTTGCTGTTCCGGAATCTCCTCTCTGGGGGGGGGTGCTCCCTCGCTGTGGTGCTCTTCCGCCCGCATAGTCGGTGCGGACGGCATAGGTTGGGCAGCTTCCGGGGGTGTTGCTGTTAGTACTTTCCCGCTCCCCCGATTGCTGTCTGTTCTTCTGGCAGTGTGCGACGGCGCAGCTGGTCAATATGCCTCCTTAGGATCTGGCCCCCCTCCAATGAGACCTCGTAGGAGTGGGACCCAGTGACCCGCAGCACCCGGGCAGCTAACCACTCCGGCCCGCTTGCAGAGTTCTTTGCGTATACTGGATCCCCTGGAAAGAATCCCCTAGCGGCTTCCCTGGGTTCGGGGAAACTGCGAAGGTCCGTAGCCCGGTCAGGATGCAACCTGTCTAGCCTTGTGATCAACTTCCTCCCCATTAGTAACTTGGCAGGGCTTAACCCGGTGACAGGGTTGGGGGTGATTCTGTTATCAAATAGGAAGGCTGCCAAGCGGTGATCCCAATCTCCCTGTACAATGCGACCCAGGGCCTCTTTAGTGGTGCGCACCACGCACTCTGCTTGGCCGTTGGTGGCTGGATGGAAATGGGCGGACTGAATGTGCTGGATGAGGTACTGATTCAAGAACTTCTGTAATTCCCGGGAGGTGAAAGTGGTCTCATTGTCCATGACGAGGGTCTTGGGAATCCCATGAGTGCAAAAGACCCTTCGCAAGGCTTTGACCGCTGCAGCGGTGGAGGTTGAAGCTACAGGAATCACTTCCAACCACTTGGTGTATGCATCAACTAAGATAAAGAATATTTGGCCCTGGTATGGCCCCGCAAAGTCTAGGTGTAACCGGGACAACAGCCTCCTGTTGGCCTCCCAGCGGTGGACAGAGGCACTGGGTGGATCAGGTCGGGACTCTTGGCAGGGTTGGCAACTTCGAACCCACCCTTCTATCTCCTCGTCATCCCTGGTCACCATACATAGCTACGTGCTAGGGCTTTCATGCGCAGTATCCCCGGGTGTGTTTTGTCTAGGGCTTCCAGCACTTGCTTCCGCAATGGGGGGGGGGAACCACCACCCTGCTACCCCAGAGAAGGCACCCCTTGTCCATGGACAGTTTTTCTCTGCGTGATGCAAATGTCCTGAATTCTGCCTCCGGTTTGCCCATGGGCCACCCCCTTCCCAGCCAGTCTAAAATGTGTGTGAGGATGCGGTCTCTACTCGTGGCCCTAGCTACCTCAGCGGCATGGAGGGGCCTCTCTGGTAGAGTCTCTATAAGCATCACATGGTGGGCGGGTCCATAAAGGGCAGCGGCAGGCGGCTGAGGGCGTCCACGTGTCCCATAGCTTTGCCAGGGCGGTGGACCAGGGCATATGTGTGCGAGTTGAGGAACTGGTTCCACTGCAGGATGTGCTGTGACAAAATTTGCGGTGTCTGGCGGTCTGGGGCGAGGAGGCCCAGTAGCGGCTTATGATCCATGGCGATTGTGAAACACCTACCGTACAGGTAGTTGTTGAATTTATGCACACCCGCCACTATTGCCAAAGCCTCCTTGTCTATCTGGGCATAGTTGCGCTCCACAGGGGTCAGGGTCCTCAAATAATAGGCCATGGGAACCTCCCTCCCATCTGGGATTTGGTTCCCCTTGAACGGCACCCACCCAGTATGGGGAAGCATCGCAAGCCAGAATCACTGGTAAGGATTCGTCAAAATGGTGGAGCACATCATTGGAAACTAGAAGGCCCTTGACTGCCTGAAAAGCGGTGGCCTGCTTCTTTCCCCAGACCCACGGGGTGTTTATATCGAGGAGCCTATGAAGGGGTTCTGCGATGGCCACTTTGTGGGGCAGAAATGAATGATAAAAATTTAATAATCCCAAGAAACTTTGTAAATCCATCTTGCACGTGGGGGCCGGGGCGTGGACAATAGCCCTGGTCTTGTCGGCCATCAGGTGGATTCCCACGGCATCTACTGCAAACCAAAAGAACTCTACCCTCGACACCCCGAGGGAACACTTCCCCCGCTTTACTTTAAGTCCCGCCGCCTGAAAACGGCGGAGTACCTCACGCAGACGGCTGCTGAACTCCTCAGCATCCGGGGAGGCAATCAAAACGTCATCAAAAAACGGTTACACTCGGTTATCATCAAAAAACGGTTATGCTCTGAAAAATCCCCTGAGCCACACTAACCCCAAATTGCAACCACCGCACCCGAAAAGCTTCCCTGTGAGTCACAATGGTCTGTGCTTCTGCTGTCTCGGCGTCCACTGAAGGTTGCTGGTACGCCTGGGCCAAGTCCAGTTTCCCAAAAACCTTAGAGCCTGCTAGGGCTGCCAGTACGTGGCTGACCACCGGAACGGGGTATGGGTTGTCCTGAAGTGCCTTATTTATTGTGCACTTGTAATCAGCGCATATGTGCACATCTCCATTCGGCTTCACTTGAGTGACTATGGGTGTTTCCCATGTAGCATAGGATACCGGTTCTAGCACTCCCTGGGCTGTGAGGCGGTCCAGCTCCGCTTCTATTTTTGGTTTAAGAGCGAACAGAACTTGCCTGTCCTTCAGCCTTATCGGTCTCACGTGGAGATCGAGGGGTAAGGTGATGGGAGGCCCCTTGTAGCACCCCAGGGACCCATCAAACACTTCCAGGAGTTCCCGGCAAACGTGCTCGAAATTTTCGTTCGCATCTGCTGCACCCCCACTATTTGAATACCCAGCGGTCGAAACCAGGCCAGCCCCAGTAATGTGGTGAGCTGGCGTTTGACCATGAGAATGTGGTGTCTCTGTCGCTCGTGGTCGAGTGGGCGCTCTTGGCCCCATTCCTTGTTGTCGATGAGGCTGCTTTGCCTTCTCCTCCTCTGGGTTGCCCAGTGCCATCTCCTCCTGGTGGACGGCTTCCATTCGCGGGTTGTTGTAAGCTTTGGTTACTCTCTCGAATGCGATGGCTTCATTGAAGGCGAGTTGGAGGGTGAGCTCTTCCTTTGCGAAGAGCTTTTGCTGCAGTCTTTTGTCTCGGAGGCCCCAGACAAAGCGATCCCTCAGGGCTTCATCCAGCTTGTTGAAGCTGCAGTTCCCCGCGATTTGGCGGAGGGCAACCAGGTAGACAGCGGCTTTCTCTCCCGCATCTTGATCCCTCTTGTGGAAGAGGAATTGGCGGATGATGATGGAAGGCTGGGGCAAGAAGCGCCCGGTCAGGAGTCTGACTATCTCCTCATACGTTTTCTCCGTGATCTTCACGGGGGCCGAGAGACCCTTTGCGATCTCGAATGTGGCCTCGCCGCAGAGACTCAGGAGCACGTTTCTCTTATGGCTGTCGTCTGTAATCATGTTCGCTCGTAGGTAGCAGTCGACCTGCTCCGTGTAGGTCTCCCACCCATCCGGATTGGCAGGGTTGGACTCTGCAAGGTGGCCTGTCATGTCAAGTCTGGCTTTAACTCTGGCTCACTCAAAGAGCATGCTGGGTAGAACCAAAGTGTAACCAAATGCTGCTAGCTAACTCTCCCCTGTTCCCCCCTCCCTTCCATAGAGAATGTCCCTGCTTTGAAATGGTGATGTGTGAAAAATCTTATCTGAACCTTCTCAGCTCAGGCTCGGGGGAGACAGGAAGCCTGGGAGTACCAAGGCCGTAGGCCTCTAATCAACATGAGAATGTATTAGTAACATTTATGTGTGAATGTTCCCTTTGCTAGATTCCGTAGGAATCCCTTTGAAGTGTTCCTTATATGTAATGTATCTATTATACGGTCTTCAGTCTTTTCAAGTTCTTGTCAGCTTGTGATTCATTGAAGCAACTGTATTGTATGATCATATATATTTCATGCTTACTAACCCTCTTACTGGATGAGCCCCTACCTTACTAACCCTTTTGCACTGCTAGAAACCCTTACTAACCCTTTTGCACTGCTAAAAAAAAAAATTAATAAAATTAAAAAAAAACAAAAATAAAAAAGGAAGGGGAAAGTGCATTTTTGTCAACTAAAAACCTGCCCCTACCCCAAACTTGCAGAAAACTAGCATACAAGTTCTTAGGGCCTGTTAAGATCAAACAGGTGATCAACAAGGTGACAGTGGAGCTGGAGTTACCTAAATTATTCAGTAAGATTCACCCTGTTTTTCATTGCAGCCTTCTTCGCAAAGATCCTGGGCCCATGTGTTGGCACCCCCGCCCTCCAGAGCCACCTCCTATTCAAGTGAAGGGCCAGAGCCACCATGAGGTGCAAGAGATCCTGGATTCTAGGATCCAGAGGGGGGTACTATACTACTTGGTCCGCTGGAAATACTTCCCTAACAGCTGTGATGAATGGGTCAAATCGTCCGACCCACGGGCCCTCCAACTTCTCAAGAAATTTTACTTACTGCATCCAGACAAACCCCGAGCACGAGCTTAGGGGGGGCAGTATGTCAGACATTGTACCTGCTTTAACTCACTTATAGCCTATTGACCTGACTAACGCCATCTTGTTTGCTATTACTAACCATGAGTCTGTAACTGTGCATTTCAAACGGGGAGGGAAGGTTGTAAATCCCACGGGAGGAATTTCTCACTTGGCATGCATAGGCTCCCCAAGCCTTTGAAGATGGCAAGCCTCAAGGTAACCAGCGGGGAGCCTTCCTGGGAAAGAGATAACAGAATGTGGGAACAGACAACTGTCTCTCAGGGTGTGAGAATGAATTCTTTGTTATGCTATCTGCTTCCACAAAAATCCAAGAGTAGCCTTGGAATGTATCAAACTCAATCTGCTTGTACCCCAGACCACTAGTTCTTGAATAAACGAATTAATTTTGCAACAGAATGATTCGGGCTTATTTCAACGTTCAATGTCTGACACCGGGTCCTGTTCGAGATTTGGACCTACCATAAAAATTTAGAGGCGCTCACAGGGCGTCGCAAGCTGAGCGGGAAACAAATTCGGTGGGCGGGATTCTTCGCTAAATTCGACTTCACCCTCCGCCACATCCCAGGCTCCAAAAACTTTTTGGCAGACGCACTCTCCAGGCTACCGCAACACGAGAGTGAAAGGGAGGAGGTCATAGACTCCCTCATCCCCCCCGAAGCGGTGGCCGGCGCAGTCCAGACTCAGTCAAAGACGGCCGCCCAAAAGGACAGTCCCTGGGGGGGGGAACAAACTAATAACGGAAGCGGAGGCAGAAGGGAATGAATGGCCCGAGGGAGTGAAAAAAAGGGAGGGGGGTTCTGGTATCATGAAGGGAAACTGTACGTCCCCAAATCCCTGAGGGTGGAGGTTTTACAACACTGCCACACCAACAAACTGGCAGGGCACTTCGGGTACGTGAAGACACTCCATCTGGTCCATCGGCAATTCTGGTGGCCACAAATGAAAAAAGACATTTCAGAATTTGTGCAGACGTGCCCTACCTGCATAATGGCCAAATGAAGGGGGGGAAGGTGCCAGGGCTCCTACAACCCCTCCCCACCGCAGAGCGGCCCTGGTCGATTGTGTCAATGGACTTTATAGTGGAGCTGCCGCATTCCAGGGGCTGGACAGTCATACTGGTGGTGGTAGACACCTTTTCAAAACAAGCCCACTTCATCCCCTGCCGAAAACTTCCCACGGCAAAGGAGCTAGCCTATTTATTTTTTCTGCACGTGGGCCGGGTCCACTCATTCCCCGATAAGGTAATTAGCGACTGCGGGCCGCAGTTCATTGCCAACTTCTGGTGGGAGTTTTGTAAACTAACCGGGATGGAGCAGGGGTTGAGCTCCGCCTACCACCCGTAGACAGACGGTCAAAGCAAGCGGGTGAACGGGCTACTGGAACAATATCTGCAATGCTACGTAAATTTCCAACAGTCCAACTGGGTAGAGCTCCTCCCCTTCGCCGAGTACGGCTACAACAACAGCCTTCACAGCTCCACCAAAATGTCCCCCTTCCAAGCAGTACATGGCTACTAGGGAAAGCCTTTCCCCTCCCTCCTCGGAGGGGGGAATGACTCCCGCCCTACGGACTGCCAGCGATGGTGGGAGAAGCTGGAGAAGTCCTGGAAAGTTATCCAGGAAAACCTAGAGGAAGCAAAAAAGGATTACAAAGCCCAATTCGACAAAAAGCACTGTGCAGAGTGGGACTTTAAAGAAGGAGAGACAGTGTTCCTATCCACTAAAAATCTCCCCCTGCCCCAGACGTCACGAAAACTAGCCTATCGGTACTTGGGACCATTCAAAATAAAAAGAGTGATTAACAAAGTGACTGTGGAACTGGAACTGCCCAAACTGTTTAGTAAAATACACCCTGTTTTCCATTGCAGTCTTATCCGTTGAGATCCAGGTGGGTCGAAGTGGCATCCTCAGGACCCCGAACCGGAACCTATTCTGGTGAAGGGTCAGAAACACCACGAGGTGAAGGAGATCCTCGATGCTAAACTTCAAAAGGGGACTCTATACTATTTAGTTCGCTGGCGCTACTTTCCCCCCAGCTGTGATGAATGGGTAAAATCCTCAGACCTAAAAGCACTGCAACTTCTTAAGCAGTTTTACCTACTGCACCCAGACAAACCCCGAGCAAGAGCTTAGGGGGGGGCGGTATGTCAGCTTGTGATTCATTGAAGCCACTGTATTGTATGATCATATATATTTCATGCTTACTAACCCTCTTACTGGATGAGCCCCTACCTTACTAACCCTTTTGCAGTGCTAGAAAGGAGGGAGGGGTGGGAACCGAGGTTGCCAGAACTCCAAAGGCCAGTGAAACCTTTGACGTGCAAAGCGCCAAGCTAGCCTCTCTGGCGCCTCCTAAACAGAGCAAGGACATCACCAGGGGGGAGAGCGCAGCCATCTCCAGGAAGAGATAACGCGGCGTGTGAAAGTATCACTTGCAGGACTGACTGTAGTTTTATTATGAGAAATGGTTTAAAGACCCTTCCTTTGATGTGCACCCACATATGCCAATGTTTAAAGCTATCCTTATCACTTTCAATGCCTACCAGTAGAGAGTAACATTGTTGTAATCAATAAATGAAACTTAGTTTTTAACAAAGACGAGTCTGATCATTTTGGAACTTCAATGAACCCTTTGCTGACATTTCTGGCCAAGGCCGCAAGTAACCAGCATCAATAAACTTATCTACATCGACTCATTATTGAATCTGCAGACTTGACACGTCGTCCCACTTGGGTTAGCCATGGTGACGGCGGGCGCTTCCGTCTCCCTCGAATACGTGCCTTCCTCGTCTCCGGCCAGGTCAGTGAAGTCCCGCTTGGGGAGTGACCTGGCTAGAATCCCACCTTCGTCGCCACTGTAATGTACTGAGTGACGAGACGTGTTGATGGCAACATGCTTTATCAGCGAGTACATCACAAAGCAAGGCAACGCGGGCCGGGTCCCGATTATATACATACCCCAGAACAACCCTCAGTCTGGCCAGGTCCAATCCTGGCCAATTAAACTTCCCGCCACATATCTTCATTGACGGAGTGTATTTGTGGAGCTACATCCGGGGACCAGTGGACTTCCACTGGTCACCTCCGTAGTGTCCACTGTGTTGTAATTTCGGGACTGAAATGCAAGATACAACACCAATTTTGCTTTGTAGCTCTGCCCTTGGAGGGTGCCTGGGAGCAGGAGAGGGTGGTGAGCTCTGGCTAGAACTGCTTCTCTGAGAATTCCCTGAATCTTGCTTCTGAGCTGTGCAGGGTTAGGTTTCAATAGGTTGAGAGGACAGCAGCTCCAACAGCAATCATTCTCCTGCTCTCCATTTTATCCCCACAACAACCCTGCAAGGGAGATTAGAAGAAGAAGACCACAGATTTATACCCCACCCTTCTCTCTGAATCAGATTCTCAGAGCAGCTTACAATCTCCTGTATCTTCTCCCCCCACAACAGACACCCTGTGAGGTGGGTGGGGCTGAGAGGACTCTCCCAGAAGCTGTCCTTTCAAGGACAACTCCTGCGATAGCTATGGCTAACCCAAGGCCATTCCAGCAGGTGCAAGTGGAGGAGTGGGGAATCAAACCCGGTTCTCCCAGATAAGAGTCCTCACACTTAACCACTCCACCCAACTGGCTCTCAGTGAGAGAGGTTGTGACTGGCTCAAGGGCATTCAGTGAGTTTCCATGGCAGAGTGGGGATGTGAACCTGAGTCTCTCAGACTGTAATTCAGCACTCTCCTCACCCAGCACACTCTGCTGGCTAAACTGGGAAGGAACACCCAGATGAGATCGGGGGGGGGGGGGGAGGAAGCCCTGTGGGGCTCTACAGCTCCTCCTCGCCTCTCTCCCCTCTGCCTTCTTTGGAGGTGCTGAAGGCAGAGGAGGGATCATCCCTCCCATGGAGGGCATCTTGTCAATCACACACCAGTTGGGAAGAAAGGAGGCCTCCCATGCAGGGACATCCCAGCTGCAAGAACTGCCCCTCTTCCCAGCTGCCTTCGGCTCCCCCCCTTCATTGCTCCTGGGGCCCAGGCAGCAGAGGAATGGAGTGCAGCAGGCTCTTCTTCTTCTGCTCTGCCACAGAGCAATTGGACATCCTGGGAGATATCACTTTAAAGATGGTCTTTTCAAACTTGCTGAAGCTTGAGCTTGGAGCCACAGGCAAATGAACTCCCCTGAGCAAATGTGCAGCAGATCCATTCCGCAGCAGCAGCTGCTCTGCCCCCCCCCTCCCCCGGGGCTTCTCCCATCCTTTGATCAAGCAAGCAATCTTCCATCTTCTCAAGCAATCACTCATTTTTTAGAGATCAGGAACACGTAGGGGAACTGGAGAGGACGCAAGTCAAAATGCACCTGGGAGAAGAGCTGGTGGGGAATTGGTCACTTGATCCAGGGAAAGCAGAAGGCTGGGGGCAGAGCAGCTGTGACTGTGGAACAGGTTGCAGAGTTTGTTCTGCCACAGCAGTCCTTGAATTTTAACAGTCTAGGGAGTAATTTGCACCAGCTTAACCCACAGCTGGGGTAGTAATCCTTAGAAAAGAGTATCTGAACATGCGCAGAGAGCTCTTTCTTCACAACTAAGCCATCCTTCGCACTCTGATGAAAGAAAACAGGCAGGTCATTGCCTTCCTCCCTCAGGTTGCCTCTGTAGCAACTTGCTTTTCCAAAAAAACCCTCTGCAAAGAGAGATTTCCTCTGCTTGGAAGCCATGATGGTGTTACTTGCCAAAAAACCCCCAACCTCCAGGGTCAGTGTGAAAAAGGCCCATTCCTTCCTTCTGAACACCTGCATGACTCGCATAATGTAGTACTCCTTCTGAGAAAGCCCGGAACCTCAGGCTCTCCTCATGGAGACCACAACCCTCCTGACTGAGCCAGAAGGAACATTTCTCCATTTCCCTCAGTCTGAGCCCCCTTTGTAATTGCTCCAGTGTCTGGTTACCCATCAACCCTGAGCAGTCATCTTTGTGCAGAGAGACTCTCTGCAAGGGGGAACACCCCTGTTTCTTTCTTTTCCCCCCACAGGAGGGATGGCAGCCCTTCAAACAGACATTGGAAAAAGTGGGGATAAGACTGTTTTCTCCCCATGGGCTCCCAGGGTCTGCAGCGGGGGTCAGGCAGTGTCTCTTTCAACTGTGTTCCAGAATCTGACCCATTTGCTTTGTCTCACTGAACTCTGTGTGAGCTCTGCCCTGGCTAGGCTAGAAAGCCCCTGGTCTTCAGAGAGATGGCAAAATTTTCTTGGATTCCTGGGCAGCAAGTAAAGTTGATGTTGCCAATGGACTCTGCCCCAGATCAACATGCTCCAGCCCTTGGCTTGATGCCTCTGCTTTTCTTTCTGGACTGCTTGGTGTTCCTTGTTTTGAAAAGTCCAACACCATCTGCTGGCCAGCCCCTTTTCTACTTTGGGATCCAACTCAGTGAAATTGCCACTAATTACCCTCATTGCCTTTCTGGAGACTGTCAGAAGGAAAGGGCACCTGAGGGAGTGAGGGGCAGCTAACCTTGATGCTGCTTTCTGACCCTGGACTTCAGCCCCCCCCCCCGAACACCTCCCACTCTGGGCCAGAAGGGCATCCCCCCCCCCCCCCCGTGGCCACACCGGAGCTCCCCAGACTTCTGACGGCTGCATATTTGGATCCTGCATTAAAACTTTCATGCCTTCAAAACTTTGTGAAGATTGACAAGGTGGGAACTACCTGCCAAAGAACAAAGAAAGGGGGAAGGGGGGAAAACCTCAGTCCAAATCTAAATAGTGAAATAGAAGGTCAAGCTGCCGCTACACCATTTAATATAAGCATTCATACACACAAATGGATTTTAAAACATTGTCTGAATGTCAGACTGCATAAAATATCCAGACCACATATAATTTTGCATATACATTTGATGAATTTACAATCCCCACAAGAACCATACCCGTTTCAGCCCCTCAGGGCCTTTTTCAGTGGTCAATATATACAATGTACAAAGACACATGTCCAGGAATGAACGTCTAGAGAGCTGGGTGAGAAGAGTCCATCCCTTCTCTTTTGCCTCTGGGTTACCACAACTCCCAGTTATTAGGACAGGGGTCATGCAGAGAAACCATGGGCAGCATCCTTTATGTGGGGAGTGCTTGAGTCATGCCTGGAACAGGAAGATGTGCAAACCAAACAGAGAATCACAGCAGAGAGTGACAGGGAAAAAACCCAAAGGGTTCTGTGATAACCAGCCTCGCAGAGACAAAAAATTGAAGAAAACTTAGAAAAATTCAATGCAATCTATTTACACTCTCATACAAAATATTTCAAAAGTCACACCCTGACAAACAAGCACCAATATTCAGTGTAAGAGAAGGATACAAATAACTACATGAACAGCCCAATCCTGGAAATATTTTTTAAAAAGTCCTTCCACTTCAGAGGAGTTCCCAGTCCAGTTCCTGAGGAGACCACGTGTACATTCCACAACATCCAATTCTTCTTGTATATTATATTCTTAGAACACAGCAAGCACAGTGATGAAGTCCTGGAACAGGGATATGGCAGAATTCCTTTTGCCAAAGTTGGAGCAGGGCCTCTTGCAGAGCCAGGCTCAATTTCCCCCAGGAGGTGGGTCTTTTAAGCCCTCAAGAGGTGTTAATTATCCACTGCATTTCTCACAGTAGGGGGGGGGGGGTTGGCAACACTGGAAGACACAGTGGGCTCCCTTCCTAGACCAAATAAAGTTGTCCTTGATCTTCTCAGAAACCAGCAAACATTTTGTTTGGGTTGTTTTTTTTCTAGAACAGGATGGAAACCACACAGCCCTTTTCCCAGGATGGGGATGATGTCTTTCATTCTGACATGCTCAAGACTCTCATGGAGAACAATTACATTCAACACGTCTCCAAACTCCAAAGCAAGATGAGAAGACGTTTCATCATATGGCTTCCTGGTGCACCAGATTTACAAGCTGATGCAAAGGATGAACTGCCTTTCCTCTCCCTAATGCCTGAAAGTGGGAGCAGCAGCAGCACAACGCCCCCCCCCCCCGCCCTCCCCAGGACCACACCATCCGTCTCTGGGAATTGAAAGGGGATTTGCAGTTAGGCCCTTGGAAGAGAAACTCAAGAGCAGCTGAAAGATTGAGATTCATCAACGCGCCACTTGCATTAATGACAGCAAGGACAACAATTGGCAGAATTGTCAGCCAGAGCAAAGGAAATCTGGGGGGTGGGGGGAGGGCAGGGAGGGTTACTGGCTCAGACCAGCCTCTCATCAGCACAGAAGAAGGAGCCCCCCCCTTTGGATGGACAGGGACCCATTCTCCCAGAGACGCCACAGTTACCCTCCAAGGTCAAACATGAGTGACGGTGAAACAACGTGGGCCTCCAGGAAATGAACGGGGAGACACGTCCGCTGTCAAATGGAATCTATTAACAGGGATTAGAAGCTTTTTCATCAATACCCCTGTGACACCATGATGGGCTGAAATTGCTGCAAAAACATCATTATTAAAAATGGGGCTATTAGTGTTGGGATGGACAGAAGCTCTTCTCTGGCTTCAGTTCCAGGGGCCACAACCAGGCTAGGAAAGCTGCATCAAAGCCCCCCCCCCCCATGTGCAATCCGAACCCTCCACCCCCAAAGGCAGGAATGTGATGCTCAGAGGACAAAAAACACCCAGAGAGGCCTCTGAGTCAGGATCCTCTTTCCCTTCTCAGTTCTCTCCTTGCCTGGGTGGTTTAGAAGCACGATCTGCATAATAATAAATATAGAAGTGCCATATGGGAAATGCCTCAGGTAGGAAAAGACAGCAAAACAAACCAGGGGAGAAAGTAACCTGAGTGTCGTGGACCCAAGAGGGCTTGTGGGCTGGCACGGAGCAGGCCCAACCTGGGCAAGACTGCCGGTGAGCTTCAATTCTGAAACGTCCCGTTTCAAGTGGGAAGGGATGTTCATGTGAGGAACCCTCAGCTCAGCTCACTGGAGGAAGGAAGAGTCATCTCCAAATATGACAGCAAGAGAGAGAGAGAGAGCGGGCAGGCAAAGGGATGCATGGACAGACAATGAGCAGCACAGGGACTGAAACTAATCTAAGTATTAGTTGCATTTTATGATAATAAAAAGGTAAAGGTAGTCCCCTGTGCAAGCACCAGTGTCAGACTCTGTTCATTGATACTTTTCTTGAATACTGATCACTAACCATATTGATTAATAAAGATATATGCTTACTAATCCATACTAGTAGAATAGTAGAGCGGGGGGGGGCAAGTAGGGGTTAGCCCAAGAGTAGCTTCCCAGGAATATCAAAGGTTGTTAGCCAGTCTTTGAAGTAGAAAGTGCCGGGCAGGTTCTCACCTCTCCCCTAGAGGCAGCAAGGACATTGCCGCCGGGAAATGTAACCACTAACTGTAGAAGATAAGGGAGAGCTGTGTGAAATGTCTCACATGCAAAGACAGCCTTTTGTTTTGGGAATTGGGGGATAGTTGTGAATGCTTTGATGTATAATGTTAAATACCAATGACTTGAACTGCTAGCCATCAGTTCCAATGTCTATCATGCTGAAGTAACTTTGGAGAATACAATAAATGCAACTTTGTTTCAAATAACTAAGTCTGCTCATTTTGGGAGCTTCAATGAACCTTCGCTGACAACCAGTCATTTCTGACTCTGGGGTGACGTTTTCACAATGTTTTCACGACAGACTTTTTTAACGGGGTGGTTTGCCATTGCCTTCCCCAATCATTTACACTTTCCCCCCAGCAAGCTGGGTACTCATTTGACCGACTTCAGAAGGATGAAAGGCTGAGTCAACCTGGAGCCGGCTACCTGAACCCAGCTTCCGCTGGAATCAAACTCAGGTCGTGAGCAAAGGGCTCCGACTGCAGTACTGTAGCTTTACCACTGTGCCATGGGCAGTAAAATAAAATAAAAGTAAAATATTAGTTCTGTGAAGTCCAGAAATTATTGGATAGAATAATGGCATAGAATCATAAAGTTGGAAGGGAACTCCAGGGTCATTTAGTCCAACCCCCGGCACAATGCAGGAAATTCAGAAATGCCCCCCCCCCCGCATATCCCCAGTGACCCCCTACTCCATGCTCAGAAGATGTAAAAGAAACATTGCTGACTGGCATTTTCCTGGACATGCAAGAAGGGGCCACAAGAACTAAGCACTGATGAAACCCATCCTGCCATCCCTCTCATGACCTGCCTAAGTTCACAGAATCAGCCTTGCTGTCAGATGGCCATCTAGTCTCAGTTTGAAAACCTCCAAGGAAGGAGAGCCCACCACCTCCCAAGGTGGAAGCCTCTTCCACTGAGGAACCATTTTCCCAGGAAGTTATTTGTAATGTTTAGCCGGAAACTGGTTCCAGTTCAACCTTCTAGGGTAACAGAAAATAACTCCGCACCATCCACTATATGAAAGCCCTTCAAGTCCTTGAAGATGGTGATCATATCACCTCTCAGCCGCCTCCTCTTCAGGCTAAACATACCCAGCTTCTTCAGCCTTTCTTCATAGGACTTGGTCTCCAGACCCCTCATCAACTTCATCACCCTCCTCTGGACCTGTTCTAGCTTGTCTATATACTTCTTAAATTGTGGTGCCCAAAACTGAGGTTTGGTTAAAGTGATACCATCGCTTCACGTGATCTGGACACTATACATCTGTTGATACAGCCCAAAATCACATTTGCTGTTTTAGCTAAAAAGGGCTAGACATTTGCTACGGCTGACTGATACTCAGTGTATGATCTACTAAGACCCCTAGATCCTTTTTGCACACTCTACTGTCAAGCATTGTATACTCATTTTATATTATAGAAGCTGAATTCAGAATTGTTACTTTTATATTATAGAATCCAGACTTTAGAGTTGTTACTAACCCAGAATTAAATATGGGCTCATCAAAGTAGCAGCCCCCAACTTTCTTCTTTTGCTTTTACTAACAGATGCAGGAATGTCTCCTTTGAAGATAAGACCTCCTGGGAATTGTTCTCAGGCTCAGCCAGGCCTGAATCCAGGATGTGCTAGCCACAATATAGATAAGGAACCCAGCGTGTGAATTTCACACGTGAATGTAGAATTGTTTATAGAACCTTTGATGTGCCATTTTAAAACATGTATTCTAGTGTTACAAAGTATCAGTTCCAATCTTCAGCTCGACTGAGCCACATGGATTATCAATAAACCTAACTTTGTTTCAAAATCCAAGGACTGGTTATTTTGAAATCTCATGCTTGACATTTTGGAACTGATCCTTTATTAAGAGTTCATCTGACCTGGCAACTTTTAAGCCGGATGGCTGAAAGAGCACCAGACAACAGAGAACCTACTGATCCATTAGAAGGAGTAGAGGTGCGGACCCCACCCCCGGCACATTGTTGGGACTCAAAGAGTCGGGGGGGCGCGGATCCCCTCTACACGAAAAACAATTGTTCATCACCCCTCAGAAGTGGGAGCCGCGAACCTCCACAGCACTAATGGACGAAGCACCAACACGCCACGAAATCGTTCTATTGAGGCTGGTGTGAGGGGGCAAAGGTGGCGGGAACCCCGGGGAAAGAGATGAGGATGAGTGGGGTGGGCCCCAACCAGAGGACGGCCATCCAGCTGGGTCTGAATCAGAAGAGGAGGATGGGGGCAACCCGAAAGAGCCAGACATCCTGGTGACAGTGAGAGGGGAGATGACTGCCATGGTGAGGGAGCTACGGGACGAAAGCCAAGCCAACACTACCTTCATGGTGCAAGAGATGCAGAGGCAGATTGATCAGATGCTGAGACGCGACCTAGGGAGGGCCCCGCTGGCTCCCCCAGCTGCACCAGTACCGGCACCATCAAACGTGCAGCACCCCAGGTGCACCAGGTTGCACCTGGGCAACCAGGAGGCCCCGCGCCACCACCGGGCTCCCTGGGCCCCCGAGACTACGGGAGAGGCCGAGAACTGGATGCCACCTTCAACGGCGACCCCAAAGAAGTAGAGTACTTCACCATTCAAGCCAATAGTTACATGCACTATTGGGGGAACACGTTCCCTGACTAGTTCAGCCGAGTGGATTACCTCGGGTTGAAACTGAAGGGAGCAGCAAGAAGATGGTACGTAAGCCTGTACGAGACGAGGGGCCCTGAGCTCGACACAATGGGCGGGTTTCTACAGGCACTGTTAACTCAGTATGAAGATCCCCTCCAGGAGACCTGGGCCATCACGGCCCTGTGCGAGATGCAGCAGGGAGCGATATCCGTGCGTGAGTACGTGGCCGATTTCAGGGCCCACTCGGCCAAAGTACGAGGGTGGAGTGAGATGATGAAGATCGAGGAGTTCCAGAGAGGGCTAAACGTGAGTCTACTGGACCAAGCCCTGCAGCAAGCCCGCCCTACCACCCTAGTGGGATGGGTACAGCTGGCAGGCGAGGTAGAAACTAACATGAAATGGGTGGCCCTTCAATGCCAATTGCAGCAAGGGGGAAAGGGGGGATGTGAGGCTTGGTTGGGGGCCAAGTCAGACGGGAAGAAAAATGTGGCGCAGGGGGGGACGCCCAAAGCTCCCCCGGGGCGCAAGTGCTTCCAATGAGGTGATCCAAATCCCTTGGTGGCAAACTGCCCGGAGAAACCTCGAGCCTCCCCCCTTACTCCGAAGCCAACGGTGGTGGGACTGAAGAAGACTTCAACGAGACTCAAAGAGTCAGTTAGAGGAAGCACCGCAATGCTGACGTTGCTAGATGAGGATACTATAATTGTGGACGTCTCCAGTGAGGAGTCTTGAGGAACAGAGCTGGCGGAAAACGAGAGCGACCTGCACTGAGAGGTGCCGGGAGGCAGGTCATGGATCTAACAGCACCATTGCGGGTGAGAGTAACTGGATCCTTACTTTTTGTACCATTGACATTGCTGAATCAAAAGCTTAAACGCTTTATCCATGTCTGAGCCCTAATTGACTCTGGGTGCATGAGGGAGATTATCACCCAAAAATTGGTGGACACTCTAGGACGAGTGCAGAAGCCTCTACCCCACCCGATCCAATTCGAGCAAATGGACGGGTCCATAATGAGGGGGGGAGCCTTGTGTAGAAGAGGCTCAGGGAGTGCCAGTAGGGATAGAGGACCATTGGGACATAGAAATATTTGTGATCGCCTCTTCCTCCTCCTTTGAAATGGTATTAGGGGTCGGGTGGCTAGCTAAGCACCAACCAGACATACAATGGGGGGACCAAACAATAGATTTCACCGACAGAAGGTGCAGACACCATCACTGGTTGGGAGCCTGGGGGCCTAATCCACCCCTCAGGAATGAAAAAAATGTGCGTGTCGGTGGAAGAGATTTGGTCCATCCCCAGAGAGTACAGAGACTTGTGCAGTGTTCAGCGAGGAGAAGGCAAATGAGCTTCCCCCACATCAAAGCACCGATTGCGCGATCAAACTAATCCCAGACCAGGATCTGCCTAAAGCCAAACTATACTCCATGCGGTGGGCTGAAAAGGCAGAACTAAGGAAGTTCATAGAAAAAAACTTCAAAAGAGGCTTTATCCGGCTGGCCACTGCCCTGCACACCGCCCTAGTGCTTTTCCAGAAAAAGGATGGGATCCTTAGGCTTTGCACTGATTTTCGTGGGATAAATGGGATCTCGATGTCCAACGCGTATCCCATCCCCTTGATTAAAGATCTACTGAGTACAGTGTCTGAGGGATCCATTTTCACAAAACTGGACCTGAGGGATGCGTACTTTAGAGTGTGGATAAAAGAGGGGGACGAATGGAAGACAGTCTTCAACACTCCAATGGGGCAGTTTGAGTACCTGGTGATGCCTTTTGGATTACAGGGGGCTCCAGGAGTGTTTATGAACTTTATCAATGAGGTTCTGAGAGAATACTTGTACAAGGCGGTAGTGGTGTACCTGGGGGTAGTGGTGTACCTGGATGACATCATTATCTATTCCAAAGACCTGGCGTCCCATGTACCAATAGTAAGGAGGGTGCTCTCCACTTTGTATGAGCACAAGTTGTTTGCGAAGCTATCCAAGTGTGAGTTCCATCAAACCGAACTCGATTGTCTAGGATTCAGAGTTTCCAGGAAGGGGCTTGCCATGGACCCCGCTAAGATACAGGCAGAATTAGATTGGGCACCCTCGAGGACACATAGACAGCTACAATCCTTTCTCGGGTTTGCAAATTTTTATAGAACCTTCATTCAGGGGTTCGCCCAGGTGATGTTACCCCTAACGGACTTGCTTAAGACTAAAGGGAAGGGGCCAGAGGTGAAGAAGCCGGGAGCGAAGCTAGCATGGACTCCCGCCTGCCAAAAGGCCTTCAAGAAACGTAAACGGTTCTTCACAAGCGAACCAGTATTAAGCCATCCCAATTAACTTAAACCCTTTGTGGTCCAATGTGATGCCTCCAATGAAGGGGGTGACAATCCGGGACTGGGAGAGGAGGAGAGCGACATGATCATAGTGGTACCCCTGCAGGACTCCGACCAGACTGACGGAGGAGGGGGAGGCCCGGATGTGCCGGTCCTGAAAGAGAAGGAAGACGAAATGGCCCACGGGTTCCGAGCGATGGTGAGGACATCACGAAGGGGCTACGGGACGAGATGCAAGTGATGACCACCAGGATGGCTGGAGAAGTCGCTAAGCAGATAAACCGAGCCTTGGGTCTACCTGGGCAGTGGAGGGCTCCCCAACCCTCTCCGGCCAGGTTGCCGGCAGCCCCGGCACCGCCACAGGCCCCGCCAGCGCCACAACCAGCAGCACCCCCAGCTCCCCACGAGGGGGGCTGAGGAAGGGAACTGGATGCCACCTTTGATGGGGACCCAGATGAGGTGGAATACTTCACGATCCAAGCTAACAGCTATAGGCACAATTGGGGGAACACCTTCCCTGATGAGTTCAGTCAAGTAGACTACTTGGGATCGAAGCTGAAGGGGGCTGCCAGAAGATGGTATGTAAGCCTGTATGAGGTCATGAGCCCAGAGCTGGACTATGTAACCACCTTCTTACAGGCTCTGATGGCCCAGTATGAAGACCCCTTGCAAGAAACCCAAGCATTGGCCGCGTTGAGGGATATGCAGCAAGGCTCCAAAACCATTAGGGAGTATGCTGCGGAGTTTCGAGCCAACGCGGCTAAGGTGAGAGGGTGGAGCAAGCTGATAAAAATTGAGCATTTCACACGTGGGCTGAATGCCAGTATCCTGGATCGAGCTCTCCAGCAGGCGAGACCAGCTACTCTAGTGGGTTGGATCCAGCTAGCAGGTGAGGTTGAGACCAACATGAAGAGAGTGGCCATGCAGCGCCAACATCAAAGCAGTAAGTCCACTCGGGAGCAGAAACCAGGGGGGAAGGCGGAGGTGAAGAAACCCCCGGGGGGGGACATCAGTGGGAAGATCCCAGAAGCCTGCAAGTGTTTCTGGTGCGGAGATCCGAACCACCTGGCCAGCAGTTGCCCTCCCCCCTGACCATCGTCAAGCGCCTCTAAAACAAGCACCCCGGCTCCCAAGAAGACGGCTAGCCACCCTAAGGAAGCGGCGAAGAGCAGCACCGTGACCACTTCAGCGAGAGATGACGACACCCTTATCATGGACGAGGTGAGTGAGATGTCCTGGACAGACGAGCCGTCGGGAAACGAGGACGACCTGCTCTAAACGGTACCAACCAGCAGGCCTCCGAAGAACTGGTACCACTGAGGGTGAGAGTAACGGGGTCACTATATTTTGTACCCGTAGTCTTGTTAAACCACAGACTAAAGAGGTTCATGCAGGTGAAGGCCCTAATTGACTCGGGGTGCACGAGGGACATAATCACCCCTAAATTAGTGGATGCACTGGGGCTAGCCACCATGGCACTGCCGTTCCCCATACAGTTTGAACAGATGGATGGGATGGTCATGAGAGGGGATCACTGGGACCAGGAGATTTTTGTAATTGCCCCCTCGTCCACCTACGATGTGGTATTGGGGGTGGGGTGGCTGGCTAAGAACGAGCCGGACATACGATGGGGGGATCAGACATCGAATTCACTGACCCGAGGTGCAAAACCCACCGTTGGAATACAGAGTGGGGGCCCTGACCCCCTTCTCGAAGCGAGAAAGTGTGTTTAATGATGGAGGAGGTCCAGGCAATCCCCAAAGCCTATCAAGACTTGAGGGGGGTGTTCAGCGAGCAGGGGGCTGATGAACTTCCCCCGCACTGGAGCATGGACTGTGCTACTGAACTGATTCCGGGGCAAACATTGCCTAAGGACAAACTGTACTCTATGGGGTGGGCAGAGAAAGTGGAGTTGCGGAAGTTTTGGGGCAAAAACTTAAAACAAGGCTTTATTAGAACAGCCACCGCCCCCCATGCGGCCTCCGTCCTTTTTAGGAAAAAGAAGGACGGCTCGCTCAGGCTTTGCACTGATTTTCGAGGGATTAATGGGATTTCTACTTCAAACGCTTACCCTATCCCCCTCATCAAGGACTTGCTCAGCACGGTGTCTGAGGGGAAAATATTCACCAAACTGGACTTGAGGGATGCATACATCAGAGTACGCATTAAGGAGGGGGATGAGTGGAAGACAGCCTTCAATACACCCATGGGACAATTTGAGTATTTGGTGATGCCGTTTGGACTGCAAGGGGCACCGGGGGTGTTTATGAATTTTATCAATGATGTGTTAAGAAAGTTTTTGTTCAAGGGGGTGGTGGTGTACCTGGACGACAGCATTATTTATTCTCAAGATCTGCAGTCACATGTAAAATTGGTGAGGGAAGTGTTGAGTACCTTATTGAAGCACAAGTTATACGCGAAACTGTCAAAATGTGAGTTCCACAAAACTGAATTAGACTATTTAGGATTCAGAGTCTTGGCTCAGGGGTTGGCAAAGGACCCAGGCAAAATCCAAGTGGTGTTGGACTGGGCTCCTCCGAGAACACGTAGACAGCTCCAATCTTTCCTTGGTTTGGCAATTTTTACAGAAACTTCATACCGGGGTTCGCCCAGATCATGCTTCCTCTCACTGAGTTGTTAAAAACAAGGGGGAAGAGCCCAGACGCCAAAAAACCAGGAGCGTGTTTAAATTGGACACCTAAGTGCCAAGCGGCTTTCAATAAACTCAAGTGGCTGTTTACTAGTGAGCCAGTCCTGAGCCACCCCAATGAGCTAAGGCCCTTTATTGTGCAATGTGACACCTCCGATGTGGCCATAGGAGCCATCCTCATGTAGAAAGATGAGGAAGGGAGGTTGAGACCTTGTGCGTACTGTGTGCAGTTCTGGTCGCCGCACCTCAAAAAGGATATTATAGCATTAGAGAAGGTGCAGAGAAGGGCAACTAGAATGATTAAAGGGCTGGAGCACTTTCCCTATGAAGAAAGGTTGAAACGCTTGGGACTCTTTAGCTTGGAGAAACGTCGACTGTGGGGTGACATGATAGAGGTTTACAAGATAATGCATGGAATGGAGAAAGTAGAGAAAGAAGTACTTTTCTTCCTTTCTCACAATACAAGAACTCGTGGGCATTCGATGAAATTGCTGAGCAGACAGGTTAAAACGGATAAAAGGAAGTACTTCTTCACCCAAAGGGTGATTAACATGTGGAATTCACTGCCACAGGAGGTGGTGGCGGCCACAAGTATAGCCACCTTCAAGAGGGGTTTAGATAAAAATATGGAGCACAGGTCCATCAGTGGCTATTAGCCACAGTGTATGTTTGTATATAACATTTTTTGCCACTGTGTGACACAGAGTGTTGGACTTGATGGGCCGTTGGCCTGATCCAACATGGCTTCTCTTATGTTCTTATGTAAATATCAAAGAAATTCTTCCAGGAGCAAAGGAATTGGTCAGTGTGGGACAAGGAAGCATTCGCTGTAACTTATGCTTTGAAAACATGGAGGTCTTGGCTAGAAGGCACCAAGGTCCCTTTTGAAATCTGGACCAACCACAAAAATTTGGAGGCACTCACGGGGAGGAGGAAATTGAGTGAGAAGCAAATCCGGTGGGCAGGGTTCTTCTCCAAGTTTGACTTTGTACTATGGCATATCCCTGGAACCAAGAACTTTTTGGCGGATGCTCTTTCCTACCTCCCACAGCACAACAGTCAAAAGGAGGAAGTAGTAGACTTGTTAATTCCCCCCTCCCAAGTGGCGGCGATGGTAACCACCCGGTCTAAGACGAAGCTTGATCCTACCGCTTGGGGGGGGGGGATGTTTGGTGTAAGAAACTGAAAAAGAGGGAGAGGACCGACCTGGGGAAATACAGAAAAAAGGAGACGGATTGTGGTACAAGGGTGGGAAGCTGTACGTTCCTAAGAGTTTACGGCTAGAAGTCTTGCAGTACTGCCATTCCAACAAACTGGCTGGTCACTTCAGATACATAAAAATGCTCCACCTAATAAGTAGGCAATTCTGGTGGCCCATGAAAAAGGACGTATCCGAATTCGTAGCCTCATGTCCCATTTGCGTGATGGCAAAAAGGAGGGTGAGAAGGTGATCAATCGAGTCCTGGGGCTGCCCGGGCCCCGGAGGGCTCACCCACCCCCTCCGGGAAGGCAGCTGGCAGCCCCGGGGGCACCGGCCACTCCACCACCTGCGGGACCAGCACCTAGACCGGCGGCACCTCCGGCACCCAGAGAAGGGGGCCGTGGGTGAGAGTTGGATGCCACGTTCGATGGGGATCCAGAGGAGGTGGAATACTTTACGATCCAGGCCAACAGCTACATGCACTACTGGGGGAACACGTTCCTCGACGAATTCAGTCAAGTGGACTACCTGGGATCGAAACTGAAGGGGGCCGCAAAAGATGGTATGTGAGCCTGTATGAAGCCATGAGCCTGGAACTGGACTATGTTGCTACGTTCCTCCAGGCTCTGATGGCCCAGTACGAAGACCCCCTCCAAGAGACCCGGACGTTAGAGGCCTTGCGTGACATGCAGCAAGGATCAAAGTCAATTCGAGAGTACGCTGCGGAGTTCCGGGCCAACGCCGCAAAAGTGAGGGGGTGGAGTGAGCTGATGAAAATCGAGCATTTCACCAGGGGGCTGAATGCTGGCATCCTGGATCGAGCCCTCACCCAAGCCAGACCTGCTATGCTGGTGGGATGGATCCAATTGGCAGGTGAGGTTGAGACCAACATGAAGTGGGTTGCCATGCAGCATCAGCATCAGAGTGGCAAGGGGAGCCGAGATCCAAAGACGGGGGCCAAACCGGAGGTGAAGAAAGCGCAAGGAGGAGGAGGCGGTGGGAAGGCTGCAAGACCGCGCAAGTGTTTTCGATGCGGGGACCCCAACCATCTGACCAGCAATTGCCCCAACCCCCCTCGAGCACCTCCGAGTGCAGCCAAGCTGGGCACCCCAGTGCCGAAGAAAACACCGAGCCACCCTAAGGAAGTGGCAAAAGGCAGCGCTGCAACCACCGGGGAGCCGGAAGATGACACCCTCGTTGCTGATGAGCTGAGTGAGCTGGTGTGGATGGATGAACCGTTGGGAAACGAGGATGACCTGCTCTAAAGGGTGCCAACCAGCAGGTTGCGGAGGAACCAGCACCACTCATAATGAGAGTAACGGGGTCGCTGTATTTTGTACCAGTGAAACTGTTGAACAGTAAATGCAAAAGATTTGTACAGGTGAAAGCCTTGATTGATTCAGGGTGCAATCGGGACTTAATCACCCCCAAGCTGGTGGACGCCTTGGGGTTGGCCACCACGGCCCTGCCCTCCCCCATACAATTTGAACAAATGGACGAGTCAGTGATGCGGGGAGAGCCCTGTGTGCTGGAGACTCAGTTGGTGCCTGTGGGGATCGAAGGGCATTGGGACCAAGAGACATTTGTAATCCCCCCCTCTTGCTCATACGATGTGGTCCTGGGAGTGGGGTGGTTGGCTAAACACGAACCAAGCATCCGGTGGGGGGATCAAACTACAAAGTTTGTTGACCCACTGTGTAAGGCACATCTTTGGAGTCTGGACTGGGGCCCACAACCTCCCCCTTCAAAGGAGAAGGTCTGTTTGACAATGGAGGAGGTCCCAGCCATCCCTAAGGCATACCGGGACTTGATGGGGGTGTTTAGTGAGCAGGGAGCAAATGAACTCCCCCGCCACAGGAGCACAGACTGCGCTATTGAACTGATACCAGGGCAGTCACTGCCTAAAGCTAAACTATACTCCATGGGATGGGCAGAGAAAGTGGAGTTACGGAAGTTCCAAGACAGGAATCTGAAACGGGGTTTTAGCTGACCGGCGACGGTTCCCCACGCTGCCCCCATTTTGTTTAGGAAAAAGAAGGACGGCACACTCTGGCTTTGTACGGACTTTTGCGGGATTAACGGGATTTTAACCTCAAATGCATATCCCATCCCCCTCATCAAAGACTTGTTAAGCACGGTGTCCGAAGGAAAGATTTTTACCAAACTGGACTTGCGGGATGCGTACTTTAGAGTATGCATAAATGAGGGGGATGAATGGAAGACAGCTTTTAATACCCCTATGGGGCAATTTGAGTATTTGGTGATGCCGTTTGGACTACAGGGAGCGCCGGGGGGGTTCATGAATTTTATCAATGATGTCTTGCAAAAGTTTTTGTTCAAGGGTGGTGTACCTGGATGAAATCATTATTTATTCACAGGATGAAAAGTCTCATGTAAAATTGGTGAGGGAGGTATTGAGTACCTTATTGGAGCATAAATTATATGCCAAACTGTCCAAGTGTGAGTTCCACAAGACCGAATTAGATTACCTAGGGTTTTGGGTGTCTGCACAGGGGTTGGCTATGGATCAGGCAAAGGTACAAGCTGTATTGGATTGTGCTCCCCCGAGAACATGTAGACAGCTACAATCTTTCCTCAGGTTTGCAAATTTCTACAGAAACTTCATTGCAGGGTTCGCCCAAATCATGCTTCCCCTCCCAGAGTTGTTAAAAACGAGGGGAAAGGGACCCGAGGCAAAGCGGCTGGGGGCCTGTCTAAATTGGACACTGAAATGCCAAGAGGCGTTCGACAAATTCAAATGACTATTTACTAGCGAACCAGTCTTGAGCCACCCTAACGGGTTGCGGCCCTTCATTGTGCAATGTGATGCCTCCGACATGGCCGTAGGAGCCGTTCTCATGCAGAAAGACGAAGAGGGGAGGCTGAGACCCTGTGCATATATTTCAAAAAGTTCTCGGCAGAACAGAGGAACTCGTTGGTGTAGGATAAAGAGGCGCTTGCTGTAACTTATGCTTTGAAAACCTAGCGCTCGTGGTTGGAAGGGGCCAAAATCCCGTTTGAGATCTGGACATAAGAACATAAGAGAAGCCATGTTGGATCAGGCCAACGGCCCATCCAGTCCAACACTCTGTGTCACACAGTGGCAAAAAATTTTATATATACACACACACTGTGGCTAATAGCCACTGATGGACCTCTGTTCCATATTTTTATCTAAACCCCTTTTGAAGGTGGCTATACTTGTGGCCGCCACCACCTCCTGTGGCAGTGAATTCCACATGTTAATCACCCTTTGGGTGAAGAAGTACTTCCTTTTATCCGTTTTAACCTGTCTGCTCAGCAATTTCATCGAATGTCCACGAGTTCTTGTATTGTGAGAAAGGGAGAAAAGTACTTCTTTCTCTACTTTCTCCATCCCATGCATTATCTTGTAAACCTCTTTGAGCCAGTTTTTGATCCACAAGAGGACCTGTCCTTTTACTCCATGACTTTCAAGCTTTCTAAGGAGCCTTTGATGAGGAACTTTATCAAAAGCTTTCTGGAAGTCAAGGTAAACAACATCTATCGGGTCTCCTTTGTCCACATGTTTGTTCACCCCCTCAAAGAAATGTAACAGGTTAGTGAGGCAAGATCTTCCCTTGCAGAACCCATGCTGAGTCTTCTTCAATAACCCGTGCTCATCAATGTGCCTACTCATTCTGTCCTTGATAATGGTTTCTACCAACTTTCCCGGTATTGAAGTCAGACTGACTGGCCTGTAATTTCCCGGATCTCCTCTGGAACCTTTTTTAAAGATGGGGGTGACATTTGCTACCTTCCAGTCCTCAGGAACGGAGGCAGATTTCAATGAAAGATTACAGATTTTTGTTAGAAGATCCACAAGTTCAACTTTGAGTTCTTTCAGAACTCTCGGATGTATGCCATCCGGACCCGGTGACTTATTAGCTTTTAATTTGTCTACCAGTTGTAGGACCTCCTCTTTTGTCACCTCAATCTGACTCAGGGCTTTCAACACCCCTTCCAAAATTAGTGGTTCTGGGGCAGGCAAAAAATTCTCGTCTTCCACAGTGAAGACGGAGGCAAAAAATTTATTTAGCTTCTCAGCCATTTCCCTATCCTCCTTCAGTAATCCTTTTACCCCATGGTCATCCAAGGGCCCCACTGCCTTCCTGGCTGGTTTCCTACTTCTAATATATTTGAAGAAATTTTTATTGTTGGTCTTTATGTTTTTTGCAATACGCTCCTCATAGTCCCTTTTTGCCTGCCTGATCACAGTCTTGCATTTGATTTGCCACAGCCTGTGTTCCCTTTTACTAATCTCACTTGGACTGGTTTTCCACCGCTTAAAGGAGTCCTTCTTACCTTTTACAGCTTCCATTACTTTGTTTGTTAACCATGCATGCCTTTTCTTATGCCTGTTTGTGCCTTTCCTAACTTGTGGTATGTATTTTATCTGAGCTTCTAGGATTATAGTTTTAAATAGTGTGCAAGCTTCCCCAAGGGTTTTGACCGTATGTACCTTTCCTTTCAGTTTCCTCCTCACATGCCTCCTCATCTCAGTGTATTTACCCCTTTTAAAGTTAAACGTGGTTGTGGCGGTCTTTTTGGACAACTCCCTATTTATACAAACGGTGAAATCAATAATACTATGGTCACTGCTCCCAAGCGGCACAATCACTTTTACATCTCTCACCAAGCCTTGGGCATTACTTAGGACCAAATCCAGGATCGCCCCACCCCTGGTAGGTTCTGAGACCATCTGCTCCATAGCACAGTCATTGAGAGCATCAAGAAACTCAATCTCTTTCTCTCGACCAGAAAACATATTGACCCAATCAATCTGCGGGTAGTTAAAATCACGTATTATGACACAGTTTTTACGTTTAGCCGCTATCTTTAAGCCTTCCATCATATTATAATCATCCTCTCTCTTTTGATTTGGTGGGCGATAACAAACTCCCATAGTTAAATTTCCTTTTGGGCCCTCTATTTCAACCCAAAGCATTTCTAAAAGTGAATCTAATTATCTGACCTCAGTCTTACTGGACCGTATATCCTCTCTGACATACAGAGCCACCCCACCTGCAACCCTTCCCTCTCTATCCTTCCGATATAGCTTATATACAGGAATCACCATGCCCCACTGATTCTCCTCATTCCACAAAGTTTCTGAAATTCCCACAATGTCTATGTTTTCTCCCAACACTAAACATTCCAATTCACCAATTTTACTTTGACAATTTTACTTATGGACAGACCATAAGAATCTCGAGGCCCTCACTGGCCGGAGAAAACTGAGCAAAAAGCAGATTAGGTGGGCGGGATTTTTCTCCAAGTTTGACTTTGTGCTGAAGCTTATTCCGGGAACCAAGAATTTCTTAGCTAACGCCCTTTCTTGCCTGCCGTAGCACAACAGCCAAAGGAGGTGGTAGACTTTTTAGTTCCCCCCTCACAAGTAGCTGTGGTAGTGACGGCATGGTCTCAAACTGTCAGAACTTAAGAACTTCAAGCGGATCCCATACTTGGTTACAAAGTTAGGATTTTATTGAAGAGAACTAAGCACTGGAAGAGGCAAGATAACAGTGATGGCGAGAGCCAGCACCAGCACAATTTTATACACGTAAAACAAACATCTCACAAAGCCCCAATTCACACCGTTACAGGCACATCTGTCTTCTCACCATCACTATCAGTAGAGAGGATGCCTCCCTACTTCGAAGGCCATGCTGCTCGGCTTCAAAGGGTCCCAGGGTGAGAATGTGCAGAGACATAACATAACTCATTCTACAACCCCAAATATTTTGGATACCAGTGGGGCAAGGTTAATTACTATTCAAGCATTCTGGGTCAAGCAAGGGTTACAACATGGAGTCAGTTTGGTTCAGTAACAAAGCAGTTCTAAGTCATAGTAAAAATACATTGCAGCATTGGTCACATTATAGGAGACCAGCAGTAAAGATACAAGTTCTGACATACTGCCCCCCCTAAGCACCCCCTCCCGCGGGGCCTGCCTTGGGCTTGTGCGGGTACAGTAGGTGAAACTTTTTCAGCAGTTGCGGAGCGGCTACATTCTGAGATTCGACCCACTCATCACAGCTCGGGGGGAAGTGTTTCCACCTGATCAAATAATACAGTTTCCCCCGTTTGACTCTGGAGTCCAGGATCTCCTGGACCTCATGGTGACTCTGACCCCTCACTGTCGTCGGAGGGGGCGGTGGGGCCCTGGGATGGAAGGACGTAGCACCAGGGTCTTTCCGAAGCAAGCTGCAATGAAAAACAGGATGGATCTTACTTAGAGATCTGGGCAGTTCGAGTTCCACGGTCACTTTGTTTATTACCCTTTTTATTTTAAATGGGCCTAGGAACTTCAGTGCGAGTTTGCGACAGGCCTGGGGAAGGGGGAGGTTTTTTGTGGACAGAAAAACTGTATCCCCCACCTTCAAGTCCCACTTTTGGGAGTGCTTTTTGTCAAACTGCTTTTTGTAGGCCTTTTTCGCTTCCTCCAGGTTTTCCTGAATACCCTTCCAGCCTTCACGGAGGCCCTCCCACCATTGCTGACAGGAAGTGGGTTCAGCCGGGCTGGCGGGGAGGGCGAGAGTGGGAAACGGTTTGCCCTCGTAATCATTGATAATTTGAAAAGGGGAGGTTTTGGTTGAGCTATGGAGGCTGTTGTTGTAGCCATATTCTGCAAAAGGGAGGAGGTCCACCCAGTTGGACTGTTGGAAGTTAATGAAGCAGCGGAGGTACTGTTCCAGAAGACCATTAACCCTCTCCGTCTGTCCGTCCGACTGGGGGTGGTAGGCAGAGCTTAGCCCCTGCTCGATGCCAGCCAGTTTACAGAACTCCCGCCAGAAGTTGGCAACGAACTGCGTCCCGCGGTCACTAATGACCTTGTCCGGGAATGAGTGTAGGCGTACAATGTGGGTGAAAAAGAGCTGGGCGAGTTTTTTGGCCGTGGGTAGTTTTTTGCATGGGATGAAATGGGCTTGCTTAGAAAATGTGTCGACTACGACCAGGATGACTGTTTTGCCTTGTGAGGGTGGGAGTTCGACAATGAAATCCATGGAGACTACCGACCAAGGTCTGGTGGCTGTAGGGAGTGGAACCAGGTGGCCTGGGGGTTTACCCCCCCTTCTTTTTGCCATGAGGCAGGTGGGGCATGAAAGAACAAATTCAGAGACATCTTTCTTAATTTTTGGCCACCAGAACTGGCGGGTGAGTAAGTTGAGGGTTTTGACATAGCCAAAGTGGCCGGCCAGGCGACTTGAGTGACAGCGCTCCAAGACCTCTTTTCTAAGGGGGTCGGGCACATAGATTTTTCCATGGTGCAGCCAGAGCCCGTTTTCGGCTTTCACCAAGTTGGGTGGGCGGTCGGTTTCTTGGTTGTATTCTGAGAGGAATCTAGGCAGCAGCTCTGAATCCGGAGGGCTGGTCTGCCTGCCTGAGCGGGTAGTGACCCCCCCCCGAGATGGCTGAGGGGGAAATTAATGAGTCCACTACCTCCTCCCGGAGACTGTCGTGTTGTGGCATGCGAGAGAGGGCGTCTGCTAAAAAGTTCTTTGAGCCCGGGATGTGTTTCAGCACAAAGTCAAATTTAGCAAAGAAACCTGCCCACTGGATTTGTTTTGCAGTCATTTTGCGGCGCCCGGTGAGGGCTTCAAGGTTTTTATGATCGGTCCAGATTTCAAAGGGCACTCTCGCTCCTTCGAGCCAGGAGCGCCAAGTTTTCAGGGCAAACATGACTGCAAACGCCTCCTTGTCCCAGACTGACCAATTTCTTTGTTCGTTGGAAAATTTTCTTGAGATATAGGCACATGGACGGAGCACCCCATTTTCCCCCCTCTGCATTAGTATGGCTCCCACTGCGGCGTCGGAGGCGTCGCATTGGACCACGAAGGGTTTCCGCTCGTCAGGATGAGCCAACACGGGTTCGGAGGTGAAGAGGCGTTTTAGTTCATTGAAAGCTTTTTGGCATTCAGGCGTCCACGTTAGGCGTGCGCCCGGTTTTTTCGCCTCTTCACCCTTCCCTTTGGTTTTGAGAAGTTCTGTGAGGGGGAGCATGACGGTGGCAAACCCCTTAATGAAATCGCGGTAAAAGTTAGCGAACCCGATAAAACTTTGTAACTGCTTGCGGGTTCGAGGGGGCTCCCAGTCTAGTACCGCTTGGACCTTTGCGGGGTCCATGGCCAATCCCTCCCCCGACACCCGGAAACCCAAATAGTCCAATTCGGTCTTGTGGAACTCGCATTTTGACAATTTAGCGTACAGTTTGTGTTTGCAAAGGGTGCGTAACACTTTTCGGACCAGGGGCACATGAGACTTTAGATCTTGTGAATAGATAATGATGTCATCAAGGTACACCACCACCCCCTTAAACAGGAATTCCCGTAGCACTTCATTGATAAAGTTCATGAAAACACCAGGGGCTCCCTGCAGTCCGAAGGGCATGACTAGGTACTCAAATTGTCCCAGGGGGGTGTTGAATGCCGTCTTCCACTCATCCCCCTCTTTGATGCGGACGCGGAAGTACGCGTCTCTGAGATCAAGCTTAGTAAATACTTTGCCCTTTGCTACGGTGTTCAACAAATCCTTTATCAACGGGATCGGGTAGGCGTTGGACATGGAAATCCCATTTATAGCACGAAAATCTGTGCAAAGCCTAAGAGACCCGTCCTTTTTCTTTCGGAAGAGGACGGGGGCGGCATGGGGGGCAGTGGCCGGCCGTATGAAGCCGCGCTTAAGGTTCTTGTCCAAAAACTTCCGGAGTTCAGCTTTTTCCGCCCAACCCATGGAGTACAGTTTCGCCTTGGGAAGCTGTTGCCCTGGGATCAGCTCGATGGCACAGTCCGTAGGGCGGTGGGGCGGTAGCTCGTCCGCTTCCTTCTCGCTAAACGCTAATCTTAGATCTTGGTATTCCTTGGGGATCGAGGCGACTTCCTCGAGAGTGAGGCAAGCCCGCATGTTCTGGGGAGGAGCGTGCGGCCCCCATTCGGGGCGCCAGTGGTGATGCTCACACCTCCAATCCGGGAACCGGACGATCTGTTCCTCCCACCTTATGTCTGGTTGGTGGCGGGCGAGCCAAGACGAGCCCATCACCACGTCAAAAGAGCAAGAGGGGGCAATTACAAAAGTTTCAATCCCCCAATGCTCCTCGGTTCCCACCGGGACTGCCTGAGTCTCTAACGCACATGGTTCCCCTCTCATGGGCCCCCCGTCCATCTGCTGGAACTGCATCGGCTGTGGTAGGGGGGAAGTGGCTAATCCCAACGCCTCAACTAGGCGGGGGGTGATCAGCTCCCTGTTGCACCCGGAGTCGATCAGCGCTCGGGCGTGCATGAATCTCTTTAGGTTAGGGTTGAGGAGGGTAACGGCCATAAAAAGTAAACCCCCTGTTGCTCTCACCGTGAGGAGTGCCGGCTGTTGCTGGACCTGCTTTGCGGCACCCATTAAAGCAGGTCGCTGTCATTTCCCGCCGACTCGGTGTCGTCCGATTCTTCGGTCGATTCTTCCACTGTAGCCAAGTCGGTGGTAAAATCCTCGTCAGTCGCCAAGGAAGTGGCGACGGAGCCCCGGCTGGGCTCCTTCGAGCGGCCGCTCTTTTTCTTCTTCGGCCCCGGGGTAGTTGTCTTCGCCGTGGGTGGGGCGGCACCCACTTTCACTGGGCAGTTGGCAGCTAGATGATTTGAGTCTCCGCATTTGAAGCACTTGCGAGCCGGAGACGGGGTGGAGGTCGCCGGTGTTTTCCTCCCTTCGGATTTAGTCGGTGTGAGTTTCGCCGCCTTCTTTGCCAGCTGCTGCCGTCGCATCCCCACATGTTGGAGGTTGGTCTCCACCTCTCCGGCCAGCTGGATCCATCCGACCAACGTGTCGGGTCTCCCCTGACTGTAACAGCGGTCGAGGATTGTCGGGTTCAGACCATTGATGAACGCGGTATATTTCATGACCTCGTTCCATCCCCTTGCCGCCGCGCAGTACCCCAGGAACTCGGTGGCATACTCGCGGGTGGAGCGGTTGCCTTGCTCTATGCGCTGAAGGGCGGCGACAGCCTTCTCTTCCCATAGGGGATCGCCATACTGGCGGAGCATCGCGTGCAGGAACCCCGCCACCGTAGCTAGTTCGGGTTTTCTTCCCATAAAAAGCCCGACGTACCACTTGCGGGCCGCGCCTCTCAGTCGGGACGCGATGTGGTACACTCGGCTGGCTTCGGTCGGGTAATCCGCACCCCAGTGGGTGAAGAACGTGTCGCACTGAATGGTGAAGTACTCCACGTCCTCCGGATTCCCATCGAAAGTAATCTTCAATTCTCTTCCTCGACCCTCGGCCCCTCCCGGGGCTCGCGGCGCCCCCGGCGGCGGCGCGGGGCCCGGTAGAGCCGGCAGGATCGGGGCGGGTGGCGCCGGGGCCCCTGGAGCGGGCAGGGCCGGCAGCGCCGGGGCAGCCGGGGCCGGCGGGGCTGGTGGTGCCGGGGCAGGTGGAGCCGGCAGCGCCGGGGCGGCCGGAGCTTGCGGCGCTGGGGCGGCCAGAGCTGGTGGGGCCGGGGCGGCCGGAGCCTGCGGCGCTGGGGCCGGCGGAGCTGGCGGGGCTACGGGCGGTTGCCCCAGCGGTAGCCCTCCTATCGGGACTCCCAGGACCGCAGTTTGCAAGGTGCGGAGCTGGTCGTAGATCGCGCCCAGGTTCTGCTGCAACTCCTCGGCCATCGTCACGCGGGATCGATGCACGTCGTCGTGTATCTCCCGGACCCAGTCGAATAAGTCGTTGCGAAGGGTCCGGATCTGGTCGTCTCCCCCTCGGGGCGCCGGACCCTCCTCTTGGTCGCCGTCGCCGTCTCCGGCTCCCCCTTCGCCCAGCATGCTTCGGTACCGCTGCTCCGCGGCGTCGATTGCCGCCGTGGACTTCCGCGGGCTCCAGGTTCGCGGGGCTGGGAACGCGGCGTCGACCGAGAAAGGCGCTGGGACCTTAATCTTGCGCCGGACTCCCGTCACATTAGGGTCGAGCGGCGGGTCCTCTGTTGGGGTGGTGGGCTCTCCGTCGTCTGGTACTTTTGCCGCCATCGGGCCAAGCCTCCAGTACAGATAAGCCACTAACAATGGGATCACTGTTATAATGTCAGAACTTAAGAACTTCAAGCGGATCCCATACTTGGTTACAAAGTTAGGATTTTATTGAAGAGAACTAAGCACTGGAAGAGGCAAGATAACAGTGATGGCGAGAGCCAGCACCAGCACAATTTTATACACGTAAAACAAACATCTCACAAAGCCCCAATTCACACCGTTACAGGCACATCTGTCTTCTCACCATCGCTATCAGTAGAGAGGATGCCTCCCTACTTCGAAGGCCATGCTGCTCGGCTTCAAAGGGTCCCAGGGTGAGAATGTGCAGAGACATAACATAACTCATTCTACAACCCCAAATATTTTGGATACCAGTGGGGCAAGGTTAATTACTATTCAAGCATTCTGGGTCAAGCAAGGGTTACAACATGGAGTCAGTTTGGTTCAGTAACAAAGCAGTTCTAAGTCATAGTAAAAATACATTGCAGCATTGGTCACATTATAGGAGACCAGCAGTAAAGATACAAGTTCTGACACAAACGAAGCGGAAACAGGAGGGGTGGGGAAAAGAATGGATGGCTTTAGAGACCGAAAAGGAAGGTGACAACCGACCGGGGGAAATTCAGAAGAAAGAGGATGGGTTATGGTATCGGGGAGAGAAGCTGTATGTCCCCAAAACCATGAGAGCAGAGGTCTTACAATTTTGCCTCTCAAACAAACTGGCCGGTCACTTTGGGTACGTGAAGACACTCCAACAGTAGGCAGTTCTCGTGGTCCTCCCTAAAGAAAGATGTATCTGAATTTGTGGCCTCCTGCCCCATTTGTGTAATGGCGGAAAGGAGCGGGGGGGAGAAACCACCTGGACTACTAAAACCCCTAGAGACAGCTACACGACCTTGGTCAGTAGTCTCAATGGACTTTATTGTCGAACTGCCGCCGTCACAAGGCAAGACCGTAATTCTGGTGGAAGTAGACACTTTCTCCAAACAAGCACACTTCATTCCTTGTGCGCAATTACCAACTGCTAAAAAGCTGGCTTATCTATTTTTCCATCTCATTGTTAAATTTCACTCATTTCCGGACAAGGTAATTAGCAACCAGGGCCCACAATTTGTTGCCCACTTCTGGTGGGAGTTTTGCAAATTGTTGGGGATGGAGCAAGGATTGAGTTCCACCTATCATCCCCAAACCAATGGGCAGATGGAACGCGTAAATGCCTTGCTGGAATAATACTTACAATGCTATATAAATCAGCAGCAGTCAAATTGGGTGGACTTGCTCCCTTTCGCTGAATATGGTTATAATAACAGTGTGCACAGTTCCACCAAAACCTCCCCATTTCAAATCGTAAACGGGTATGAAGGGAGACTCGTCCCAACATTACCGGGGGGGAACAAATAAGGGAGCCCAGTTCATTCGAGCAATGGTGGGGGAAACTGAGTGAGGGGTGGAAAGGGATTCAAAAGAACTTGGAGTCCGGTAAAGAGGCGTACAAAAAACAATACGACAAGTCACATGTGCCCGCTTGGGACTTCAAGGTGGGGGACTCAGTGTTCATGTCAACAAAAAATCTACCATTGAATCAGACATCCAAAAAATTGGCTTATCGATATCTCGGCCCCTTTAAAGTCAAACGGGTGATTAACAAGGTGACTGTAGAATTGGAACCACCAAAATTGTTTAGTAAAGTACACCATGTCTTTTGTTGCAGTCTGCTGCGAAGAGACCCCGGTGCTTCTCTTTGGCACCCTCAACCGACAGCTCCGCATCCTATCCAGATTGGGAATAAGAGTCACCATGAGGTCCAGGAGATCCTAGACTCTGAAATGAAACAGGGGACATTATTTATTTATTTATTTATTTATTACTTTACATTTATATCCCGCCCTCTCTGCAAGCGGACTCAGGGCGGCTTACCACATCATAAAAACAATCAATTCCATAAAACATATAAAACCATAATTCACTTATCAATTTAAAACTATTTGCGCTGTCTCAGTCCAGTCTGGCGGTATTGGGTTCTGACTATGATCGCCAGCTTCTGTAGGATGTCGGGTGGCAGCCCATTTTCAGTCAACCAGAAAAGCCTGTCTAAACAGTTCGGTCTTACAGGCCCTGCGGAATGCCGACAAATCCCGCAGGGCCCTTATAGCTTCTGGGAGGGTGTTCCAAAGTTCTGGTGCTGCCACCGAGAAAGCCCTGGATCTTGTTGCGCATAGCTTGGCTTCTTTTGGGCCAGGGGCAGACAGCAGATTTTTTGTCCCTGATCGCAGTGCTTTCTGGGGGATATATGGGGATAGGCAGTCCTGTAGATAGGCAGGTCCCTGACCATAAAGGGCTTTAAAGGTTAGTACCAACACCTTGAAGCGAACTCGGAACACAACAGGCAACCAGTGCAGCTCTCTCAGCACTGGCTGAATGTGCTCCCGTCGTGGTAGCCCCATTAACAGCCGTGCCGCAGCGTTCTGCACTAGTTGTAGTCTCCGGGTTAGCGTCAGGGGTAGCCCCATGTAGAGAGCATTACAGTGATCTATTCTTGAGGTGACCGTAGCATGGATTACCATCGCTAGGTTGCTGCGCTCCAGGTAAGGGGCCAGCTGCCGTGCTTGCCGGAGATGGAAAAAGGCAGATCTAACGGTAGCTGCCACCTGAGCCTCCATTGTAAGGGAGGACTCAAGGAGCACGCCTAAGCTCTTGACTTTGGGGACCGGTATCAGTGGCACCCCGTCAAGGGCCGGCAGCTGGATCTCTCTCCCCGGACCGCCCCGACCCAGGTAGAGAACCTCCGTCTTCGTCGGATTCAATTTCAGCTGACTCAGTCTGAGCCAAGAGGCCACGGCTTGTAATGCCAGGTCTAGGTTTTCCAGGGTACAGTCAGACTGGCCACCCATCAAAAGGCAGAGCTGGGTGTCATCCGCATATTGATGGCAACCCAGTCCATACCTCCTGACAATCTGGGCAAGGGGGCGCATATAGATATTAAATAGCATCGGGGATAGGACCGCTCCCTGCGGCACCCCGCAACTAAGGGAGTGCCTCTGGGATGCTTCCTCCCCTATCACCACCCTTTGTCCCCGATCTTGGAGAAAGGAAGTCAGCCACTGCAAGGCAGATCCCTGTATCCCCACATCGGTGAGGCGGTCAGTCAGTAGCTGGTGGTCAACCGTGTCAAAAGCGGCTGACAGATCTAATAACAGCAGCACTGCAGAGCCGCCCTGATCCAGATGTCGCATAAGATCATCCATGAGGCGACCAGAACTGTCTCCATCCCGTGACCTGGCCGGAAGCCGGACTGGAATGGATCCAGTGCGGAAGTGTCCTCCAGGAATCCCTGCAGCTGAGTCGCCACCGCCTGCTCTATGACCTTACCCAGAAAGGGAAGGTTTGACACCGGCCGATAGTTTGCCAATGTGGCCGGGTCTGCTGATGGTTTTTTTTAAGAGGGGACGGACCACTGCCTCTTTAAGAGGTGTGGGAAAGATCCCTTCAATCAGGGACCTATTGATGATGTCCTGTAGTAGGTCACGTAGCCACGTTTGGCTAGCCTTTATAAGCCAAGACGGGCACGGATCTAACCTACAGGTCGTAGGGCGTATGGCTGCAAGGATCCTGTCGACTTCCTCCAGACTGAGTGGACTGAAGGAATCCAGAATTGAACCAGAAGACGTGCTCGGTGCCCCAAGTTCATCTACTGTATTAATTATGGCAGGTAGGTCGTGTCGGAGTGACGAGACCTTATCTGCGAAATAGCTCGCAAAAGCCTCACAGCCTATTTCCAATTCTCTACTATTTTGTTTGCCCTGCGGCAATTCTGTTAATGACCGAATTATACTAAACAATTGTGCTGGGCGCGAGGTCACAGATGCGATTCTGGATGCAAAGTGTTCCTTCTTTGCAGTCTGAATAGCCATCTCATAGGCCCTCATAAATGACCTATATGATGTTCTCGTAGCTTCGTCACGAGCGTGACGCCATTGTCTCTCTAGTCGTCTTAATCGTCGTTTCATCGATCGCAGCTCTGGGGTATACCACGGAGCGGATCGTGATCGAGGATGAAGAGGACGTCTGGGGGCAATCTCGTCGATGGCCTCGGAGAGCCGGTTGTTCCAGGTCTCCACCAGTCCATCCAACGAGTTGCCGGTAGGCCAAGGGTCCTGCATAGCCATCTGAAGCCGCAGTGGGTCCATCTGACTACGTGGGCGAGCCAAAATCTGCTCACCGCCTAAATGGGACAGGGGTGGTATGTCCACACGGGCCTTCAGGACCTGGTGGTCAGACCATGGCACTGCCTCAGCAGATATCTGGCCCACTGTTACTCCCGCCGCGAAGATCAGGTCTAGTGTGTGCCCAGCCTGGTGTGTGGGCACTGTTACATATTGGGAAAGTCCCAGTGCTGCCATGGAAAGCACTAGGTCCATCGCGCGAGTGGAAGCTGCGTCCTCGGCATGGACATTGAAGTCACCCAAGACTATAAGTCGAGGATGCTCCAATGCCCAGCCTGTTACAGCCTCCATCAAGGATGGCAGGGCACTGGTTGGTGCGTTAGGCGGACGGTACACCAGCCAGATTGCCAAACTCTCCCCAACGTCCCACTCCAGGCCCACACACTCCATGCCCTTGATCTCTGGCGGTGGAAGCATCCTGAAGGAGCAATCCTCCCGCATGAAAAAGGCCACCCCTCCCCCTCGCCCGCTAATCCGGGCCTGGTGAAGGACGGGGAACCCAGGCAGGGCTACTTGGGAGAGAGCAACTGTCTCCCCCTCCCGCACCCAGGTCTCCGTCACGCAAGCCAGGTCCATGTCCTGCCTGATGAAAACTTCTTGCAGGACTGAGGTTTTATTATTTATGGACCTGGCGTTGCACATCACCAGGGACGGAGGCGAATGTCTCCACTTGGCCGTCCCACTTGCCATCCTTGGGATGGGACACAGGCTGGAAGGGGGGCGAGCCCTCTTGTGTCTCGTACTCCTTCCGTTCACATTCTGCCTGCTCCCACCACTGTACTTTCCCCTCCCCAGGAGCACTGGAATCCCCTGGCCCGACATCACTTATCACGATTTTCCGCAGGCTGGGTCTCTGTCTTAAGTCAGCAACCACACAACATGTTCTGTTCTTTTGCCCACTCTACCTAAAAAATTTCTAATTGTATTACTTGATCAAATGGAAACACTTCCCTCCTAGTGAAAATGAATGGGTGGCACAAAAGTATGTACTAGTCCCAGATTTGGTCAATAAATTTCACAGAAAATTCCCTCAAAGACCGAGTGTCAGAACTTGTAACTTTCTCACATGATGTTAGCCATACTGACTCCATATTGTAATCCAATACTAACACATAATGCTTTGCCTCTGTAACTAACACAAAATGCTCTGCATTTCAAACACCCTGTGATCACTGGAGGGTGACAGATAACCCCTGGTCAACATCTGCAGGTGGCCCTTTGAAGCCAGGCGAAGCAGGCCCTCTCAGCGGGACTGCATCCTCTCTTCTGATAACAACTCCTGAGAACGAGACACTTGTCTGTAAACCGTGTGAAAGATTGCTTTATTGTTGCTGTCTTAACCGCATAAAATGTAACTAGATGCCAGGCTCAGGCATCAGTGTTATCTTGAAGCTCCAGTACTGTAGTTCTTGAATAAATGCCTATACTTTGCAACAGGTTTTGGGTCTTGTTTGACGTTCTGCCAGTTCTGACACCGAGGGGTTGAATTGGGGGGGGGGCAATATGTCAAGCATTGCTAATTCTGATCAATAACTAATGGTTTTAGGGCCTGAGTAAAAGCAGACCTGGGTAATATCCCAGAGAACCAAATGTTGTTAGTTTATTGTTCTTTCCTGGCTCCTCTCTTGCTTTATGACTGTTAATTAGAGGGAACAAAGCAATCAGCACCTTCCCATGAATTCTCCTCCAGGAGGATGAGCCATCTGGGCATTGCAAGGCCGAATGCCTGATAACATGCCCTGGGAATGTACCGTATGTAGTTTTGATATTCTATGTGTGAATGCTCCACTGCTTCCCCCCCCCCCCATAGGAATCCCTTTGAAGTGTGTCTTAAAAGTTGTGTATCAATGTATCAGTTTCATTCTTCTCAAGCAACGGCTTGAGCCAAAGTATCGGTCTATCAATAAATGTAGTCTTTGTATCAACTTCAACTCATCATTGAACCCGCATGCTTGTCACTCAGATGAAGAAAGACATTTTAAAATTTGTAACTACTTGCCCAGTGTGTATAATGGCGAAAAGGCGCGGTGGAAAGCCCCCCAGTCTCCTTCAACCCACTCAGACTGCAGAGCGGCCATGGTCCGTAATATCTATGGACTTTATAGTGGAGCTGCCGGCCTCTCAGGGCAGGACGATAATACTGGTAGTAGTGGACACCTTTTCAAAGCAAGCGCATTTCATTCCGTGTAAAAAGTTGCCCACAGCAAAGAAACTGGCAAACCTATTTTTCCAACACATTGTTAGAGTCCACGCCTTCCCCAATAAGGTCATTAGCGACCGTGGCCCGCAGTTCATTGCCAACTTCTGGCAGGAGTTCTGCAAACTAACAGGCATGGAACAGGGGTTGAGCTCCGCCTATCACCCCCAGACAGACGGGCAGATGGAAAGCGTAAACGCACTTCAAGAACAGTATTTATGGTGCTATGTGAACTATCAACAGACCAATTGGGTGGAGCTGCTGCCATTTCAGAATATGGATACAATAATAGCCTCCATAGTTCAACCAAAGCATCCCCGTTTAAAATTGTGAACGGTTATGAGGGAAAACCGTTCCCCGTTGCCCGAGTTAATGGAACCAACCCCCCTTCCTCTTGTGAGCAGTGGTGGGAGACGCTGGGGAAGGGGTGGACTCTAATTCAAGAAAACCTGGATGCAGCCAAACAGGACTATAAAGCACATTATGACAAAAAGCACACCCCAGAATGGGACTTTAAAGTAGGAGAGACTGTGTTCCTATCTACAAAGAACCTGCCATTGCCACAGACCTCCAGGAAACTTGCTTACAAATACCTGGGGCCCTTTAAAATAAAGAGGGTGATAAACAAAGTGACAGTAGAATTAGAATTACCAAAACTATTTAGTAAAATTTATCCTGTTTTCCATTGCAGCCGTCTTCGGCGAGATCCAAGGGCTACGAGTTGGCACCCCCGCCTGCTGGAGCCCAAACCTATTCAAGTGAAGGGTCAGAGTCATCATGAGGTGCAGGAGATATTGGATGTGAAAGAGAAAAGAGGGGTGTTGTACTACCTAGTGCGCTGGAAGTATTTCCCCCCCAGTTATGATGAATGGTGAAAGCATCCGACCTCTGGGCCCCACTTCTCCTCAAAAGATTTTACCTACTGCACCCAGACAAACCCCGAGCAAGAGCTTAGGGGGGCAGTATGTCAAGCATTGTATACTCATTTTATACTATAGAAGCTGGATTTCAGAACTGTTACTTTTATATTATAGAATCCAGACTTTAGAGTTGTTACTAACCCAGAATTAAATATGGGCACATCAAAGTAGCAGCCCCCACCTTTCTTCTTTCGCTTTTACTAACAGATGCAGGAATGTTCCCTTTGAAGATAAGACCTCCTGGGAATTGTTCTCAGGCTCAGCCAGGCCTGAACCCAGGATGTGCTAGCTGCAATATAGATAAGGAACCCAGCGTGTGAATTTCACATGTGAATATAGAATTGTTTATAGAACCTTTGATGTGCCATTTTAAAGCATGTATTCTAGTGTTACAAAGTATCAGTTCCAATCTTCAGCTCGAATGAGCCACATGAATTATCAATAAACCTAACTTTGTTTCAAAATCTAAGGACTGGTTATTTTGAAATCTCATGCTAGTTTCCCTCGTCCTATAATTATGCATTTGATTTTTCTTGCCTAAATGCAGAACTTTACATTTATTCCTGTTGAAATTCATTTTATTTGTTTTAGCCAGTTTTTCAGGCTGTCAAGATCATCCTATATCCTTACTCTGTTTTCTACTGTATTTGTTACCCCTTCCTCAATTTAACATCAGCTGCAAATGTAATTATCAATCCCTCTGTTCCTTCATCCATGTCATTTATAAAGATAGTGAACAAAACAGACCCTAGCTGAGGCTTTTTATGTTTGTTTTGTTAAATTAATTTGCTTCAGACATTGTCCTGCCACTTGAGGGAAACTAGAATCTCCACATTCAAAGGGACTTCATGCTTTGTCTATTGTGCCATCCTAGCTCCTTGAAACGAATCCAGTGTGGAATAAGTAACCAGTGCAGCACTTTCAGCACTGGATAAATGTGCTCCTGCAAGTAGAGCCCTCATGGCAGCCTGGCTGCAGCATTCTGCACCAGTTGAAGCTTCTGGATTTGAGAAGGGAAGACCCATGTAGAGGGCATTGCAGTAATCTAGTCTTGAGGTGACTGTAGAATGGATCACTGTTGCCAAGTTGCTGCATTTGAGAAAGGGAACCAACTGCCTTATTAGCTGAAGGTGATAAAAGGCCAGTTTGGCAGTGGCTGCTACCTGGGCTTTCATTGTTAAGGAGGAATCCAGAAGCATTCCCAAGCTCTTAACTCTTGATGCTGGGACAAGGTTGGGAGTACAATCTCCACTCCCAGTCCACCATGACTTAGGTTTAGGACCTCCGTCTTCATTGGATTCAATTTCAGTTGACTCAATCTGAGCCATCCCACCACAACTTGTAATGCCAGATCCAGATTTTCTGGGCTGCAGCCAGACCGAGCTGCCCACCAACAGATAAAGCTGGATGTCATTTGCATATTGATGGCAGCCCAGCCCATCTGGGCAAGGGAGGTGCATGTAGACGTTGAACAACATCGAGGAGAGAACCGCCCCTTGTGGCACTCTGCATATAAGTGGGTACTGTCAGGGCAGCTGCTCCCACATTGCAACTCACAAGTCCAACAACAGTAGTACTGCCAAGTAGCACTGCCAGTGTCAGCGCAGGGTTCATTGAGGCTTCAACAATGAGAGAACTCTTTTCTTTTTAAAATAAGTTTCATTTATTGATTAAAACAATGTTACTCTTGCAGAAGGTCTTTGAGAGTGATAACGTATAGGGAACAAGCACTAGCATTTATGGGGATACATCAAAGCCTGAGGGATTTAAATCATTCTCATAATAAAGTTACATTCTGCTTTCAGAGGTGCTTGATTCACACGCCTGTTATCTCTTCCGTTGGGCCATCCCCACTCCCCCTCCCGGCTGGTGTCCTTGCCGGCACCTGGGAAGCGGCAACGCTTCTCTGCACTTCAAAACCGTTTATGGCCTCTGGCGCCCAATTCCCTCCCACCTTCCTTCCTCCCCTCAGGCATGTGTAAAATTCTACGGGGGATCATTGGGGTTAGTTGCAAGCAAATAAACATTATAGGCAATATGGTTAGTATCAATGGAACACAAGCTGACATACTGCCCCCCCTAAGCTTTTGCTCGGGGGTTTTCTGGGTGCAGTAGGTAAAATTGCTTAAGCAGTTGAGGAGCATTGAGATCGGAGGCTTTTACCCACTCATCGCAGCTGGGCAGAAAGTAGCGCCAGCGCACTAAGTACTGCAACCCCCCCCTGTGCATTCTAGAGTTGAGGATCTCTTTCACTTCGTGGTGTTTCTGACCCCGCACTAGAATAGGTTCCGGTTCGGGGTTCCGGGGATGCCACCTCGAACCACCCGGATCTCGTCGGATAAGACTGCAATGGAAGACAGGGTGTACTTTACTGAACAGTTTGGGCAAGTCCAGTTCTACTGTCACTTTATTGATCACCCGTTTTATCCGGAAAGGACCCAAGAATCGATATGCTAGCTTTTGAGAGGTTTGAGGTAGCGGGAGATTTTTGGTCGATAGAAATACAGTCTCTCCGACTTTAAAGTCCCACCCGGGGCTATGTTTCTTGTCGAATTGCGCTTTATAGTCCCTTTTGCCTCCTCCAGGTTTTCCTGGATGACTTTCCAGGAACTTTCCAGAGTTTTCCACCATTGCTGGCACTCAGGGGAAATCAGGGGGGTGCTGCCACCTGGAAGGGTTGGGAAAGGCTTCCCTTCATAGCCATGCACAGCTATGAAAGGGGAAACCTTAATGGAGCCGTGCAGGCTGTTATTGTAACTATATTCGGCAAAGGGTAGTAGCTCCACCCAGTTCGATTGCTGGAAGTTCACGTAGCACCTTAGGTACTGCTCGAGAAGCCCATTCACCCTCTCGCTTTGACCGTCGGTCTGCGGGTGGTAAGCTGAACTCAACCCTTGCTCCATGCCAATCAGTCTACAGAACTCCCACCAGAAGTTGGCAACGAACTGTGGGCCGTGGTGGCTAATGACCTTATCTGGGAATGAGTGGATCCGGGCCACGTGTACAAAGAACAAATGGGCCAATTCTTTGGCTGTTGGGAGTTTCTTACAGGGGATAAAGTGGGCCTGTTTGGAGAAGGTGTCTACCACCACCAGTATCACTGTCCGGCCCTTTGAGGGTGTCAGTTCCACGATAAAGTCCATCGAGACCACCGACCAGGGTCGTTCTGCTGAAGGGAGGGGTTGGAGGAGGCCCGGTACCTTCCCCCCCTCCTCTTTGCCATGATGCATGTGGGACAGGTCTGCACAAACTCCGAGATGTCTTTTTTCATTTGTGGCCACCAGAATTGCCGGTGCACCATGTGGAGGGTTTTCACATAGCCAAAGTGGCCTGCTAGCTTGTTGGTGTGACAATGTTGGAGCACCTCCACTCTAAGGGACTTGGGGACGTAGAGTTTACCTTCGTGGTACCAGAAGCCTCCCTCCCCTTTTTCTAACCCCTCAGGTCTGTCCTTCCCCTCCGCTTCAGTCTCCGAGATCAGCTTGCTCCCCCCCCCCACGGGCTCTTGGTCTGCGCCGCCGTTTTAGAGTGGGTTTGCGCGGCTCCAGCTACGGCCTCGGGGGGAATGAGAGAGTCTATGACCTCCTCTCGCTCACTCTCGTGTTGGGGCAGTCTGGAGAGAGCGTCCGCCAAAAAGTTTTTGGACCCGGGAATATGGCGGAGGGTAAAGTTGAATTTTGCAAAGAACCCTGCCCATCGGATCTGCTTCCCTGTCAACTTTCTGCGCCCCGTGAGGGCCTCTAGGTTTTTGTGGGCGGTCCAGATCTCAAATGGAACTCGGGCCCCCTCCAGCCACGATCGCCAGGTTTTTAAAGCGAAAGTGACTGCGTAGGTTTCTTTGTCCCACACCGACCAATTTCTCTGCTCGCTCGAGAACTTCCGGGAGATGTAAGCACAGGGTCTCAAGCACCCCCCCTCGTCCTTTTGCATTAATATTGCCCCCATGGCCGTGTCGGAGGTGTCACATTGAACCACGAAGGGCTTAAGTTCGTTTGGGTGCACTAACACGGGTTCGCTCGTGAAGAGGCGCTTCAGGGTGTCGAATGCCTCCTGACACTGGCTAGTCCAGTTCAGTTTCGCGCCCGGCTTTTTTGCCTCAGGACCCTTCCCTTCCGTTTGCAATAGGTCTGTGAGGGGCAGGGCCACCTTCGCGAACCCCTATATGAACGTTCTGTAAAAATTTGCTAATCCAATGAAAGATTGGAGCTGTCTACGTGTCCTTGGGGGCTCCCAATCCAAAACTGCCTGTATTTTTGCTGGGTCCATGGCTAACTCTTTCCCCGAGACCCGGAAAACCAAATAGTCTAGTTCCTCCTTGTGGAACTTGCATTTGGACAGTTTTGCATACAGTTTATTTTGATACAGGGTGGTCAGAACCTCCCGGACCAACTTCACGTGGGAGGGCAAGTCTTTTGAATAAATAATGATGTCATCAAGGTACACCCCCCCCCCCCCGGTACAGGTACTTCCGTAGGACCTTGTTGATAGTTCATGAACACCACGGGAGCGCCCTGAAGCCCGAACGGCATCACCAGATATTCAAATTGTCCCATAGGCGTGTTGAACGCCGTCTTCCACTCATCCCCTTCTTTTATCCTGACCCTGAAGTAGGCATCCCGCAAGTCGAGCTTGGTAAATATCGACCCCTCTGACACCGCACTCAATAGGTCCTTGATCAGGGGAATGGGGTAGGCGTTGGACATTGAAATCCCATTAATCCCGCGAAAATCTGTGCAAAGCCTAAGACTCCCATCCTCTTCTTGCGGAAGAGGACCGGGGCCACATGCGGCGCGGTGGCCGGGCAGATGAAACCCCGGCAGAGGTTCTTGTCGAGGAACTTTCTCAGCTCCTCCTTCTCCGCCCACCCCATAGAGTACAGTTTGGCTTTGGGCAGTGGTTGGTCGGGGATGAGTTCTATGGTGCAGTCGGTGGCTCGGTGGGGTGGAAGCTCATCCGCCTCGATCTCGCTGAACGCCCCTCTCAAATCTTGATACTCTTTTGGGATGGTCCTCACCTCTTCTATGGTCACACACAACTTCTCGTTTTTGGGTGGGGGTCGGGGGCCCCAGGATTCCCACCATAAGTGGGAGGCGCATCTCCGATCCAAAAAATCTATCGTGTGCTCCTCCCATTGAATGTCTGGTTGGTGCCTGGCCAACCACCCAAGCCCCAATACAATGTCGAAAGAACAGGAGGGGGCAATTACGAACACCTCTAAGTCCCAATGGTCCTCCACCCCCATGAGTATTTCTTGTGTCTGTTCTATGCACGGTTCCCCTCTCATTCTCGTCCCGTCCATCTGCTCGAACTTGTGCTGTCGGGGAAGGCGCTCTTTAGCTGTCTCTAACATGTCCACTAGTCGCGGGGTGATAAGCTCCCGCATGCACCCGGAGTCTATAAGAGCTTGGGCATGCACAAATCGCTTAAGCTTCACGTTTAGCAAAGTCAATGGGATGAACATCAGTTCCCCCGAAACTCTCACCCGTAGTGGTGCCGCTTTCTCCGGGACCTGCCGCTGGGCACCATCTAGTGCAGGTTGGTCTCAGGCCCAGTTATTTATAAGTGTGTGTGTGTGTGTGTGTATATATATATCTATATCTATATCTATATATATCTATATATCTATCTCTATCTATCTATCTATCTATCTATCTATCTATCTATCTATCTATCTATCTATCTATCTATCTATCTATCTATCTCTCTCTCTCTCTCTCTCTCTCTCTCTCTCTATCTATCTATCTATCTATCTATCTATCTATCTATCTATCTATCTATCTATCTATCTATCTATCTATCTATATTACTTAAAACATAAACATGCTTAAAACTCTTCTGATATTTTGTTTAAAATGAAAAGGTGGGGGAATAGTGGGATTTGGCAGTACAATTTTTAAAATAAAGTATCAAGAAAAAGCACAGGAATCACAGTAGAAACTAAAAATATAAACTAAAGATTGAAAAAGTCTGAGCCTAGGAAAACATGAAATGGCTGGTCATTGCAAGCTTCTCTCTGCCCCAGGTCTACTCAGATTGGCAATGACCCTCCAGTGTAATATCCCCTTCTGACTGTGGGTTCCCAGGTTAGAGTACTTACTAGGACCAGTTCTCAAGTCCATTCAGCAGAGACAAGCTGACTCAAAGCATCAACTCTTTATTTTCCAGCAAGCAACAGCTTCAACTGGCCATACAAATGTTGGAAAATGAAACTACTCGAGTTCGACTCCATTGAAATACATTGCAGAACAGACAAGGTTGCAAGAAAAATGCAGAATGAATTTTCCATTAAGGTTTTTGGGCCCAGAGCAGTCTATCCAGGCCCAGAGACCTTAATGGAAAATCCATTCTGCATTTTCTTTGTATCTTTGCAAGCCCAGTAGAGCTTCCTGCTGAAGCAGGCAAAGGCGAAGCAAAAGGAGCTGGGATTGGAGCTTCAAAGGGTGAGGACAGGATGAGGGGGAGGGGGAGATTTGACCAAGGGACATGTGCATTCCATGACCAGGCTTGTTGATTTGGAATGAGAACAATGGTCTTTAGAACGCTCTCAGATAGCTGGACATGTGAAATAAACAGCATGAGTCTCCTGCTCTTTTTATACCGTTCTGGAAAGCAAGCTGATGAGGGAGCCTCAGTAGAAGGAGGCAGCTGCTTGCTGTCTCTTGACTTTGTACAGCCAGAACTGCCTGACAGAGGAACTGAAAGTGGCCTCCGCCAATTGCCAAAGACAATGCCGAGGCTCCCCTCAGACAGGCTTTTCTTCAGCAGTGGGGCAAAATGGGACGGCATTTCCACCCAGCCCTCTGCTGTGCTCATCCTCAGCAGACGACTTTGAGGAAGGACTTCACGAGTCCCCTCTCTTATGCCTCCTCCCCAGATAGGAGGGCCTTTGGCAGCGGTCCAGTCGGAGGGGGAGCCGGTGGCCTCGCTGTGGCCACAAATGCTGTTGACATAGAAGAAGGGGTGACAGAGAGACCCCATGCTGTGGGGTAAGAGAGATGATGCAGCCACCTCAGGCAAGCCAAGAAGCCTGCTGAAGGATCTCCACCCTTTGGGCAAGTGGGCAACAGGATGGCAAATGAAGTCCAGTGCACACAAGAACAACAAAAACAATTCCAACTTTAAGTCTATGTGAATGGGGTCTGAAATGGCTGAGAGTGAGAGGGAAAGAGACCGTGGGCTCTATGGCAATGTTGATCTTGGGTGGGGGCCACATCCATGAGAAAGGCAAGTCCTATGCTGGGGATTGCCAAGGTGCACCAAGGGCAAGGTAGGGATGCACTCCATCCTGTGTTCAGCTTGGGAGGTCCTCGAGGCCAGCCTCCTCTTACATCCAGCTGAACATCTTTCCTTTTATGAGGGGCACAGAGAAGCCGGAGCATAGCAAAAAGCAGTGTAGGATCTGCTAGACTGAAGCAAACTTGCTTAACAGATCGTACAGCCAAGCCAGTCAGCTGGGAGCTGCTATAGCAATTGCCAGCCTGCAGATCATTTTCTCCAACAGTCCAGCCTTCCTCTCTCCATTCCTTGGACCCAGCTTAGCCAGATCTTGCAAAGCAGCAGTTAGGGTGTTGCAGCAAGAGAAAACAATCTTCCCCTCTCTTAATTTATCTCCCTCTTTCACACACATTTCTCATTCATTTCTGTCTCTCTTAGCTGAATTTCCACCCCCTTTATGTTCACTTCTTGGTCCAAAGAACTTCTATCCCTATCCTGCTTGATGAAAGAATGCATTTAAGAGTAGTGTAGTAACAAACTTTGTTAATATTGTGGACAGAAGGTACTGGGCTTCCTGGGCACTGAACATTGCACTGGTTCTGTTGGGCTTCCAACCCCTCTCCCCACTTGGACTGTGATTCTGTGCTTGACATCAACTGGCATTGTCATAATGGCACAGGCTTCTGCTGGGCACTCTGTGATTGCACTGGTACTGCTGGGCACTCTGTACATTGCCCTGGTCCTGCTGGGCTTGCAAAAATGTCCCCCCACCTTCAGTTTCTACTGCAGAGATTCTCTGGTTTGATTTTAGTCCTTTGGAAAAAATGGAATATGGGGGCACCTTCTTTGGGGAAGGTGGCGTATTTTAACTTTTTTTTTTTTTGCATTTTTGTATTTTGTGTGTGTGTACCATGTGCACCTTGAAGTCACCTTGAAGGGGGTGACTGATGCCTACTGGGGGCCTGGAGAATATTCAGGGAGATGGCTGAAGACAGCCTGCCCCTGCCTCCTGGCCTTCCAAGGAAGTCTCCCATTCAAGTACTAACCAGAGTTGACCCTGCTGAGCTTCTGAGATCTGACAATATGGGGCTTGCAGCTGGGCTATCCAAGTCAGGGTGGGGTGGTGTATTTCTTAACAGCCAGTCTAGTGAAGCTTGAAATCACTACTTTGTGACACTTTGGCTAGTGTTGGTTAGTAAAAGTTAGTACAAAGGCAGACTCCTGGGAAGGGCAGCTCTTGGTCTTCAAAATAGAGAACAGGAGCCCTCCCAAGTGCCTGCTCAGAACACAAGTGGTGTGATGGAATTTTTTTTGTTTCACCATCATCACAGCTGGCTCACTGTGACCCTGTAGGGCAGGGGTGTCAAACATGCAGCTCGGGGGCTGAATCCGGCCCCTGAAGGGCTCCTATCAAGTCCCTGAGCAACTGGCTGTCATCTGCTTCCTTTTCCCTCTCTTGCTTCCCTCTGCATAACAGCTTGTTTTGCAAGGCTTGCTCAATTGCACAGGAGCTACAGAGCAAAATCTCTGTTTTCTCCATTGACTGAGTCTCCTCACTTGGGGAGGAAGGGGGGAGAGACAGAGCTTGTTTTTCCAGGCTCTCTCAATCACATAGCAGAGCTCCTGAGCCAAGCCTCTCTTCCTTTTATTGGCTGAGGCTCCTTCTTCACCAGTCCCCAAAGGAAGGAAAGAGTCAGAGCTTCCCTTGCCCAGTTTCCTAGATCCCATGGGAGAAATACAAAGTAAGGACCTTTAAAACCAATGGTGCTAACATTTTGAACATGATTTAAGCTTTTTTAAAAAAAAATATTTAATTGTGTTTTTCTGTGTCCTTTATAACGTTTATATCTCTGCTTGGCCCAGCCCAACTCAACATGGCCTCGCCCAAACAAGGTCTCATTTATGTCAGATCTGGCCCTCATAACAAATGAGATTGACGCCCCGCTGTAGAGTTTCTGTTATGTATGTGCCTTAAAGTATGTACTTCCTGCAGGCTCATTGGAGCCAGGAAAGCAGAGCTTGGGGACTGTATAACAACAGGTAGTGGGACCCAAATACCCGCCAGCCTACACCAATCACAGACCCCTGCCTGTTTTAATGAACCAATGGCAAGCTAGTGAGGGAGATTAGAGTTGTATATAGGTTTGGCCCACAGGCCCTTATTCAGTCTTTTGGGGAAGCAGCCATCACCATGCTGCCCCTAATAAAGAGCTGTCCTCACTATGATCTTGTCTCTGCAATGCTTTAAACCCACTATATAATAGTGCTGATGAGGATGGGATCCTGGTAGGCGACTGAACAACTGGCACTGCACCGCACCACAGCAGCTGTGACCCAGCTCCCCGCATTGCACCACCATCGCTAAAGTAGCGCCACTCCAGGACCAGAGATGAGTAATGACCAAGCTTCCAGCTCCTCCGGCACCACCGCTTCTGAGACGGTCCCAGCGCTCAGCCCCCATGGGCGACTACTGGAGTTTGATCCCAACCAACCAGAGAAGTGGAAGAGATGGGAGAAGAGGCTCAACTTCTACCTTCTCTACTACAACATCACAAAATGAGCAGAAGCAGAAACAGCTTCTGTTTAACCTCTGCAGAGAAGACATGCTGGCCAAGAACCTGATGTCACCAGTGCGGCTGACAGATGACGCCGCTACATACAAGGTAATCACGGAGAGGCTCACCAAGCATTTCTCACCCAGGCCTACGCTAACGGCGCTGAGACTAGAATACCACCAGAGGGTACAGAAAGCCGGCGAGACCACTTCAACCTTCCTAGCTGAGCTGTGCCACCTGGCCCGAGACTGTGCTTTTGCGAGCCTCGATGAAGCGCTGCTGTGCCATTACGTGGTGGGCCTCTGTGTTGAGAAGCTACAGGCCTAACTGATGAGACACAGGAAGCTTACGCTGGCGGACGCCTTGGACGAGGCAGCTGCCTACGAGAAGTTGCATAAGGGGCGGTGTACCATTGCAACAAACCAGGTCGCCAGCGGGTCCAACTCAGAAGGCTCCGGTGGGGAAGACACACTTCAGACACGCCAGGCCCCGAAGCACCAACAGCCATGTGCCACTGACCCTACCTCGATGGGAGGATGTGCCAGCTGCGGGGAAGCCCATGAGAGTGCTCCTGAAAGTTCCAGAACACCATCTGCCACACATGTGGGAAAACGGGGCACCTCGCATGGGTGTGTTGATCAAAGTCGCTGCGCCCTGGCAGAAAACTGCAACAGAAAGATGGCCACCGCCATGAGATCGCATTCATGGAGGACATCTAGGTGCTCACTGAGGTGAGGGACCAGGTATGCCAGCTTCCCATGCCCTCCCTGGGCAAGTACAAAGTGACGGTGCTCATAGCGGGCAGGCCCTGCCAGATGGAAGTTGATTCAGGGGCGGGCCAGACGGTAATATTGGCCCGGACATTCAGGGAACTGTGCCTGGGGAGGGAAGCCCAATTGAGCCCATCCCCCTTCGTAGACCGGGACTTTCAGAAGAGGGAGGTTGCAATACTGGGAGTAGGAAATGTCCATGTCAAGTACAGCCAGTTTTCCGGCTGGCTGTTTCGATAGTAGTCGAGGGGGACCTGTGCAGTCTACTGGGGCGGTCCTGGTTCAAGGCCCTGGGAATCCAGGTAAACGGCATCCATCACCCACCTGTGCCCTCCCAGACTAATTTCCAGGGGGTGTGCGAAGAATTCCCCACCATTTTTGACAGCAACCTGGATACATACACAGAGAACCAGTGACCCTACAACTAGACCTCAATGTGCAGCCTATTAGGCTGAAGGCCTGGTGGGTGCCCCTGGAATTAAAGCCCAAGATAGAAGAGGAGTTGGACCGCCTCATGGCTCAAGGGGTACTGAATCCGATGGCGAATGCCAAATGGGAAACCCCCATAGTCACTCCAGTAAAGCCCAATGGCAGCATGAGCATTTGTGTAGATTACAAATGTACAATCAACAAGGCACTGCAAGGCCACACTTATCTGGTGCCGGTGGTGGGTCACGTGTTGGCCTTGCTGGCAGGAGCTAAGATTTGTGGGAAGCTAGATTTGGCTCAGGCTTATCAGCAGCTTCCAGTAGATGCCACCACCACAGATGCACAGACAATCATCACACACAGGGGGGCTTTCAGGGTCAAACGGCTGCAGTTCGGTATCAGCATGGCCCCGGGGACCTTCCAGAACTGAATGGACTCTCTCCTTAAAAGCATTCCCGAGGTCCAGTTGTTCTCTGATGATGTGCTGATCGCCGCAGCCACGGAGGAGGAATTCGCATCCTGCCTCCGAGCAGTATTACAGCGGTTCGACCGGGCGGTGTTGAAGATCAGGAGAGAGAAATGTGAATTGGGGGTTACCACCATTGTCTTTCTGGGGTACAGGATGGATGAGCAAGGGATTCACCCAGCAAGGGTCAAAATCAGGGCGATTTGTGATGCACTGGCTCCCAGGAACAAGGTGGAATTGCAATCATTTTTGGGACTTCTAAATTTCTATTATGTCTTCCTTCCCCACAAGGCAGCGATAGCAGAACCTCTGCACTGCCTACTGAACAAAAAGGCTCCGTGGGCTTGGGGTTGCCAGCAAGCCTCGGCATTTCAGGCAGTAAAGGACATTTTGACTTCCAACAGCTTGCTGGCGCACTTTGACAAGCAGCTGCCAGTCGTCTTGGCCTGCGATGTGTCACCATATGGGATGGGGACGGTCTTAGCTCACGTGCTGCTGGACGGCCGTGAGGTCCCGGTAGCATAGTATTCCCGAACTTTGCAAAAGCCGGAGCACAACTACGTGCAGACTGATGAGGGTCTGGCTATAGTTTTAGGGGTAAAGAAATTTCATGACTATTTGTACGGCCGGCCCTTCACAATACACACAGACCACAAGCCCTTGCTAGGACTGTTTGACCCCAACCGCCAGACGCTGCAAATGCTTTCACCATGGTCTTGCGGTGGTCCATCTTCCTTGCAGGGTACTAGGACGGCCTGTGCTACCGACTGGGGAAGGCAATGGGCCACGCAGACACGTTGAGCAGACTGCCGCTGCCTTCCATGGACCCAGATCCTGACCCAGCTTATGAGATCATGTCGTTGGAGTCCCTTCTGGACCACCAGGTACATGCTACGGACATTGCCTGATGCTCCAGGAAAGACAAGACCCTCTCGCAGGTCCTGGACTGGGTGTGGAGGGGATGGCCAGTGGGCTGGGTGGAGTCAGAATTCTTTGTGTTTGTATCCCGCTGGGAAAAATTGTCTGTTCACAAGGGGTGTCTGTTGTGGGGAAACATGATGGTGGTACCCCTGATTTTAAGGCAGTACACTACACAAGACACACCCCAGTATTGTGCGCATGAAGATGCTAGCCCGCAGTTATGTCTGGTGGTCAGGGATCAATGATGCCATTGAGTCCTGGGTAGCTTGTTGCCAGCCATGCCAGGAGACTTGGCCAGCTCCGCCAAGAGCCCCAGGTCAACATTGGGAACACACATGAAACCCCTGGTCTCGCCTACATTTAGATTTGCGGGGCCCTTCCAGGGACAGGTATTTTTCTTGATCATAGATTCCCACTCCAAGTGGCTAGAGGTAATCCTGGTAGCATCCACTTCCACTAGGGCAGCACTAGGGGCGCTCCGAAGGGTTTTCGCCACACACGGGTTGCCAGGCACCCTTGTCTCGGACAACAGGATGGCTTTCACTTTGGCCAAGTTCCAAGACTTTTGTGGCATATTATTGTCATCCCCCTTCTATCCCGCCACATACAGCCAAGCAGAGCGGATGGTGCAGGCTACCAAAGAATCGCTCCGCCGCATCGTCCAGGGTGACTGAGAAGCCCGCCTAGCCGAATGCCTGCTCGTCCAACACTACACCCCTAGTACGGTAACCGGCCGAAGCCCAGCAGAACTGCTCATGGGTAGGAGGCATTACTAGACCGCATGCACCCCGACCAGGCCCCAAACCTACAGGAGGTACTGGGGATCCAGGCACTCAGAGGGTTCAACACAGGGGACCTGGTGTTCACTAAAAAATTTAGAGGGGGAGCAGTATGGATACAGACCCGAATCTCCAGGGTCCTGGGGGCCATAATGTATGAGGTCACCTCAGAAAAAGCAACACATAGACCAGTTACGGCCCTGCGAGGCACCACAGGGCAGGGCAGCAAACCCCAATGCCTCACCAGCCGACAGTCCAGAGATGGAAGAAGCGACTGCGCTGGCGGCCATGGCTCAACAAACACCTGTGCCGCAAGGGAATCAGAACATCTGGCTGGAGCCGAGCATCAGGAAGACCCCAAACTACTGGCCGAGGCTCCAATGCTACCAGGCTCCCAGCTCGCTGCACCCAAGGTTGCAACCTCCCTGCCTGTGGCCCCAGAACTCAGAAGTTCAACACATGAGTGGCACAAGCCAGTGTACCTACAGGACTACATACAATAGGGCTTGCAAATTTAGGGGGGAGGGATGTTATGTATGTGCCTTAAAGTATGTACTTCCTGCTGTCTCATTGGAGACAGGAAAGTAGAGCTTGGGGACTGTATAACAACAGGTAGTGGGATCCAAATACCTGCCACCCTACACCAATCACAGACCCTTGCCTGTTTGAATGAACCAATGGCAAGTTAGTGAGGGAGATTAGAGTTGTATATAGGTTTGGCCCACAGGCCCTTATTTAGTCTTTTGGGGAAGTAGCCATCACCATGCTGTCCCTAATAAAGAGCTATCCTCACTATGATCTTGTCTCTGCAATGCTTTAAACCCACTATATAATAGTTTCCAAGGCAAGAGACGTTTGGAGGTGGTTTGCCCATTGCCTGCCTGTTGGCCCTGCTTAGCTTCTGAGACAGGATGAGGTCCAGGCATCCAGGTCAGGGCCAGGCTGAGGGCCTGCAACTTGCCCAAGGTCACCCAGCAAGCTTCCACTGCCCAAGTGGGGATTTGAACCTGGATTTCTCAATGCCTAGTCTGACACTGGAACCACTCCCTCAGGCTGCCTCTCACGATGGAATAGCAGGCTGGAATTGGGCTTTTTTTTTTTTAACGGGCATGATTATATACACCAAGTGAGATAAAAGAAAAATTTCACAATGTTTCTTTTCTGGCAATTGAAACCAAGTTTGAGTCCAGCTGTCCCTTGAAGACCAAACTTTGTTCTGCTGCCTCAGACCAACACGGTCGTCCTCCTGAGTCTGTTTTCTGGCCATCATCATTATTATTCATTTTATTTCAAGATTATTGCTGAAAATAATGCCAGCCTCACCTGCCCTTGTCAGAGGCTGAGCAGAGCCGATGGGAGGCAGGCAAGGAAACTCTGCCCTTGGATCACCCCACCCCCGCACCCCCTGGTCATGCAAAGCCAGCTCTGACTTGAGGGCAAGAAATGAAATAAATAAATAGAGGAGGGGGTGCTAGAAAATTATCCACCCTGGCATCCATTTATTTATTTATCAATTTATATCCCACCCTCCCCATGAAAGCAGGCTCAGGACAGTTTACACACCCATGTAAATACATGGAACATAAAACCTCATTAAAATATAAAAAGATACAGAAAACATAAACCCATAAAACTGTTTCAGTTGCTATAATGATCTTTGAATTTTCTGTTTGTTATTCCAGCTGGATGTTCTATAGGAAGACTGACCTTAGGTTCATGTTCAAGGTGGCCCAGTTGTTTCAGAGTCTTGCAGCCTGTAATCTTAATTTACGAATGCCTGGTGGAAGAGTGCCATCTTAGATGCCCTGCGGAACAGTGTGAGCTCTTGCAGGGCCCTAACCTCCTTGGGGAGCTTGTTCCACCAGCTTGGGGCTGCAACAGAAAAGGCCCTGGCTCTAGTTGTCTTGAGCCTGGCTTCTTTAAGGTCAAGGATTGAGAGTAGATTTTGTGACCTTGACCAAAGTGCTCTCAGGGGAACATGTGGGGAAAAGCGGTCCCTAAGATATGCAGGTCCCTGGCCATATAGGGCTTTAACGCTAAGAACCAGCACCTTGAAACAAACTAGGTATGTGATGGGCAACCAGTGCAGCACTTTCAGCACAGGTTGAATGTACTCCCACAAGGGAAGGCCCATTAACAGTCTTCAAATAGTCTAGGTATGCCACTGAAAGGAACTGAAGATAAAAAGAGTCAATATTATAATGGCCTTGTATAGATCTATGGTGGAACTGCAGTACTGCAGTCCTAAACTCTGCTCACGATCTGAGTTCGATCCCTGGCAGAAGCTGGGTTTTCAGGTAGCCGGCTCAGGTTGACTCACCCTTCCATCCTTCCGAGGTTGGTAAAAGGAGTCCCCAGCTTGCTGGGGGGGGGAAAGTGTAGTTGGCTGGGGAATGTCAATCATGTGGGTTCAATGACGAGTCGAAGTTGATACAAAGACTACGTTTATTGATAGACTGATACTTTGGCTACAGCTGTTGCTTGAGAAGAATGAAACTGATACATTGATACACAACTTTTAAGATACACTTCAAAGGGATTCCGAAGGGAGGGGGAAGCAGGGGAGCTTTCACACATAGAATATCAAAACTACATACATTCCCAGGGCGTTATCAGTCATTTGGCCTTGCAGTGTGCAGATGGCTCATCTGCTCGAAGGAGAATTCATGGGAAGGTGCTGATTGCTTTATTCCCTGTAATTAAGCAGTCATAACGCGGGAGGAAGGCCAGGAAAGAATAATAAACTAACAACCTTTTGGTTCTCTGGGATCTTTCCCAGGTCTGCTTTTAGTCAGGCCCTAAACCCATTAGTTGTTGATCAGAATTAGCCATGGAAGGCAATTGCAAACTACCCTGTCAAACGTCTGCCGTGAAAATGTTGTGAAAGCAACATCACCCCAAAGTTGGAAACGACTGGTGCTTGCACAGGGGACCTTTCCTTTTTCTTTTCCTGCAGTTCTGGTCTCCATATCTCAAAAAAGACATTGCAGAGCTGGGGAGAATACAGAGGGGGGTAACTGAGAAGATTAGGACATGAGGAAAGGCTAATGAGTCTGGGATTTTTAAATTTAGAAAAGAGAGGACTGAGTGGGAATAGAACTGAGATGTATAAAATGATGTACTGCATAGAGAAAGTGAGCAGAGAAACCCTTTTCTGTCTCTCCCCAAAGAGGACAACGCAGCATTAAGGTCTGGGATTGTTTTGCTCCAATGAATTGCAAGGGATGATTGGCAGCTGATGAAGCCAGCCAACTTGGCGATGTGGCCAAGGGGATGTATCAACTGGCCACGCCTCCTCTGGCTAGGCCTGGCTGCTGAACCCCTCCCCCCCTGCCCATCAACACCATGCGACTAAGTGGTTGCTATTTGGGGCCAAACAGGAATTTGGTTACGAGGGAGCCTTTTTTGCCTACTTTGCAATGTCTTAGAGGAGGGTTTGATTAAATAGGGCTGGTCTTCGACTGCTTAAGTCACAATTGGTTTTGCAGGGATCGGGCAGGTTGCTGCTGACAGGCGAGCACCCCGGGACATGGAGGAGGAGAAAGGGGGGGAGGGCGTGGCTAGAAGAGATCTTCATTGGGGATGGGAAGGAGCCCTCTTGGGGCAGAGAAACATTTTACTGGGCCTGGTGGGGTCCCCCAGGGCATCAGGGGGTCCAAAGGCTTGGAAACTTATGAGCAGAAAAGGAAACACTGATCTAGGCTGAATTGATTCCTATGGCTCCGAATAAGAATTCTAAGCAAATGCTGGAAAAGTGATAGTGAACCTGCCTGTACCGGAAGGCGTGTCCGTTTGTTGTTGTTATTACAGTCTCTTTTGTTCATTTGGCTTTAAAGAAGTGACTTTTTCATTTTTGGTACCTACGGGACCAACAGAACACAAGAAACAAGTCCCCTTGGGAGCAGGAGATGCTGTGTCCTTGAAGCTCTACTTTGGCGAAAAGAACTGTAATGGTAGAAGAAGAAGAAGAAGAAGAAGAAGAAGAAGAAGAAGAAGAAGAAGAAGAAGAAGAAGATATTGGATTTATATCCCACCCTCCACTCTGAAGAGTCTCAGAGCGGCTCACAATCTCCTTTCCCTTCCTCCCCCACAACAGACACCCTGTGAGATGGGTGGGGCTGGAGAGGGCTCTCACAGCAGCTGCCCTTTCAAGGACAACCTCTGCCAGGGCTATGGCTGACCCAAGACCATGCTAGCAGGTGCAAGTGGAGGAGTGGGGAATCAAACCCGGTTCTCCCAGATAAGAGTCCACACACTTAACCACTACACCAAACTGGTGTCACTTCTAGATGTGATATGATACACTTGTTAAATATTTTGATGTCACAGTAAATAGTTTACACATATTTAAGAATTAAAATGCTTTTTTGTGCTTAAAATTGACATGGAGGCTTATTTGCACTCTGACATTTCAGTGGTTCTTTATCTTGTTGACAATTTCACATTGAAACCCTAACATTTGTAGCCCCAGGTGGGGCCTGGGAATCTCCTGGAATTCCCACTGCTTTCCAGACTACAGAGATCCGCTCCTCTGGAGAAAGCTGCTGGTTCAGAGGGCAGAATGCAGAGCTCCTTCTTCTTCTCAGACTCTGCCCTCCCCTGACTTTGCCATCAAATCTCCATGCATTTCCCAAGCAGGAGTTGGTAACCCTATGTTCTTTAAGATGCATTTAAAAACAGACCCTCAAGCAAAGGGATGGGGGAGGTTTTTGTAAAAAAATAAAATGTGTTGCTGTGAAATGCTCCAGATGATACTGCAAATAGCAGCAGCCCTCAGAAACTGCCTCTCCTGACACACCCCAGTGGCCTGATGAGGGCTGGCGGGTAGAGCAGAGGTGTGTTTTCTTTGCTCCTGGCCCCTCCTGCTCCCGACCCCACTCTTTGCATGCTGCAAATGTCTGGGCCCTGAGGGGAGGGTGGGGGGACACAGGCCTGGACTCAACCAGCTGCCCTTCTGCTTGCAGCTTTGGTCTTTAGCAAAACCCTGCAAATCCATCTGTGTCGTTTGTTCTATTGGTATCATTTGTAAGGGGCTTATTTCCTTTAATTGAGCTGATTCTGGTAATTTGCCCCTGGCCATTTCAGGGCATTGTTTGTATGTGTTCCCCAGTTGCTCATTCATTTGGTACACTAATTAGGCAATTTCCCACGTATCTCAGCCTAGCTGGATCCCTTTCCTTGCAGAACTGTCAGGCATGGAGGGGTTTGGCTGGGGCAGGATCTTGCTGGCATTTAGGCTCTGTGCTTGTGTCATGGCTGGGCAGGGGACATCTCAGCCTCAAGCAGACTGCTGCCAGCTCGCCCCCACCTCTAGAGCTGCTGCTGGAATTGACTCTCTGGGGTGGGGAATCATCTTCTTCTCAGGTTTTCTTAAACAAGTGATTCTCTTACACACAGTTTCCCAAGAGCCAGGAAATGAGGGGCTGCAGTGTTCCTCTTGAACATCTTCCATCTGGAGATTGTGCTGAGTTCTGTCCACCTAGGAGGGTTTGTGTATTCTAGCTGGTTGGAACAGATCCAGCAGAGAGCTACAGAGAGGAGGAAATGTTTGAGGAAATGCCAAACTATTAGGTTATATTTAGCTTAAAGTAAAAGAAAGTCAAGTGTTGACAATTTTCAAATATTTACATTCATTAAGGAAATCTCCTTTCTTGGATCAGCACCCTGTTTGCAGTGCGGTCTTAGATGCAGGGCATTCCATCCACCTGAATGTTCTACTGCCCCCAGATGCTCTCATGGCTCAAGGAATAGACTTTGTCTTTTCACTCTGGAAAAGAGGAGGGAGAACTCTGAGCACACTGAAATGGTTTCTGCAGTGAAAGCAAAGACTGGGATGGGCCCAGGAAGGAAGCAGGCACTGCCTTTCCAAACAGCCAGAATCATGGCTGGCTGGCCGAGGTCAGGCAGAGCATCAGTCTGGAGCTCCCCAGAAAGAATTAAATTACTTAGAGTGCCCCCCCAGAAATTTAAATGCCCCCCAAATTTGAAATCCTGGCTATGGGCCTGTCTGGAGTCATGGGCCAAGGATTCGCCCAGGGTGAGGGAGGGACAGGGCTGATTCTTGGTGGAGGAACACAAGCAGGATAGCAATAGGTGAAAAAATGCTGCTCCTTCATTTGTTGCTCTTGAGCCAGCAAAGTCCCTGCCAGTCTTCTGCCCAAAGACAGCCGCTGAGCAACTCAGCTGCTCCCCCCAGGGCCCATATCTGTGGGGTGGACCCAGGCAGGAGGAAGTGGGGGGGGAGGAACAGAGGCTGTTATCAGTGGGGAGAGATCCATCACAACCAGTGGGAAAGAAACCACATGCAATCACGTCTAACAAAAATGAAGGAAGTACTGGAAATAATAGCACAAAAAAAGAGACTCCTTTTTCTCATGTGTGCTTTTTTTAAGCTCAGGACCTTAATTATGGCCATCCCGGAGAGGATGACAGCCCTGCTTTTAGCTGCACCCATTTTATGATAGTAATTATTTATACTCCTACTTGGTTATTCCTGTAACTAATGAGCAAATCTTTCCATCTGTTTAGCTCACATGGTCTCTGGCAGCATCCGGATGAGATGGTTTTGTTAAGTTCTTTGATGGGAATTAGTAGGGCCAGCATACCAGCACACCTCTGGGCATAGCAGCCTAGTAAAACAGGCTTTTTAATTAACCATACGGATAAAGCCGTGGACAGTCCGTAACCATGGTGATGTGGAGCCAGTTCCAGAGGAGCTGCAGCCAGCTGGAATAGCGGCTTGATGGCAGCACTTCAGAACTGGCATTTAATGGTCTTCAGCTCTATTCGTGGAAACAATTACATGCTCCATTTTCAATGTAGTCAGCTGAACAATGGATTAAATTAAAACAATTTAGTAGGCAGCTTCTTCTGGATATGGGCCATAGTCTGCCCAGTGGAATCATATTTTTTTAATGTTGCTGCCCCCACCTCTTACTACTGCATCTGGGTGGCAACTTCCCCAACAGTCTTTCCACATTTTAGGTGAGTTGCTGTCATGGGCTTATAACTGCCTATAGGTGCATAGGAGAAGTTCTGAAGTTGGTTGGGGACAAGAGCCTGCTTGTACCCCTGCCTGTACCTGCAAACTCCCTCCTCAGTCTTCCATTTGAAGATCTCTGCAGCACCTGAGGGAGGAAGGAGGCACAGTTCAGGACTTTTTTCTTTTGATAACCATTGTTATTAATCTTAACATTGCCTGAAGTTTTATCACATTTGATGTTTGACAATTTGTTTGACAAGAAGAAGAAATGAGGTTGCCAGTTTTGCAAATGACATTGTTCAGGATGTTAAGAGACATGGTGGACTGCAAGGAGCTCTTCAAACTTGGTTAATGAGCGATGAAATAGCAGGTGCCATTTATGCAAGTGATGTTCATCAGATAAAAAAAAATCTGAATTTCTCATACCACAATTATTGCAGCAAGTCTAAAGCATCTGGGGCTTTTCAGTTCAGATGAAGGCAACTGAGGAATGGCAAGACAGAGGTCTAGGTGGGCAGCCGTGTTGGTCCGAAGCAGTGGGACAAAGTTAGAGTCCAAGAACACCTTCAACAAAGTTTTATTCGGGCTGTGAGCTTTTGTGTGCAGGTACACTTTGCCCAAAAGGATGAGATTAGACTTGCCTGACCACCCCCCCCCCCCCCCACACACACAATAGAGGTTGTACAGCAGTTACCATATAATATAATGAAATGTTTCAACAGATGCAAGCAGAAGTAACAAGCTAAGTTTATAAGGTCATTATAGTTTAGATTCAATTCCAGGAGAAAACAGGCAAATAAATGTCTCAGAATAAATATGTTAAGAGTGATTCTATGACTCTGTTGTCACATCCCCTCTCAAGTGTAGAAGTAACTGATAGTATCTTTTTTTAGCTGTGGTGTTGGTGTTGTCTCCTCTGTTGCCAGACCAGAGGGGTGCCTTCCAAAAGACCATTCTGATTCAGTATTCAATTCTGCTATTCAGTATTTCAATATTGATACAATATTCTGCTATTTCATATAAGAAATACACTCAAATAAAGTGGATGTGTAGCTCTTCTTGGTGAGACTACAGATGTAAGGATTGAATGAGTTTAGCATATGTAGTGAGATAAAAAACCAAGAAAAAAGCAATAGAGGTCTGTAAGATTCTGCAAGGTGTGGAGAAGACTGATGGGCAGGGACTTCTCCCTCCACAATACTAGCAGCAGGGAAAAAAAGCTGGTGATTCTCTACTCTGTTGGTGTTTATTGTGCTTTAAAAAGAGTTGTCCCAACCCGGAGAGCCTCCTCTGGCCTGATTGTGTCAGATATTGGAAGCTCAGCAGGTTCAGCCCAGGTTAGTCCTCGGAGGGGAAACCACAAAGGAAGCCCAGGGTGGTTCTGCAGAAGCAGGCAATGGCAAGCCCCCCTCCCTCCCCCCCGGACATTGCTTGCCTTGAAAGCCCTGCACTGCCAGTCAGCATCAGGATGCATTTCTGAAGAAGAAGGCAGCTTGAAATGGAATTGCTGACATTCTTTTATAGGATTTTGTCCTCTAACCCTTCTGGTGAATTATTATTTACTCTTTTTTATGTTTCTTTTATGCATCTGATGCTATTTATGTCCTGCAAATGTAGTGAAAATTGACCTTATCTTCTATTGTATTGGAAGCTCTAAATATCTGATAGCAAGTCTGGCCCCCATATGTGGATATCTGAACCTGCAGCTCAGGGCCTCACAGACGCTGAACAGATTTTCCTGAAAACTTTGGGGACCCCCAGGTTTGAAGAAAGATCTGAAATGTAAAAAACAAACAAACGCTGGAGGGTTTAACCCCCCCCCCCACACCTCCCCAATGAGGAAGGTATTTCTCTGCACTTGTGCACACCACACACTGCCTGCAATTCAGCGGTGGCTGCTGGGAGCTGCAGGGGGCCTGATGGGGGCTGCAGTGGAGTCTGAGAGCAGCAGCAGCAGCAAAGAAGCAGCAGCAAAGAAGGTGCTGGGAGCCACTCTGTGTGTCAGACGATGTAACTTTTCCTGAAATAAAATGCTTAGCTGCACTACTGCCATATTGAAACGCTGCTACTAACCGTGAGAAAGACCTTGCATATCAAAGTAGAGAGTTGTAGATTGTTGCTAGTGCTTGGTGTGAACATTTCTTTCCCTTGATACTAACAAAGGAAAAAAATCCCCTTTGAAGATAAAGCGCCTCCAGGGACAGCCGCTTGGCCATCCCTGGAAGACTACCGGTAACAATAAGATAAGGGAAAGAGACCGTGTGAATCTTCACACCTCAGTTTAGCAATGTTTATAATTGTAGCTTTGTGTAATACCCTTTGATGTATACCCCTTAAAGTGTGCTCTGTACTGCTACATAATATCAGTCTCAATTTTCTTCATTCTGATGCCTATGGATTATCAAATAAAGCCTAACTTTGCAACAATTCAAGGTCTGGTTAATTTGAGATCCCATCGTCTGACACCGTGCCCAGTAGGACGTGCCAGGGAACGTGATGGGAGAGCCTCTTTACCCATTGCCGCCCCCCCCCCCCAAGACATGGGAGTCTGTGTGCTGGAAGACAGAAGAGATCATGTAAGCAGGGCTAGAGAATCCCTAGACCTGACCAAAGGGAACTGGCAGGTCCCCTTGAGGGTGAACGACAAAGAAAGACAAGATGGTGTTTGCAATGCCTTGGGGCCTTGCCTGGTTTGTCACCATGCCCTTCGGGCTGCATTGGGTGGCACAAACCTTTTCAGAGGCTGGTCGGCCACCTTTTGGAGCCCTGCCAGGGGTATGCGGACAATATGGTTGCATTTAGTTGAACATGGCCTGATCATCTCTGACATTTGGAACAGAGGGTGAGCCTGCTCCAAAATGCCCAGAAGTGTGTGGTGGTGTGGCTTCAGCTCCAGCATCTAGGCCATCAGGCACAGAGCAAGAAAGCTCTGAAACAACTGCCCACACCGTGAATAAAGGAACAGGCATGGCAGTTGTTGCAGTCACTTAGTGCCACACAATGTGCCCTATTATACCAAGGGGTGAGGGAGCCCCTGCTTTGGAGCTCTCCATGCCAGGAAGCCGCTGCTACATTCATAAAGGCTTTAGCCACCCACTGGTGTTGAAGGGACTCGACGTTTCAAAGCCTTTCAAGGTTCACATGGAGGCCTCGGGAGAACCCAGCCTTGGGGCTGTGCTAGAGAAGAAGAAGAAGATATTTGATTTATATCCCCCCTCCATTCCGAATCTGAGTCTCAGAGTGGCTCACAATCTCCTTTATCTTCCTGCCCCACAACAGACCCCCCTGTGAGGGAGGTGGGGCTGAGGGGGCTCTCCTAGCAGTTGCCCTTTCGAGAGAGCTCTGGCTGACCCAAGGCCATTCCAGCAGATGCAAGTGGAGGAGTGGGGAATCAAACCCGGTTCTCCCAGATAAGAGTCCGCACACTTAACCACTACACCCAACTGGCTCCACAGGAAAACAGGAGAGGCTGCAACACCCAGTGCTGTTTCTTAGTCAGAGAAGCTTATTGGACATTGGAGAAGGAGGCCTTGGCTATCATCAAATGGGCTGTATCATCCTGAAGCCATTATTGTGCAATCCCTTCGTCTTGGTCACAAACCATACCGCCCTTTGGTAGATGAAAGGCAGAGGACACCACAGTGGGGGTGCGGTGGGGGAGGATGCTGGCCCTACAGGTTAAGGCCTTTTCAATTCAACACTGGGCAGGGCAGGCAGGGGGATGTGGAGTGCATTTCTCATTGGCAATCTCCAGCAAAGGGGGCAAGGCAAGCTTTGTGGGAAGGGGTCTGTGGCTGTGCAGCTGGCCCCATGGGCAGGGCCAATGCATGGAAGTAGGCCAAGTAGGCAGCTGCCTCGTGCATCACTTGGCCTAGGGGCACCATAAGGCGCCCCCTCTCCCCACCAGTCTCTCCACACCTGCCACCATTTGCCTCCTCCCAGTGCCCGCCACCCGTCACCTCCCCTTGATCCGCGCCTGCTGCCTCCTCCCAGTGCCCGCCGCAGCTGCCCGCCACCTCCCCTCGCCCCCGCTGCCACTTCCCTGCACCTGCCTCCTCCTCCTAGGGAGGGAAGTAACTAAGGTAAAACATTAGCAGCAGTGGATCCATTATGATTTTAACAGGGCCTAAGCATCCCCCAGTCTTAAGTCGTTATTAGTCGATCTTGACACTCTGTCCTTTGAGAAGACATGTGCTGGTTCCTGGTCCAAAGAGCTGTTCTTGTGCCAGCTTCTAAAAAGTACAGCACTACAAGCTTTGTTTTGGGGTACCACTGTAAAGGCCTCTATTACTTTACCAGTAATTTACCAACATTCGATGGATTATGGAGAAAGCACGGGAGTATCAGAAAAACATCTATTTCTGCTTCATTGACTATGCTAAAACCTTTGATTGTGTGGATCACAACAAACTGTGGCAAGTCCTTAAAGAGATGGGAGTACCAGACCACCTCACATGTCTCCCAAGAAACCTGTATAAGGGTCAATATGTCAAGTCTGTTATAGCCACTCTTTCCCCGACGAGTTTAGCCGGGTCGACTACTTGGGCTCAAAGCTGCGAGGGGCCGCGAAAAGGTGGTATGTGAGCCTGTGCGAGACCAGGAGCCTAATCCTGGACGACGTACATACCTTCCTGCAAGCCCTGCTGACCCAGTACAAAGACCCGCTGCAAGAATCACGGGCGTTGGCGGCCCTACGCGACATGCAGCAAGGGGCCCGGTCCATCCGCGAGTACGCAGCAGACTTCCAAGCCAACGTGGCCCGGGTGCGAGGGTGGAACGAAGTGATGAAGATGGACAAGTTCACGAATGGGCTGAATGCGAACATCCTGGATCGGGCCCTCACCCAAGCTCGACCTACTACCTTGGTGGGGTGGATCCAACTGGCTGGGGAAGTGGAGACCAACCTCAAATGGGTGGCCATGCTGCGCCAGCACCAATCCGGGAAGGCCCAGGCGAGAGGGAGCCCCACAAAGGCCGAGCCCCCCAAGGGGAAGAAGCCCGCTTCCGCAGTACCGGTGGGGCACCGCCGGTGCTTCAGATGTGGTGATCCGAGCCACCTGGCCTCCAACTGCCCCCAACCCCCGCCGGCGCGGCCACCGTCGGGGCCACCTAAGACAGCCATGCCTGCCCCGAAGAAAACCCCCGGCCACCCTAAGGACACGGTGAAAAGCAGCGCAGTGGCGGTGCAAGAGGAGCTGCAGGAAGAAGAAGTACTTCTGTCCGCGGAGCTGGCTGACCTGGGCTGGCTGGAAGAGCCGGCGGGAAACGAGCCTGACCTGCTGCTCTGAGGGGTGCCCACCAGCAGGTTGATTGAGACGAGGCGCCACTGACGGTGAGAGTGACGGGGAGCTTGTATTTTGTGACTGTGAAACTGCTAAACCCCAAGTTGCGAAGGTTCCTGCAAATAAGAACTCTCATAGACTCGGGGTGTAACAGAGAACTGATCTCCCCTAAAGTAGTGGAGGCTTTGGGATTGGAAAGCTCGCAGCTGCCCCACCCAATGCTGTTTAAGCAAATGGATGGGTCCATGATGTGTGGGGAGCCCTGCACGCTGGAGATGCAACCCTGCCCCATGGGGATTGAGGAACACTGGGATCAGGAAGTTTTTGTGATTGCCCCTTCGTGCTCATACCCGGTAGTATTGGGGGTGGGTTGGTTAGAGAAGCACGAACCCCTAATCAGGTGGAGGGCACAAACTATCAGATTCCTGGACCCAGGGTGTAAGACTCATCTCTGGAACACAGTGTGGGGGCCGAAAGCCCCTGCTGCAAGGGAAAGGGCGTGCGTGACAGTGGAGGAAGTACACCCAATCCCAGAGGCTTACCGGGACTTAATGGAGGTGTTTAGTGAGAAGGAAGCCAATCAACTGCCCCCCCACCGGAGCACGGACTGCGCTATAGAACTGATTCCGGGGGAAGCATTACCCCGAGCCAAATTGTACCAAATGGGTGGGCGGAAAAGAAGGAACTGCGCAAGTTCCTCGACAAGAACTTAGCGAGGGGATTCATTCGCCCAGCCGTGGCCCCCCACGCCACCCCCATCCTGTTTAGAAAGAAAAAGGACAACTCTCTTAGACTTTGCACCGATTTTTGCGGGATTAACGCGATTTCCATGTCCAACGCTTACCTCATCCCCCTCATCCGGGACTTGTTGAGCACGGTGGCGGTGGCGGGGGAAATTTTCACCAAGTTGGACTTGCGGGACGCGTACTTCCGAGTGCGCATAAAAGAGGGGGATGAGGTGAAGACGGCCTTCAACACACCAATGGGACAGTTTGAATACTTGGTGATGCCGTTCAGGCTGCAGGGAGCCCCGGGAGTGTTTATGAACTTTATCAATGATGTGCTAAGGAAATACCTGTACAAAGGGGTGGTGGTGTACCTGGATGACATCATTATTTATTCTCAAGATGAGCGTTCGCATGTGAAGTTAGTGAGGGAGGTCCTCAGCACGTTGCTGGAGCACCAGCTTTATGCCAAACTGTCCAAATGCGAGTTCCACAGAACGGAACTAGACTACCTGGGGTTTTGGGTGTCCGAACGCGCCCTGGCCATGGACCCAGCGAAGGTCCAAGCAGTACTAGAATGGGCTCCCCCGAGAACACGTAGACAGCTCCAATCGTTTCTCGGGTTCGCAATTTATTACAGGCAATTCATAGAGGGGTTCGCCCAGATTGCCCTACCCTTGACCGACCTCCTAAAGACCAAAGGCAAGGGTCCGGAGGCCAAACGGCCGGGGGCTGGGCTAAAATGGACGCCAGAGTGCCAGGACGCGTTCGATCATCTGAAGTGCCTATTTACCAGCGAGCCCGTCCTAAGCCACCCGGACGAGTAGAGGGCCTTCGTGGTCCAATGCGACGCCTCCGACGTGGCTGTAGGAGCAATACTCATGCAGAGGGACGGGGAGGGGAAATTGCGACCCTGCGCCTTCATCTCCCGCAAGTTCTCAGACGAACAGCGTAACTGGTCGGTCTGGGACAAAGAGGCGTTCGCCGTCATGTTCGCTCTAAAAACATGGCGGTCTTGGTTAGAGGGAGCGAAGCTCCCCTTCGAAGTGTGGACCGACCACAAAAATTTGGAAGCACTGACCGGAAAGCGCAAATTGAGTGAGAAGCAAATTAGGTGGGCCGGCTTCTTCTCCAAATTCGATTTCACTCTGAAGCACATCCAGGGTAAGAGGAATTTCTTGGCTGATGCGCTCTCGAGGCTCCCGCAGCACCAGAGGGAGAAGGTGGTGGACTTGTTAATCTCTCCGTCCCAAATGGCGGCCATGGTCACCACCCGCTCCCAAAAGAAACGAGAGCTAGACGGGATCAGTCGGGAGCGCATCGCCTTGGAAACCGAAAGGGAGGGGAAGGAGTGACCCGAGGGGGTGAAGAAGGGGAAAGACGGGCTGTGGTACAAGGGAGACAAGTTTTACATCCCGAGCTGTTTGAGGAGGGAAATACTACAGCTCTGTCACTCTTCCAAGCTGGCGGGGCACTTTGGCTACGTGAAAACGCTGCATTTAGTGAACCGCCAATTCTGGTGGCCCTCTCTGCGCAAAGATGTGTCCGCTTTTGTCACAGGTTGCCCAGTGTGCATAATGGCCAGACAGAGGGGGGGGGAACCAACCGGGCTCTTGCAACCCCTTTGGACAGCCAAACGGCCCTGGGCGATAGTCTCCATGGACTTCATAGTGGAGCTACCCCCCTCCCGAGGCAAAACAGTCATCTTGGTGGTAGTGGACACTTTTTCAAAGCAAGCCCATTTCATCCCCTGCTCCCAGCTACCCACAGCTAAGAAACTAGCGGACCTGTTCTTTGACCACGTGATAAAATTACACTCATTCCCAGACAAGGTCATTAGCGACCGTGGGCCGCAGTTCGTTGCCACCTTCTGGCGGGAGTTCTGCAAGTTGGTGGGGATGGAACAGGGTCTGAGCTTCGCATATCACCCCCAAATGGACGGCCAGACGGAGAGGATAAACGGGGTGCTAGAGCAGTACTTAAGGTGCTTTGTAAACCAACGCCAATCAGACTGGGTGGACTTGCTCCCCTTTGCCGAGTACTGCTACAATAACAGCATGCAAAGCTCCACCAAAGCTTCCCCCTTTTCCACTGTATTTGGCTATGAGGGGAAGCCTCTCCCGTTACTGCCGGGGGGGGCAGTAAAGACGCCCCCACTGCCTTCGAACAATGGTGGGGACAGCCCAGCAACACCTGGCCAGCCATAAAAGAAAACCTCGAGGCAGCCAAGGAGTCTTACAAAAGACAATACGATAAGTTCCACACCCCGGCGGGAGAATACAAAGTGGGGGATTCAGTGTACTTGTCAACAAAAAACCTCCCCCTTAGCCAACCCTCCCGTAAACTGGCTTACAAATTCGTGGGGCCATTCAGAATCAAGAGAGTGATCAATCCTGTGACTGTGGAACTGGACCTGCCAGCCTCCCTGGGTAAAATCCACCCTGTGTTTCATTGCAGCTTGATTCGTCGGGACCCCGGGCCGTTCAGTTGGCACCCTCCACCCGCGGGGCCCGCCCCTGCCTTGGTCGACCGCTGCCGCACCGCACAAGACACCCTGGAGTGTAAACCAACCAAACTCCTTCCCCCCGCGGTGGAGGGGGCTTAGGGGGGGCAGTATGTCAAGTCTGCTATGATGCTTGAGTAGTTTAGTCACAAACTCTGGTTCAGGAAAAGGATCCTGGGTAAAACCACTCTGTATTCAGATGCTGCTAGCTTAAACTCTCCTCCCCTCCCTCCCCTCCTTTGTTATGTAGCAATGCTTGGAAATGGGAATATGGGAACAAGATTGTGGTGCCTTCTCAGAGATAGCCGGTGCTAAGAGAGCGCGCAAGGCCAGCCGGTGCTTGAGAACGATAAAATAATAACAATGTGTGAATGTGCCCTGCATAGAGTGCCCCCACCCTCAGGAATTCCTTTGATGTATACCTTAAATGTTTGCTCTTTGTGCATGCTCGCCAGTCTCTCAATCTGCTTCTAAAGTCTTGCAACATGTTACAATAAACTAGAAACTTTTTTATCAAGAAGGTCTCGTTATTGAAACATCAGACTTGACACAAGAAGCAATGGTCAGAACGGGATATGGAACAACTGATTGGTTGAGAATAGGTAAAGGAGTTTGACAAGGATGTATATTGTCACCCTGCTTATTTAATTTATATGCAGAGTACATCATGTGGATTGCTGGCCTGGATGAAGCACAAGCCGGAATTAAGATTGCCGGGGAAAACATCTACAACCTCAGATATGCAGATGACACTACTCTAATGGCAGAAAGTGAGGAGGATCTAAAGAACCTCTTGTTGAGGGTGAAAGAGGAGAACACAAAAGTAGGCTTGAAACTCAACATCAAAAAAAACTAAGATCATGGCATCTGGCCCCATCACACCTTGGCAAATAGAAGGGGAAGACATGGAAGTAGTGACAGACTTCACATTTCTGGGATCCAAGATCACTGCAGATGGTGACTGTAGCCATGAAATTAAAAGACGTTTGTTCCTTGGGAGGACATCTATGGTGAACCTGGGCGGTATAATAAAAAGTAGAGACATCACCCTGCCAACAAAAGTCCGTATAGTCAAAGCGATGGTGTTCCCAGTAGTAACGTATGGCTGTGAGAGCTGGACCATAAGGAAGGCCGAGTGCAGAAGAACAGATGCTTTTGAGCTGTGGTGCTGGAGGACTCTTGAGAGTCCCTTGGACTGTAAGAAGATCAAATCAGTCAGTCCTAAGGGAAATCAACCCAGACTGGTCACTGGAAGGTCAGATGCTGAAGCTGAAGCTCTTATGTCAGACCATAAGAAAACCCGAGCAAGGACTGCTTCATTGGAGAAAATGCAGGACCAATTAGATGCAATGGAAGCCAGGATAATGAAAGGGATGAAGGAGATGATAACTGCATCCAAAAAAGATATTGAGGAGCTGAAAAAAGATATAGAAAATCTCAGAAATGAGACTGTGGTAACATCAAAGAAAGTGCAAGAGGTGGAGTGAAAGTACATGATTCCACCTTGTTAAAAATACAAGAAAAAGTGGCAATTCATGACTGCAAATTGATGGAGACCCAGATACATCTGAGAGGAGTACATGAGGATGAAGAAACTGATTTGAAAAAATATATAATAAAAATAATTGGGGAATTTTTGGAGGAAGATCCTGAAGGGACTAGAAATATGTATGAGTATATGTATAGAGTGAACTCACTTTATGCCAAAAAAAATAATCTACCAAGAGATGTGGTTATAAGATATATGACAAAAAAAAATGGTGGGAAAGATCATGAATAAAAACTTTGAAAAGGCATTGATAGTGGGAGGCAGCAGAGTAAGAATTATGAAGGAGTTGCCAAGACAAGTGATAACTGACAGAAGAGCATACAAGAAATTGACAGAAAAATTACGGGACAATGAAATGAGGTATAGATGGATAATACCTGAAACTTTGAGCTTTGAACTTCAAGGAAAAAGGATTACAATTACAAGCACACGGAAACTGCGTAGATTTTGTGAAGAACATAAAGAATTTGCACCACGATGGATTACAAATTATTATCTTGGAATGTAAATGGACTAAATTCACCACAAAAAAGAAAGGCAACATTTCATTGGATTAAAAAGCAAAATTGTAATATAATTTGTTTACAAAAAGTACATATCAAACAAAAGGATTATAAATTTTTATGGAATAAGCAATTGGGACTAGAATCTTATTCATTGGCTGAACAGAAGAAAAGGGGAGTGATTTTTTTATATTAAACAAGAATTGGAGCTGAAATTAGTGTTTAAAGATAAAAATGGAAGATTTGTAGCAGTAGAAATAATATTAAATGCAAAAAACCTGTTGTTATTAGGACTGTATGCACCAAATGGAGCAAAGGATGCTTTTTTAAAAGACATTATACAACAATTTCATGAAATGACATATGATCAAGTTTTGATAATGAAGGATTTTAATGGAACAATCCAGAATACACTGGATAGGTCTGGGGGAAAAATGATAAGGAAGGAAAATTGCCAGTCTTTTTTTGAATTGGTCAAACAAGAAAACCTGGAAGATATATGGAGAAAATTTAACCCTGAAGTACGGGACTATACCTTTTTTTCAGCAAGACATAATACTTTTTCCAGAATTGACATGTTGTGTGGCACTAAGGATTTAGGCCGTATAACAAAGAAAATAGAGATTTTACCTAAAATAGGGGCCTATCATAACCCAATAATGTGGATTACAAAATTGTCTAAAAAGTTGAGAAGATGGAGATTAAATGAAGATTTACTACAGAATAAAGAAATAGTGACATCTCTAGAAAATGAAATTAAAGCTTTCTTCCAAATAAACGATAAAGAAGATATAGAATTTCAGACGGTGTGGGATGCTGATAAAGCAGTAATGAGAGGAACATTGATTACATTGAATAATAAAGACAAGAGGGCAAAAGAAAAACAGATGTTGGACATTCAAAATGAAATAAAGAAAAAAGAAGGGAAACTGAGAAAAAGACCAGGGCAAAAGTAAATTATGAGGGATATTACAATATTACAAACACAAATGAGACATTTGTTAAATAAAGAACTGGAATGGAATCTGAAAATATTACAGCAGAAATCTTTTGAGGTAGCAAATAAACTTGGAAAGTATTTGGCCTTGCAACTGAAAAAAAAGAGAGAAAGTAAAATTATTAATAAAATTGTGGTTGATGGAAGAGAGTTGGTAGATCACGAAGGAATAAAAAGAGAATTCTTTAAATATTATGCTAAATTATTTAAGGGTGTTAAAATAAAGAAAGAAAAAATGGAAACGTATTTACAAAATATTAAAATAGCACCCTTAACAGAAATAATGAAAAAAAGTTCTGAATGATCCAATTGAAAAAAATAGAAATTGAAGCAGCGATTAATGCAATGGAAAATGGAAAGGCACCTGGGCCAGATGGATATACAGCTAAATTTTATAAAATCCTCAAACAGGAATTAATACTGAAACTTCAGAAATTGATGAACATTATAAGAATAAAAGGGAAAATACCAAATACATGGAAGGAAGCTGTTATTTCGTTGATTTCAAAAGAAGATAGAGATGTCATGAATGTAAAAAATTATAGACCAATTTCACTATTAAATAATGATTATAAAATATACACAAGAATATTGGCAGAACGGCTTAAACATCATTTGATAAATTTTATAAAGGAGGATCAAGTGGGGTTTCTTCCCAAAAGGCAAATAAAAGACAATATTAGAACTGTTGTAAATATCGTGGAATATTATGAAAGGCATCCTGAAAAGGAAGTTGCACTATTTGCGGATGCAGAGAAAGCATTTGATAATTTAAATTGGGACTTTATGTTTGCCGTAATGGAGAAAATGGAGTTGGGGGAAAACTTTATAAGGATGATAAAAGCAATATATACTGAACAACGTGCAAGGCTATGTATAAATGCAGATCTTACAGAAGATATGACAATTAGCAAAGGTACAAGACAAGGCTGTCCGTTTTCCCCACTGTTGTTTATAATGACTCTTGAAATCTTACTGATGCAAATCCAAGAAGACAAAGAAATAGAAGGATTAAAAGTAAAAGGATTTACTAATAAATATAGGGCATTTGCAGATGATACAAGTGACACCTTTGTTGTTAGTTAAAATACAAGTATATGGAGAACTGGCGGGACTTTATATTAATAAAGAAAAATCAAAACTTCTATGTAAAAATATGCAAGTAAGCAAACAAAAGGAATTGCAGAAGCTAACGGGTTGTGAGTTTACCTCTAAGGTAAAATATTTGGGTGTGGAGATAACAATGAAGAATATTGATTTGTTTAAAAACAGTTATGAGAAGCTATGGCGTAAAGGATGAAGATATGATAAAATGGAATAAACTTAATTTGTCATTGCTTGGCAGAATAGCTGTAATTAAGATGAATATTCTGCCAAGAATAATGTATTTGTTTCAAACTATTCCAATTGTGAAAGACAGTAAAAAATTTAATAAATGGCAAAGGAAAATTTCAGAGTTTGTGTGGGCTGGGAAGAAACCAAGGATTAAAATGAAAGTTTTAACAGATGCAAAAGAGAGAGGAGGATTCCAATTACCAGATTTAATACTATATCATGAAGCAGTTTGTTTAGTGTAGATAAAAGAATGGGTGATGCTGTTAAACAAAAAACTCTTAGCGTTGGAAGGTCATGGAAATACATTTGGCTGGCACGCTTATATGTATTATGGGGAAAAAAGGATGTTTTTTTTCTCTCACCATTATATAAGAAACAATTTGCTAAATATATGGATGAAATATAAGAAATATGGGGATGAGAGAAAACCGTTATGGATAGTGCTGTCAAGCATGGTAAAATTCCATTGGTAATTGATTGTTTTAGTGTCCTCCATAAAGCTGGTCTGTGAAATATCATGGAGGACCAAGGTCTGTTAGCTCTGTTATTCATTCCCCCTCCCACTTCTTACTTTATTGCTTGCAAAGTAGAAGTAGGGAGAAACAAAATTAACTTGACAAAGTGTAATCAGTACCTTCCCATACATTCTTGTTAGGGAGTGTGACACATCTGGGGAAACCAAGGACGGAGTCCTGATAATGCCACGAGAACGTAGACATTTATGATAGTTTATGTGTGTGAGCGCATCCCTCGCCCCCACCTTTTGGAATCCTTTTGAAGTAAGCCTTACAAGTATTGTATCAATGCATCTTTAGCATCACTCTCAAGAATCTGTTACACTGAAAGTATCGGTCTATCAATAAACGTAGTTTTGTATCAAACTCGACTCGTCATTGAAACCGCATGCTTGACAAGTGCCAGCAGAAGTAATAAAAATAACAGCTGAGACGGGTGAAGAAAAGTGGTTGTCATATAATCAACTATTAGAAATACAAAGTGGCAAAATAGAATTGAAAACTGTCGAAGAGCTGAATAATAAATATGATTGGTTCCAAATGCAAAAATAAAGAGCTTGGTGGAAAATGGTCCCATCGTTGTGGGGCCCAGGGGGCCGGCGCAGCGGCACGCTGAAGCAGCCTGTCGGTCACTTCCGGGTTCCTGTCCTGCATCTCGACCTGTGACAGGCTGCTTCGGCGTGCTGCTGCGCCGGCCCCCTGGGTCCCACAATGATGGGACCGATGCCACAGGGACAGGCTCGAAACACTCTATAACCCCTCAAAAGAACAGCAGTCTAGCTCGCTTCCCCCGAGCCCTGCCGCCATAAGCCTCAAGGGGGCTCATTTTGCGGCATCTCCTGGCGGGAGGGTGGCACCCGCACGGGACACATATCAAATGAAAGAGGGGGCGCAGGGCTATCAGAAACAGCCGGCGGAGGGAGTCGCGAGACCACCCCACTGGGGGATCCACACACCGAAAGTGATGAAGGTGGCGCAGATAGAGCCAACAGAGCAAACAGGACAAAATAAATAGGCTGCATTATGCAGCACAGTTGAGAAAGTGCCTTATCCCATATACTGATGAAGTATATACAGGATTTGAGAACAAAATTGTTTCCGGCGGTGATATTTGGGGGATTTTTGGGGACGTCACAGGAAGTGCTGTGAAGTCACTTCCTGTTTCCGGCAGTGGCATTTGGGGGAAATGATGTCATTTGGGGGAAGTGATGTCACAGGAAGTGATGTCACTTCCCGTTTCCGGCAGGTGACGCAGGTAAATGATGTCACAGGAAGTTGTGTCACTTCCTGTTTCCAGCGGTGGCATGATGTCACCGGAAGTGACGTCACTTCCTGTTTCCGGCGGCCCGCACGCTCCGCGCGCACGCACCCCTACCTTCCACCCCCCCCCCAAGGTGTCCCTGGCTGGCCTTCAGACATTATGGTCACCCTAAGGGAGACTACAGTGGTTGGGTGGGTGCTCTGGGCCCTCCCAGACAGACCCTCACCAGAGTGGTGGCAGCCAGTAGAAGGCCCTCCCTGGTTCCCTGCTGTGTGACAAGTTTCTACAGCAATAATAATTTTCCCAAGTTGCAGAAGAAATTACGGTGGTGGTGCTGGTGGTGGTTACTTTCATCATCATATTTAAAATACCAGCATCAGAGTTTATAGTTCTCCGGTAAGGAAGCTGATGTGTTCTTCTATATTTTAATTTTACAAGTTGCCTTAAGCATGCTTTATTAGCAGAAAGATGGCATGTAAAACCTCTGAATAGAATAAACAATACATAATTAATGCACCAACTAACAAGCACAGAAATGGGAACAGTTCATAGATTTTTTGTGGCACGTGTCACAGTATACTTGAGTTTTAACAATGTTCTGAGTTTGTGTTCCTTCTGCATTTTCTGCCTCCCCGGCACCTCCCCAGCCATCTCATATGCAAGCCAACACTCCCCTGAATATATGTAGCCCGCTGCTGTGTGCGTAAGAGCATAAGAGAAGCTATGTTGGATCAGGCCAATGGCCCATCCAGTCCAACACTCTGTGTCATACAATGGCAAAAAAACCAGGCACCATCAGTGGGGCCAGGACACTAGAAGCCCTCCCACTGTGCCCCCCCCAAGCACCAAAAATACACAGCATCACTGCCCCAGACAGAGAGTTCCAACAATATGCTGTGGCTAAAGGCCACTGATGGACCTCTGCTCCAGATGTTTATCCAATCCCCTCTTGAAGCTGTCTGTGCAAGCAGCCACCACCACCTCCTGTGGCAGTGAATTCCATGTGTTAATCACCCATTGAGTGAAGAAGGACTTCCTTTTAACTTGTTCATTAATGATTTGGAGTTGGGAGTAAGCAGTGAAGTGGCTAAGTTTGCAGTTGACACTAAATTGTTCAGAGTGGTGAGAACCAGAGAGGATTGTGAGGCACTCCAAAGGGATCTGTCAAGGCTGGGCGAGTGGGCATCAACGTGACAGATGAGGTTCAATGTGGCCAAAGTGATGCACATTGGGGCCAAAAACTCTAGCTATAAATACAAGTTGATGGGGTATGAACTGGCAGAGACTGATCAAGAGAGAGATCAAGGGGTCATGGTAAATAGCTCACTGAAAATGTCGAGACAATGCGCAATTGCTATAAATAAGGCCAATGCCATCCTGGGAATTATTAGAAAGGGAATTGAAAACAAATCAGCCAGTATCATAATTGCCCTGTATAAATCAATGGTGTGGTCTCATTTGGAATACTGTGTACAATTCTGCTCACCACACCTGAAAAAAGACATTATAGTACTGGAAAAGGTGCAGAAAAGGGCAACTAGAATGATGAAAGAGTTGGAACACGTTCCTTATGAAGAAAGTTCAAAACGCTTGGGGCTCTTTAGCTTGGAGAAACATCGACTGCGGGGTGACATGATAGAGGTTTACAAGATTATGCATGGGATGGAGAAAGTAAAGAAAAAAAAATACTTTTCTCCCTTTCTCACAATACAAGGACTCTTGTATATTCAATGAAAATGCTGAGCAGTCGGGTTAGAACGGATAAAAGGAAGTACTTCTTCACCCAAAGGGTGATGAATATGTGGAATTCACTGCCACAGGAGGTGGTGGCGGCTGCAAGCATAGACATCTTCAAGAGAGGTATGGATAAAAATACGGAGCAGAGGTCCATGGGTGGCCTTTACCATATTGTTGGGACTCCCCGTCTGGGGCAGGGATGCTCAGTATTCTTGGTACTGGAGGGAGGGGGCAACATAGGGAGGGCTCCTAGTGTCCTGGCCCCACTGGTGGACCTCCTGATGGCATCTGGGTTTTTTGGCTGCTATGTGACACAGAGTGTTGGACGGGATGGGCCATTGGCCTGATCCAACATGGTTTCTTTAGGTTATATGTTCTTATGTTCTTTCATCCGTTCTAACCCAACTGTTAAGCCATTTAATTGAGTTAAGCCATTTCATTTCATTAAGCCATGTCCATGAGTTCTCGTATTGTGAGAATCTTATGCTTGCAACCTGCAGCGTAGCTGCTAGGCTGCATGCGAAAAGTTTGCTTTCCTAGATGGGAAGAGTCAGGGGGTGCCTGTTTCGGCACGCAGAGAAAAAGGCGGGATCGTCGCCTCCTTTGTCTTGGCTGATTGGCAGTGGCTGGGGTGTGCATAGCAATGCAGTGGATTGAGGATTTGGCTATCGGGAGGTGCTGTTAAATAGGCGGTCACTTTAGTGGCAGGTTTTTGGAGTTTAGGGCACTATGCGGCTAGGGGAGGTCTGTGAAACATCGCCCTTTTGGGGAATTTGGGGTCTGGTGTGAGGAAAAGCCCCCTACTTTTCATACACATGGACATCATGATCACCAGTATGGTTGCCAGGGTGCCTGGAGATTTGACTCTCACACATCTGCTCTAAGAAGTGGACTTTGCTTACAGTTTCTAAGGCTTATGTGGATACTATAAGCCTCAGCTTTGCAGCAGCATTCTACATCTCTGAAGGGTGTTAGCCAGAACTACAGACATGCTCCAGCTGCTCCTTGTGTGCCCAGTCTTGGCCACTGCAGTGGAAGAAGCCAGGCCACCATGTTTCCAGCCTGTCTCCATGAACCAAAGGCTTAACACCACCAGAATCCATCTTGCTTTCCTGATCCAAGCATACCCTGCCAGGCTGGACTCATTCCTTCTTAGTGGGAAAGTCACACGTACACACCCTGAGCCTGCAAGCAACCCATTTACCCCATGAATGGATTAACAGCTCCACTGTTGATCCTAATTGCTCAGCAATACCAGAACAATAGCTCTTGCCCAGCAGAAGATGAGATAAGAGGAAGAACATCTCCTGTCTTCATCAAGTCTTTTTGTCTTACCCGGGTGATACCTAGGCCAGTATTTCATTCCCTATTGTCACCTTCCCAGATAATCCCATTTAAACTTAAGTACCCAGTCATTCCCATTTCTCACCCCAGTCTAATACCTTGGAGCCGCCCCAGGCAGCATTGCAGCTTGGAAATTTCCAGGTTCACCGGACTAAGGTGAAGTTCATTGGTCCAAACTGGCATCCAATTAGGTGTCAGCAAGGGACTCACCATTGGCTCTGCGAATGTCCAGCCCTCCTTGGTCATCACAGAGCCTCCCCCTTGCTCCTCCCCAAGACCTCCCAGCCCTTGAGGGTCTAAGAGAGTCTATTTAACCTCTGACCCAACTCCACTCATGTGTGCTCTCTATTCAGCAACCCCCATATCCCGCTGTATAGATACATCCCCGATTCCTGATCAGTTTCGGGTCCTCCCCCATTCCCTCATTCGTCGCCATCGGAGTCTTCCTTGGAGTCTGCGAGAGGTAGTATCACCCTGTATGTTTATCCTTATATGTACCCCTATCGATCTATCTATATTTCTTTAGGCCTGTGTGAGTGAATGTGTGATTGTTTTTGTATTTTATCTTGTATGAAAGAACTATTATTCCAAATAAATTACAATTGATTTTATTAAATTAGAGTCCAGTTAATTGAGCATCACTCTCTGAATGGTTGAGCCTGGTATACATTGATAAAAAGATTCCTATTAAAGCCAAGTGTCCATTAAACTAATTCCCCAACCTAGTTTTGAGGGCATTTTGGCTAACACTGGCATGATCAACCTTGGGGTCTGAAGACCCGAGTTTGGAGAATGCAGACTGTCCAGGAGGCTCGGCTAGAGGGTGCCTTTCTGGTGAGACGTGTGTCTGGGTTTGGGCCCTCTGGTGCGTGCCTCCCTGCTGGGCCTGCTTGGAGGGAGCTGAGTAATACTCAGCTCCGGCTGGGGGGCTGGGTCTCTCGCCCATTAATGGCAGGGGAGCGGTAGCGGTGCACAGGTCCATCAGTGGCTATTAGCCACAGTGTATGGAGCACAGGTCCATCAGTGGCTATTAGCCACAGTGTATGTGTGTATATAACATTTTTTGCCACTGTGTGACACAGAGTGTTGGACTTGATGGGCCGTTGGCCTGATCCAACATGGCTTCTCTTATGTTCTTATGTTCTTATGACTCCTAGCCCTGCCTAGGCCGCTGGTGGGGTACCTTTGCTGTTTATTAGAATATTGAATAAAGTGGCCCAATTATATACCAATACTCTGTGTCTGACTCTTTATTCCGGACTTCTTTCTTTGCCTCAGGTTCTGTGCCTGGCTGGCGGAAGCCCTGGTGAGAGCAGTCTGCAGCTCTTCCTCCTCCTCCCTGCCAGCTTTCATACACCTCCTGCACCCAGCTCTGCCCTTCTGCCTCTTCTCCAGGCAAATATGCCCCCATCTCTGCCCACCTGTCTCTTCTCGAGGCCACTTTGCCCCGAGCTCTGCCCACCTGTCTCTTCTCCAGGCCACTTTGCCCCCAGCTCTGCCCACCAGCCTCTTCTCCAGGCCACTTTGTGCCAAGCTCTGCCCCTCTGCCTCTTCTCCAGGCCACTTTGTGCCCAGCTCTGCCTGTCTGCCTCTTCTCCAGCCACTTTGTGCCCAGCTCTGCCCACCTGTCTCTTCTCCAGGCCACTTTGCCCCCAGCTCTGCCCACTTGTCTCTTCTCCAGGCCACTTTGCCCCCAGCTCTGCCCACCTGTCTCTTCTCCAGGTCACTATGCCCCCAGCTCTGCCCACCTGTCTCTTCTCCAGGCCACTTTGCCCCCAGCTCTACCCACCTGTCTCTTCTCCCGGCCACTTTACCCCCAGCTTTGCCCACCTGTCTCTTCTCCAGGCTATTTTGTGCCCAGCTCTGCCCACCGGCCTCTTCTCCAGGCCACTTTGTGCCCAGCTCTGCCCGTTTGCCTCTTCTTTGCAACCAGTTCTTCCCCTCTGCCTCTTCTCCAGGCCATTTTGTGCTCAGCTATGCCCATCTGCCTATTCTTCAGGCCACTTTGTGCCTAGATCTGCCCATCTGCCTCTTCTCCAGCCACTTTGCCCCCAGCTCTGCCCACCTGTCTCTTCTCCAGGCCACTTTGCCCCCAGCTCTGCCAGCCAGTCTCTTCTCCAGGCCACTTTACCCCCAGCTCTGCCCACCTGTCTCTTCTCCAGGCCACTTTGCCCCCAGCTCTGCCCACCAGCCTCTTCTCCAGGCCACTTTGTGCCAAGCTCTTCCTCTCTGCCTCTTCTCCAGGGCACTTTGCACCCAGCTCTTCCCCTCTGCCTCTTCTTCAGCCCACTTTGTGCTCAGCTATGCCCATCTCCTGTTTTCCATTCGACTTTCTGCCCAGCTCTGCCCACCAGCCTCTTCTCCAGGCCATTTTGCCCCCAGCTCTGCCCACCTGCCTCTTCTCCAGGCCACTATACAACCAGCTCTTCCCCTCTGCCTTTTCTCCAGGCCACATTTTGCCCATCTGTGCCCACCTGCCTCTTCTCCAAGCCACTATGCCTCCAGCTCTGCCCACGTGTCTCTTCTCCAGGCCACATTGCCCCCAGCTCTGCCCACCTGTCTCTTCTCCAGACCACTATGCCCCAGCTCTCACCACCTGTCTCTTCTCCAGGCCACTTTGCCCCCAGCTCTGCCCACCTGTCTCTTCTCCAGGCCACTATGCCCCCAGCTCTGCCCACCTGTCTCTTCTCCAGGCCACTTTGCCCCAGCTCTGCCCACCTGTCTCTTCTCCAGGCCACTTTGCCCCCAGCTCTGCCCACCTGTCTCTTCTCCAGGCCACTATGCCCCCAGCTCTGCCCATCTGTCTCTTCTCCAGGGCACTTTGCCCCCAGCTCTGCCCACCTGTCCCTTCTCCAGGCCACTTTTTGCCCAGCTCTGCCCACCTGTCTCTTCTCGAGGCCACTTTGCCCCCAACTCTCACACCTGTCTCTTCTCCAGGCCACTTCGTGCCGATCTCTCCCCACCTGTCTCTTCTCCAGGCCACTTTGTGCCCACCTCTGCCCACCTGTCTCTTTTACAGGCTACTTTGAACCCAGCTCTGCCCATCTGCCTCTGCTCTAGGTGACTTTGCGCGGAGCTCTGCCCCTCTACCTTTTCTCTAGGCCATTTTTTCCCCAGCTCTCACCACCTGTCTCTTCTCCAGGCCACTTTGCCCCCAGCTCTGCCCACCTGTCTCTTTGTCAGGAAATGTTTCATTGAAGCCTCTCTGCTTTATAAATGTATTTAATCCCTGCTTACTAACATCACTGTTGAATAAAATGCTATGTTACTAACCCATGTGTCCTGCAAGACAGGAAGGAGGGTTGGGAATGGAGGCTGCCAAAACTCCAAAGGCCCGTAAGGCCTTTGAAGTGCAAACCACTCAGCTAGCCTCTCTGGCGCCTCTCAACCATCACCGTTAAGAGATAAGCGGGCGTGTGAAAGTGTTACTTGCAGGACCAACTGTAGTTTTATTGTGAGAAGTAGTTTAAAGCCCAAAGCCTTTGAAGTGTACACATAAATGCCAATGATTCAAGCTATCTGTTATCAGTTTCAATGAATCCATGTAGAGAGTAACATTGTTGTAATCAATAAATGGAACTTAGTTTTTAACAAAGACAAGTCTGATCATTTTGAAACTTCAATGAACCCTTTGCTGACACTCTTCTCCAGACCACTTTGCCCCCAGCTCTGCCCACCTGTCTCTTCTCCAGGCCACTTTGTGCCCAGCTCTGCCCACCTGCCTCTTCTCCAGGCCACTTTGCCCCCAGCTCTGCCCACCTGTCTCTTCTCCAGGCCACTTTGTGCCCAGCTCTGCCCACCTGTCTCTTCTCCAGGCCACTTTGTGCCCAGCTCTGCCCACCTGTCTCTTCTCCAGGCCACTTTGTGCCCAGCTCTGCCCACCTGTCTCTTCTCCAGGCCACCTTGAACCCAGCTCTGCCCATCTGCCTCTGCTCCAGGTGACTTTTCGCCCAGCTCTGCCCCTCTACCTCTTCTCCAGGCCCCTTTTTGCCCAGCTCTGCCCACCTGCCTCTTCTCCAGCCCACTTTGCCCCCACCGCTGCCCACCTGCCTCTTCTCCAGGCCACCTTGTATCCAGCCCAGGGAATCCACAATAATTAGAAAATGATTTGTAAAATATTTATATCATGATCCAGATCACCTTGTTGGCTGAAGAACTTAATCTCACATTGACCATGCTTGGAACATTTAGCTTTAAAGAAAAGGAGCTGAAAATTAAACAACAGTTTAATTTGTGGTGAGAGCGGTGCCAAAAAGGGCATTTTGTCACATGTGAAACAAACACAGCTGCCATTCTCCTGCCAAAGAAACCTGCTTTTGTGGGTATTTAACCCTTCTACATAAATATCTCTAAAGTTTTAAAACTTAAAGAAATATAATATTAATAAAAGCTAGACATTAAAAAAAATCCAAACAAAGCCGAAGCACTGATGTCAGTATTTTAATCCCTTCAAGATAAACATTCACTCTTATTAGACCCAGAGTCCCATTAAAGGGTAGCTTCTCTTAGACAGAATTTCTCTTGAAGGGGAGGGGAGTCTTTTTTCCTTCAAAATAGATCCTTCTCTGTAAAAATGCAAATAATTTGCTTTAAGAATAATACTATTACTCTGGTTCAGACATTCAATGGAACTACTTTGTCATTGTCTGTGAAAATGTAGGGTTCATAGTGATTTTGGAAATAATTCCAAAGGCCAATGGAGTCCTCCTAAGTTGTTAAACTAATTATTTGTTGTAAGAAGGTCCTCATTCTTTCCAGGGGCTATAACATTGTGTGTGCACATCCTCATTAAATTAAGGTGACAAGTAGGGCCTTCTGGGTGATGGTTGACAGCTGGGAAAGATTCACCATGCCAATAGGCAGTCCACTGCAAGTAGGATTGCTGCCTCTGCGTGGAGCCCAGAGAACTGGTGGGGAGACTACAGAGAGCAGATGCCCCAAAGGACATGGACACTTTGGAGGGTGGCCTCCAGGGAATTATACCTATCCCTCTCCAGGCCCCACACACAAATCTCCTGGGAGTTCCCAACATGGAATTGGCAACCCTAACTGCCACTGGGAACATGATTCCAGGTGTTTATGTAGTACCCAGAATTCTGCATCAGGTGACTGTGGTGACCTACCTATCGAGAGCAGGAATTCATCCTGTGTGCAGGGAGCCCTACAGCCAGCTTCCCCACAGTCTAAGAGCAAGCATGCAGACTTCCTTGCTCTTTTCCTATGACCATAAAACTCCTTTCAAGGACAGCTCTGCCAGAGCTATGGCTGACCCAAGGCCATTCCAGCAATTGCAAGCAGAAGAGTGGGGAATCAAACCAGTTCTCCCAGATAAGAGAGCTATGGCTGACCCAAGGCCATTCCAGCAGCTGCAAGCGAGAGTTCTGAAAGAACTCAAAGTTGAACTTGTGGATCTTCTAACAAAAATCTGTAATCTTTCATTGAAATCTGCCTCTGTTCCTGAGGACTGGAAGGTAGCAAATGCCACCCCCATCTTTAAAAAGGGTTCCAGAGGAGATCCGGGAAATTACAGGCCAGTCAGTCTGACTTCAATACCGGGAAAGTTGGTAGAAAGTATTATCAAGGACAGAATGAGTAGGCACATTGATGAATACGGGTTATTGAGGAAGACTCAGCATGGGTTCTGTAAGGGAAGATCTTGCCTCACTAACCTGTTACATTTCTTTGAGGGGGTGAACAAACATTTGGACAAAGGAAACCCGATAGATGCTGTTTACCTTGACTTCCAGAAAGCTTTTGATAAAGTTCCGCATCAAAGGCTCCTTAGAAAGCTTGAGAGTCATGGAGTAAAAGGACAGGTCCTCTTGTGGATCAAAAACTGGCTGAGTAATAGGAAGCAGAGAGTGAGTATAAATGGGCAGTCTTCGCAGTGGAGGACGGTAAGCAGTGGGGTGCCGCAGGGCTCGGTACTGGGTTCCATGCTTTTTAACTTGTTCATAAATGATTTAGAGTTGGGAGTGAGCAGTGAAGTGGCCAAGTTTGCAGATGACACTAAATTGTTCAGGGTGGTGAGAACCAGAGAGGATTGTGAGGAACTCCAAAGGGATCTGTTGAGGCTGGGTGAGTGGGCGTCAACGTGGCAGATGAGGTTCAATGTGGCCAAGTGCAAAGTAATGGGGCCAAGAATCCCAGCTACAAATACAAGTTGATGGGGTATGAACTGGCAGTGACTGACCAAGAGAGAGATCTTGGGGTCGTGGTAGATAACTCACTGAAAATGTCAAGACAGTGTGATTTTACAATAAAAAAGGCCAATGCCATGCTGGGAATTATTAGGAAGGGAATTGAAAACAAATCAGCCAGTATCATAATGCCCCTGTATAAATCGATGGTGCGGTCTCATTTGGAGTACTGTGTGCAGTTCTGGTCGCCGCACCTCAAAAAGGATATTATAGCATTGGAGAAAGTCCAGAAAAGGACAACTAGAATGATTAAAGGCTTGGAACACTTTCCCTATGAAGAAAGGTTGAAACGCTTGGGACTCTTTAGCTTGGAGAAACGTCGACTGCGGGGTGACATGATAGAGGTTTACAAGATAATGCATGTTATGGAGAAAGTAGAGAAAGAAGTACTTTTCTCCCTTTCTCACAATACAAGAACTCGTGGGCATTCGATGAAATTGCTGAGCAGACAGGTTAAAACAGATAAAAGGAAGTACTTCTTCACCCAAAGGGTGATTAACATGTGGAATTCACTGCCACAGGAGGTGGTGGCGGCCACCACCTGATCTAACATGGCTTCTCTTATGTTCTTATGTTAATCAAACCCAATTCTCCCAGATAAGAGTCTGCACACTTAACCACTACCCCAAACTGGCTCTCTAAAGTCAGCAATGGGCTGGATGAGTGTGAACAAGCTGAAAATCCTGGCAAGATTAAACAGCAGTTCTCTCAGTTAATAGAAAGGCAAACCAGGGAGTTTAGAATTTTCCAGTCTTGCGCCCTTTCTTAGTGGCAGATCTACAATTTTTTTTGAGGGTGGGGCAAAAATAAAAAATGGTGCCCCCTTATAATTTTTCTGTATATATAAATATATGATCAATGTTTGTAATACAGATATATAATAAACAACTTATCAAAGATTTCAGGTTTTCACGGCTGGTAACATCATTAGGGTTTGTAGAATCTTTCGGGCTCAAGTGCCGTGTTTACTGGAGAAAGTTCTAGAACACGGCACTTGAGCCCGAAAGATTCTACAAACCCTAATGAATAAACAACTTGTTTAAACAACAATAAACTGTTTTGACTTCTATGAATAGTTAATAATAACACTTTTACATTACCTTATTCATCATTAGCTAAGCATTCCTCCTAGAATTCCTTTTGTTGTAGGGAGCTGAGGGAGTTTATAGCCAGACACGCATGTTAGATGTTAGAAAGACAGGCCTTAAGGAACTCAGAGGCATGATAGAGTCTCCTACCTTGCTCAATTATAAGTAGCTGCTCATATAAATTTTAAGTATGTGAAGGGCAGTCATAGAGGATGGTGCAGAGTTGTTTTCTGTTGCCCTAGAAGGGCAGGCCAGAACCAATGGGTTGAAGTTAAATCAAAAGAGTTTTCAGCACAATATTAGGAAGAACTTCCTGTCACTTAGAGGGGTTCCTCAGTGGAACAGGCTTCCTCCTCGGGAGGTAGTGGGTTCTCCTTCCTTGGAGGTTTTTAAGCAGAGGCTAGATGGCCATCTGATAGCAAGGCTGTTTCTGTGAACTGAGGCAGGAGAGCAGGAAGGGTTGCATCAGTGTTTAGTACTTGGGGCCCTTTCCTATACGCCCAGGGAAATAGGCTTCCCAACCCTCCCGCCCTGGCGGGGGACCCCAGGATTTCCACCCTCTTCCCCCACTCCCCAAGAGAAGGGAAGCGGGGGGAGAGGAGGGAAACGGCGCCAGGGAGCATGGCAAGTCGCCCGGAGGCCCCGCGCCGCACCGCTGCCGCCCCCTCCCCTCCCACCGCAGTTGCTCCTCTGAGATGGGCACAGGCTGAGCCCATCTCGGAGAAGCAGCCAAGAGATGGCAGCAGCGCAGGAGAGGGTGAGGCAGGCCAGGAGCATGGCGAGCTGCGAATCCGGGCCCTTCTAGGACCCGGACTTGCGGCTCGCCACGCCCCCGGCCTGCCTCCACCCCCCCCTCCGCTTCTACCCCAGAGGCGGAGCGGGCGAGGCGGCAGCGTGTAAGTAAGTCTGCACAGCTGCTCTCGCGGGTCTGGAACCAGCAATTCTCCGGGAAGCCATTCCCACGAGGGCCCCCAACCCCTTTGCTCTCCTACGGGGGGGGGGATGGTTTTCCGGCAGCGCTGCTGCGGCCGCAAACCCAGCCTAGGTAAACATGGGGCGGGAAAACAAAAACGTGGGAAGGTCTTCTTTGGTGGCCTGACCTGCTGTGCACTACTAGCAGTGGCTGTGACCGGCATTTCACAGTCCGAGCCCGAAATCTCTCCATCCTCCAAGTCCTGCTCCATCCCCCGAGCCTCCAGCGCCATCTTCCCACCCCTTTGTCAGACCCAGAGCGACACAACCCAGGAAGAAAGGACAAAGGGGGCGGGAAGCTCAGACACGTCTCCTCCCAGGACTACAAAACCCGAATCCCGGTGGCCTCTAGCTCCTCTTAAGACGAGAACATTCCACTATGCCTACAGACTCCACAATGCTTTGCACTGAGCGGGGAAAAGCCGGGATTGCAAATAGGTTAGCTGCAGCAAGGAATTCTGGGAGTTGTAGTCTTTGCGTTTACATTCCTCCTCAAGGACAAGGTGCTTAGAACCAAGTAGCTCTGCACCATGAGGGTGTTTTCCGGTGTTCTTGTCAATATCTCGATTTTAAAGCTCGAGCATATTTACGATAAGCTTATGGCACGCATAAGATTTCAGTAAAATTTCAATGGTTCTGTGAAAGTCTCTCATAAAGAAATGTTCAGGGTAGGGTTGCCAAGTTGAACCCCAGAAATATCTGGGGACTTTGGGGGTGGAGCCAGGAGACACTGGGGTGGAGCTAGAGAGAGGGGCGGAAACGGCGCCGGGGAGCGTGGCAAACCACCCCGCAGCTGCGGCCTCTTCTCCGCTCGCCGTGCAGCCTGATGAGCCCATATCGGAGGAGCAGCACGGTGAGCGGAGAAGAGGCTGCAGCTGCGGGGCGGTTCGCCACGCTCCCCAGCGCCGTTTCCGCCCCTCTCCCTAGCACCACCCCAGTGTCTTCTGGCTCCATCCCCAAAGTCTCCTGGCTCCACCCCCAAAGTCCCCAGATATTTCTGGGGTTCGACTTGGCTACCCTACAGGGAAATGCTGTTCACCATTTTGGGGTCAGAAAGCAATTTTTATCCAGACCCGTTTAGCCAGGGATCCTGAAGGGTTTTGGGTTTTTTTTGCTGTCTTCTGGGCATGCAGCAGGAGTCACTGGTGGTGTGTGGGGGAAGGATTTGTGAATTTCCTGCATTGTGAAGGGGTTTGGACTAGATGACCCTGGAGGTCCCTTCCAAATCTGTAATTCTATATGGAATTGACTAGTAGTTTTTCACTTTTAGCACAGTCAATATTTTTTTAAATGACATAACAAACCAGGGGGGCATGGGGTTGCCAAACTACTAGAAAGTTATGTGGAGGAGGACATTAAGTGGAGGTAGCTTTGGTTCCTTGCATTTAATAACCTTGAGATGACATTCTTTGGTCGGAACAACTGGAAGAATTGCTCAATGGTTCTCTCTTTCTTTGGGCCATGATAACAGTGATTCTAAAATATTTTTTGAATGCAGCTGATGAGGAAGGAAACTTCTTGTCTAAAGGAAAGAATTTTTGGTACCGGTAATTTTGTGTCAATTTAATGTGGCACATCCTGAGAGAGAAATACTGAATACAGCTTTTAAACCCAGTAGTACTTCAGAGTCCTGATGAGAAATATAAGTGTTGCCAAGATGCAAGAAAAGGACAGCGAAGAGGACATGATCCAGGATAAAGTGAAAAGCTGTGGGGGAGATAAGAGGTATGGAAATGATGGTCTCTTTATTTCTCCTGCTTCCTATTCCTGTGTAGGAGTTGGAGTGTCTGGCTAGAATCGGGGAGACCTGGGTTTGAATCCCCTCTGTCTGCCGTGGAGGTTTGCTGGGTGCCCTTGGGCCAGATGCCACCTCTCAGCCTACCGCAAAGGATCCGTATGAGCCTAAAAGGGAAGAGAATGATGTGAGCCACGTTGGGTCTTCTTCATTCGGGAGAGAGGCAGGGTATGAATTAAGTGAATATTTGGAGTTGGTTGGTACCCCCAAAGACCAAGCTTTTAAATACTCCAAATAAAGATATGTTATCTTGTGGAAGTAAGTTCCACATGACAATTAGGTGTGTATGTGAGTGAGACAACACTTCATTTTGTAGAAAAAGTTCAAGGCAAAGGGAGGGGCCTTATTCCAAGGGCAAGGGCAGCCTCTGTAGAGATACAGACCGGTTCCTCACTGGTACTTGCTCCACCCCCAGGCTGCTCCTTGTGCCAGCTCAAGCCATCAGGCCTCTTGCTTCGAGGCTCCTTCCCATTCTGGTCACAGCAACAGGATGCTGCAGGTTTTGCATTCCAGTTGCAGCGATGGGAATGCAAAGGAGCCCCAAAGCAAGAGGTGCCTGGAGGGACTGATGGGGGCTTGATGGCTTGAGCTGGCCCAAGGAGAAGTCTGGAGTGGAGCAAATGCCAGTGAGGATCAGCCCCAGGGATCTCCTGTAACGAGCTGGGGCCAGGCCAGGCGAAGTCCAGGGGCAGTCCAAGGTCTGTAGCTGGTGAGCAAAGAGGGTTCAAAGCGCCAAAACCAAATCACAGTCCAGGTATCGCAGGTCAGAGGTTCAGAAGCCAAAGTCAGGGGGTCCAGAAGTCAATGCCAGAGTCAGAGGGTCCAGAAGCCAAAGTCAGAAGCCAGAGTGGATGCTAGAAAGTCAGGTAAGTGACTAGTTGCTTCCAGAAAGCCTTCTCCCAAAGCCCACAGCTATATAGCCCTCTGCTGTCTGTTGCCCATTTGGACTAATTGCTGACTTAAAGGGCGGCCAGAATCCTGCTGAGACTCAAGCATCCTCACTCCTGAGGGGCCAGGATCCTTTTAGAACTCACGGCTCAGGGAGCGTCTTGCTCGTGAGCATGCCACCCTCCTCCGATCCCTGAGGTCCTGACGAAGGCGGTCACGCACATGAGCCACCCGAGAGGGCGAGGCAGGGGGGCTTGGATCTTCTCCAGTAGGAGGCAGGGGCACTGGTGCCGGTGGCAGGGGCACTGGTGCAGGTGGCAGGGGCACAGTTTCTTCTGCAGGCTCAGCTTCTTCTGCAGGGTCCCCAGCACCCATGACATCTCCTAGGGAGCAGAGCCTGTACGAAACGTGGAGCCCACAAGGGTGGCTCCTCTTCAGGGAAAAGGGAGGGGATGAGGAGCTGATTCCGATGCCTCCCTGTCGTGAGAAGCCCTAGTTGCCTGCCCCCATCTCTCTGCCTCCCTCCTCCACACCCCAGTTTCACACACAGGGCTGCCCCCCTTCCTTGGACTTCCCATAGATCCAACCCCCTGAGTCCCCAGTCCCTGGCTCTGCTTCCTCCCTGGACGACTCTCTCCTGCCTCAGCCCACGGGTGGTGCCTCTGGCAGGCTTCATGACTCAGACCCACTTCTATCTCCAAGCTCCAGCTGTGTGCTCTCTCATCTCACCCCACCACCTCCCGCTCACTCCCATGGAAGTGAATCGCACCTCAAGCAGACTAGAAGAGCCCCCCAGCCCAGCCAACTTTCCCCAACACCCTGCACTCGCTCCACGGATTTGTGGCTGCCTTGGCTGGCATGTTGCTGCTTACCAGTTCAGTGGTGCCTGCTGTCAATGTGGGGGGGGGGGGCACTGGGTGGTGGTGTGGGCACCCTAGAGCAGGACGACGGAGGAAGAAGCAGTCAGTGGTCTGCCTTGTGCCGCGGTGGCAGACAGGCAGAGGCAGCTTCAGCGGTAGCAAGCGGCATGTGCTGCTCTGCTCTTCACTTGCTGCTGCTAATATCTGCATGGTGCATGAAAATTTAAATGTAAGACTGTTGAGTTAATTTATATCCCAGTATGTTTCATGGTGATCTAGCTGATAATTTTAATTTGTATGGGGATCATATTTCAGTCTTGATATGGCCCTGTCTTCAACACAATAAAAGAATCTGTAGAGGTTTTTGATGAGTGACAATTGTCACTTTTAAACAGAGGCAAAGTTAATTTTGTTAAACATATCAAGCTTAAGGGGGATATGGCAAAGGCACCACCATCTACACCACAACCTATAGAACCACAAAATACTGTTTTTTCAAGAAAAATATAGCCCAGAAGTGCATTAAACAATGCAACTACATAAGTAAAAATCCTTGGATAACAGTTTGGTGTAGTGGTTAAGTGGTTAAGTGTGTGGACTCTAATCTGGGAGAACCAGGTTTGATTCCCCACTCCTCCACTTGCAGCTGCTGGAATGGCCTTGGGTCAGCCATAACTCTGGCGGAGGTTGTCCTTGAAAGGGCAGCTGCTGTGAGAGCCCTCTCAGCCCCACCAACCTCACAGTGTGTCTGTTGTGGGAGGAGAAGATAGAGGAGATTGTAAGCCGCTCTGAGTCTCTGATTCAGAGAGAAGGGAGGGGTATAACTCTGCAATTCTTCTCCTCCTTCTTCTTCTTTCCTTTGGAACGGTGCAAAGCAAATTTTTAAATGCAGAATCAATTTAGGTGACACAGATTTATAGCAGGTGAAATGTAGAATGTAGAAAGGGCCTAGAATGGGATTCTACTCCCCTTGAAAAGTCAAGTTCATAGCTTGACACTGCAGACACCTTAGATAACCAGGAGGCTGCAATGGTTCAGAACGCTTTTGCCCAGCTTTGGCTGGTGCCTCTGCAGCTTCCATTCCTGGGCCAGCCAAATCAAGCCACAGTGATTCACATCCCAAAGAAGGAGGAGGAGACTGGATTTATACCCACCCTTCACTCCCCAAAGGAGTCTCAGAGCAGCTTACAATCTCCTTTCCCTTCCCCTCCCCACAACAGACAGACACCCTGTGAGGCACATCCAGACTGCAATGAGTTCTACTTGGGAAGTGTTTGGAAGCTGCAGCTAGTGCAGAAAACAGCAGCTAGACTGCTGGTTGGAGCCAAATGATCAGAGCCTGGACCCTGATGCTACAGGTATGGAGGCTACCAGTCCACTCCTGTGCCCTATTCAAGGGTCCCCAGCCCCTGGGCCGGGGACCACAACTGGTCCGTGGCCTGTTAGCAACCAGGCCGTGAGTTGTATAATTATTTCATTTTACATTACAATATAATAATAGAAATAAAGTGCACAATTGTATCATCCCCAAACCATCCCCCCACCCCACCCCCCCGGTCTGTGGAAAATTTGTCATACACAAAACCAGTCCCTGGTACCAAAAGGGTTGGGGACCACTGCAGTGTAAAGACCTCCTGCCTGTTCCTCCTGCTCATCCCATCACAGATGCTTCCTTAGTTGGTACGAGGGGTGTGGATTTCAATCGACTGGTCTGAAAATATACCCCCAAAACACCTTATCAGTATTTTCCAGGTATATTTTGGCATCCTAAATGTATCCAGGATTTTGGGAAGTACTAAGAAACACTCCTGAAAAAAATCCCAGATGCATCCAGGAACTACTGGCAAACCTCAAAAAACAGCTGAGGGGCTGTAGCCCCCCCCCCCTTCAGCCACTGGAACGTTTACACTGATGTATTAATAGCTCATACTGATTTTATGATTTTAATGTTTTATAAATATTGTACATCACCTAGAGCAGCGTTTCCCATTTGCAGGGTTGTGACCTGATGCCATGCAACCCTCAATGCCGGGTCACCGGGGGCAGCCCAACTGCCCCTACCCTCTCTATTTAGCCCCTGCCCCCCATGCCACCACCGCTGCTGACTGTAGCACTCTCTGAGCGTCCTCCAGGCAGAGGACACTCAGAGAGTGCTACAGAGACTGTGTGCTGGCCAGAAGCCCTCGCCTGTCCCTCTCCCCCATTCAGAAACATCAGAGAGGGCAGGGGAAACTCTTGGCCAGAGTGCAGTCTCTGTACTGCTCAGGGAGCAATACTGACACTGCACGCCAGTCAAGCATGCTCCTCCGCCCCTCTCTGATGTTCGGACATGGGGAAAAAACCTGCGTCCGGACCTCTGCCCAGACCTCCTCCTGGATCACAGGGAAAAGTTTGGGAAACCCTGACCTAGAACCCTGCAAATGCAGGAATTGGGTGATCCATCATCATCGTCATCGTCTTTGTTGTCACAGCTGTTTTCAGGCTTTCTTCCACAGAAGGCATCCTGCAAAACAGCCAAGCCAGGGAAGGGGGGCTATTCTCCTTCCCCCCCAGCTCAACGGAGGCTCTTCTGGGCTGAAACTGGGTTGAAACTGGATGGTCCCAAAGAGCCTGCGAAGCAGCCAATCCCAGGGGGAGACCTTTCTTTCCCTGCTGGCTCAGCTCAGGCTCTCTTGGGTAGTTTGAAATGTACATGGGAGGCCCAGCAGAGCCCAAGGAAGAGTTCTCCCCATGGGCTCCGCTGCTCTGCAGGCTCTTTTGGCCAGTCTGGTTTCAGCCGCACTTCCTGAAAGAGCCTCAGCACAGAACGGCCTCTGAGCTGTTTGCCGCTGCTTTTTTCCTCTGTATTTTTCAGTTGGGGTATGTTGGATTCAGGGGGGAAATGGGATTTCTGGAAAATGTTGGATCCAAATACTGTGCTGGTATTGGATCTAGGTTTTTTTTTCAGGAATTCTCCAATAGGACCAAACCCAAAAATACAGAGAGAAAAAGTTGCACACCCCCAGGGCTTTTTTTTTTTTAGCAGGAACGCACAGGAACACAGTTCCGGCTGGCTTGGCATCATGGGGTGTGGCTTAATATGCAAATGAGCTGTTGCTAGGCTTTTTCTACTAAAAAGCCCTGTGTGGAACAATGGTGATGACGGGGGTGTGGCCTAATATGCAAATGAGTTCCTGCTGGCCTTTTTCTACCCAAAAAGTCCTGCACACCCCTAGTGGGCACACAAGAGAGGACGTTTCCAGTGGCTGCCCCACAACTATGGAACAACCTCCCTGGGGAAGTCTGCCTGGCTCCCTCGTTTCCAATCCTTAGGGGTCAGTCAGTCTTTCTGTTTAAAACAATTTTATTTAGTAACATATGGTAATATCTATTTCTTGCATCATTAATAACTTCTTTTTATCTATCCCATATATTACTTTCTAACCACCCCGCCGGTGTTATTTACTTAAAATACTAATATTTAAAGGTACCCTTAACTAATAAAAACAAAGATTAATATTCTTCTTCCTTCTAAGACTGAATCATTATCAAAAATTGTCCAGTGTCCTTTTATTTTCCACTCTTTTTCTACATATCTTCTAAACTTTTTCCACTCCATCTTAAAAACTTATAAGTCATAGTCTCTTAAAATTCTTGTTAATTTGTCCATTTCACTCCATGTCATAACTTTTACAATCTAATCCCATTTTTCTGGTATTTTTTCTTGCTTCCACAACTGCACATACAATGTCCTAGCAGCTGAAAGCAAGTACCAAATTATAGTTCTATCTTCTTTTGGAAATTTTTCCATTTGTAATCCCAACAGAAAAGTCTCTGCAACTTTCTTAAATTCGTATCCCAAGTATCAGGCAATAAGGTTTCAAAGCAACCAGACCTTGAATTGATACAAAGTTAGGCTTTGTTTGATACTCCATATGCACTAGAACGAAATAATTGGGACTGATACAGTGTAACAGTGCAACGCATACTTAAGAGGGCTACATCAAAGGTTTCTAAACAAAAGCCACAATTCTAAACATTGCTGAGCTGAGGTGTGAAGGTTCACACGGGCCCTCTCTCTTATCTTATTCCTATGGTTTTGTCTTCCTGGGATGGCCAAGAGGCTCGTCCCTGGAGGCACTTTATCTTCAAAGGGGAATTCTTGCCTTTGTTAGTATTAGGGGGAGAGAGAGGTTCACATCAAGCACTGGCAACAATCTACAACATTCTACTTGAATATGCAAGGTCTTTCTCATGGTTAGTAACAGCGGTTCAATATGGCTGCTATTAAGCTAAGCATTTTATTTAAGGAAAAATTACATTGCCTGACATACTGCCCCCTCTAAGCTCTTGCTCGGGGGTTTTCTGGGTGCAGTAGGTAAAATCTTTTGAGAAGAAGGGGGGCTCACAGATCTGATGATTTCACCCATTCATCACAGCTAGGTAGGAAGTATTTCCACCGTACTAGATAGTATAGAACCCCACTCTTCAGTCTGGCATCCAGAACCTCCTGCACCTCATGATGACTCTGACCCCTCACTTGAATAGGTTTGGGATCTGGAGGGCGGGGGTGTCAGGCGTTGGAGGTTCAAAGTAAATGGACTTCCATTTGTTGCAAAGTTAAGATGTTTATTTGATATCTCAAGGTTCTGAACAGGCAAGTATTGGAACTGATAGCATTTAGTGAAAGAGACACAGTTTTAAACACTCACATCAAAGGGTTTCTAAACAATTGTCACACTTCTGAGTTACAAGTAACACTTTCCCTACTTCTTATCACTTGTGGTTCTTCTTCTCACGGATGAGCCCTGCTGGCTCTCCTTGAGGCCTGCTATCTTCAAAGGGCTGTTGCTTTTGTTAGTACTATGCAGAGGAATTCACAGAGGGAATTAGTAACATCTCTAGAGCCGTTTGATATGCAAGGGCTTTGTCTCATGGTTAGTAGCTAGTGCTCAAAATGGGGTTAGTCATGTCAAGAGGCAGGTTATAGGCTATATTCAGTATGGTATCACATTCAGCATAATATCATAGTAATATTCTCCAATGTCTGTCATGGGCACCCTTTTCCTGCTGCAGCTTCCTCAGAGAGAGCATCCCTCTGTCTGCAGCCTTTCCAAACAAACTTTAATCAAAAGTGGGCTTAGTGGGCAGGTGAGTAGTGGCTCAAAGGGGTTAAACATCAGTTGTTAAAATACTAATGACAGGGAGGGACCATCATGGTATCAAGTGGTACATGGGGGGGGGGGTACTCATTTAACCATCTCTTCAAAAATTGTTTCAATAGTGGATGTGAAAAGACAGCCCAGCCCATTACAAGGGAGTGGAAGGCAGATACGGCTGCCAAGTGCACGTTCACTGAGGAGTATGCCAAACCCTGGGACCAGAGAAGGAGCAAGTACTGCAAAGCTACCAAGATAGGACATGAGATCAGAGAGTGCCCCTTGGAGTGTGCCCATAGCTCAAAATACTCCCATCTACAGTTATAGAACCTCCTGGTAGATGCCTGACATGAACTGAGCAGAGCCTCCTTAATGTGTCGAGGCAGGATCATTTCCTCGTCACCCTCCATGCTGTGAGATGGAGGTGGGGAATGTTGTGAGGAAGCAGCTGGCCCATTCCCAGCAAATCTGGGGCAACAGGCAAATGAGTATCAGTTTCCTTGGACATCTGGAGAATGGGAGGAAACCATGCCTGGCTTGGCCAAAAGGACGCTAGCAGGATCACCTTTGTGTGGTCATTGAACAACTTTGCTACCACTCTCATGAGAAAGGAGGGAACAGGTAAAAACAATTACAGGTACAAATGAACTGGAAAGCATTCCCCCCACAGATAGAGGGCTGCTGCCCACCAAGATCTCACAGAAGCATGGCACCTTTGTGTTGTATTCTGTGGTGAACAGATCTACCCTAAGGTGCCCTCAAAGGTCAAAAACCGGTTGAATGTAATACAGGAAATGTTGTCATTGAAACAACGTGAGACTTCATAACCACTGAAAATGAGACTTTGTATCAAGAAAGGAAGAAGGTAAAGGAAGGAGCCATTAGGAGAAGGGAAAATTAACAAGCTTTCCAGACTCAAATTCATAGAGAAGTATCAGCGGCAATTATAAGAAGGTCAAAATTTTAAAAATTAATTAAAAGAAAACTGGACATTGAAAAATAGCAGAGCCGGCAGATATTGTCTTTAAAAAGGTTAAATCTATTGGACTATATACTTAAAATCAACTTTGGTACTGTTTTAGAGAAAAAAGGTGTCAAGTCTGCTATGGGTTACTCAATATCTGTATTAAGGTTGGTTCTGAAGTGAAGGAGTCTGGGTACTTTACAGTGTACACCGGGGGCTGCTAGCTCACTCTCCTGCCCCCTCTCTAGAAATGCCTTTGTTGTGTAACCTGCTTTGAAATGCTAACCTGTGAACAAGATAGTGGCGCCTTCCCAGCCTTGTTCTCTGTGGGGAGTATGGGGTGTCAAGACTTCGGTCTGGGAACGAAAGAAGTAGCATCCTAGTGTGAAGATGTGTTGCATAGATTGCCCCCCGTAGGAATCCTTTAGATTCATACTTTAAATACTGGATTAGTGCATATGTGTTTCAGTCCTTCAATCTCTGCCATGGTCCACAGTTCTGATTACAATAAACTTGCTACTTTATCAAGAGACTCGTTATTGAATTCAGCCGACTTGACATTTTGAAGGACTCCCTATCTTGGAGTTCAACCTTTCCGGCAACTGAAAAGGCGATGTCCGAACAGTCTCCGGAGAATGGAGGATTCCCAACCAGAGTGGAGGGGGCCGAGACACCCTGGCACATCCATACTGCCAGAAGGACCGCGGCCTCCCCTCCACAGTTTCAGCTGGTGGCGACCCCATGGCAATACCAGCCAAGAACCTCCACTACGCTGATGGATCAAGCCCCGGTCCGTCGGGAGGCGATCATGACCCGCCACACCAAGCGGGTCCAACTGGCCGAGGCCGCCGCCGTCCACCCGGGCGAGGCGAGCGAAGGCGCCAGCGCCGCGGGGGCGCAGGACCTCGAGAGTGGAAGCGAAGGGGCCGAGTGCGGAGCGGAGGACGGAGGGGCGAGCCCCAAGGACCAGACCGATGAGGAGTACGAGACGTTTCGCGCGATGGTCCGCAGGGAGATCGACGGGGCGGTGAGAGACCTAAAGGACCAGATGCAGACCCTGACCGCGCAGCTGGGCAGAGCGCTGGGGGTGACCGGGGCTCGCCAGCAACAGCCAGCCCCGGCGGGTCCGCGGGGACCCCCGGCTCGACAGGGCCCCGCCGCTCCTCCACCCGGAGCGGCCCCGCAAGCCCCAGCGGCGCCCCCCCCTGCCCCGGTCAGACAAAGAGACCTGGGAGGGGGCCGGGAGCTGGACGCCACGTTCGACGGGGACCCGGAGGAAGTGAACTACTTCGCGATCCAAGCAAACAGCTACATGCACTACTGGGGGGACTCATTCCCCGATGAGATGAGCCGCGTGGACTACCTCGGGTCGAAGCTACGGGGCGCAGCGAAGAAGTGGTATGTGAGCCTATGCGAAACCAACAGCCCGGTCCTCCATTTCGTAAACACTTTAGTGCAGGCCCTGCTGACCCAGTACGAGGACCCCCTGCAAGAAACCTGAGCGCTGGCGGCGCTGCGGAACATGAAGCAAGGGGCCCGATCCATCCGGGAGTACGCGGCCGACTTCCAGGCCAACGCCGCCCGGGCTCGGAACTGGAACGAGGTGATGAAGATCGAGCACTTCACCAATGGGCTGAACCCGAGCATCCTGGATAGAGCGCTCACGCAAGCCCGCACCGATACCCTGGTGGGGTGGATTCAGCTGGCGGGGGAGGTGGAGACCAACCTGAAACGAGTGGCGATGCTGCGCCAAGCACTGGCCGCTGGCAGGGGAACGCCGAAAGCAAGCCCCGGGAAGGCTGAGCCACCTAAAGTCAAGAAGCAGGCGGTGGCTGCCCCGGGGGGGCCCCGACGTTGTTTTCGGTGTGGGGACCCCAACCATCTAGCCTCCGGCTGCCCCCAATCAGCCACCGGGGCCGCCCCACCGCAGGGAGCCACCCGCCCGGGCACCCCCGGCCCCAAGAAAACCACCGGCCGCCCTAAGGACGCGGCGAAGAGCAGCGCGCTCCTGGTGCAAGACGACCTACAAGAGGAGGAGGTGCGTCTGTCAGAGGAGCTGGCCGAGCTGGCGTGGGAAGAGGAGCCGGCGGGAAACGACGCCGACCTGCTTTGAACGGTGCCAACCAGCAGGTCGACCGAGAGGAGGCACCGCTCACGGTGAGACCCACGGGAAGGTTGTACTTTATAGTGGTCAAATTGTTGAACCCAAAGCTAAAAAGGTTCCTACAGATCCGGGCCCTCATAGACTCGGGCTGCAATAGAGAGCTGATTTCCCCCAAGGTGGTGGAGGCTCTGGGATTGAAACGCTTACAACTGCCCCACCCCATGCACTTTGAACAGATGGATGAGTCAGTAATGGGGGGGGGAACCCTGCACGCAAGAGACTGAGCCGTGCCCCCTGGGGATTGAGGATCACTGGGACTCAGAGACGTTTGTGATCGCGCCCGCCTGCGGCTACCCCGTGGTCCTGGGAGTGGGGTGGTTGGAAAAGCACGAGCCCCTCATCCGCTGGAGAGCCCAGACCATCAGATTTCCCGACCCAAGTTGCAACCAGCACCTTTGGCAGGCAGCATGGGGGCCACGAGCGCCAGCCGCTCGGGAGAGGGCGTGCGTCCTGGTGGAAGAGGTGCACCATGTCCCGGACGCCTACCGCAACCTGATGGAGGTATTTAGTGAGCGGGAGGCCAACCAGCTACCCCCCCACAGGAGCACAGACTGTGCGATAGAACTAATCCCCGGGGAAAGCCTTCCCAGGGCCAAGCTCTACCAAATGGGGTGGGCTGAGAAGAAGGAGCTGCGAAAATTCCTAGACTTGAACTTGAAAAGGGGGTTCATCAGACCCGCGACGGCCCCCCACGCGGCCCCCGTGTTGTTTAGAAAGAAAAAGGACCACAGTCTTAGGCTTTGCACGGATTTTCGTGGGATTAACGCGATTTCCATGTCAAACGCCTACCCCATCCCCCTCATCAAAGATTTGCTAAGCACGGTGGCGGGGGGGAAGATTTTCACAAAGCTTGACCTGCGGGACGCGTACTTCCGAGTGCGCATCAAGGAGGGGGATGAGTGGAAAACCGCGTTCAACACCCCGATGGGGCAATTTGAATATTTAGTCATGCCGTTTGGATTGCAAGGGGCACCGGGGGTGTTCATGAATTTCATAAATGATGTATTGCGGGAATTTCTGTACAAGGGTGTGGTGGTGTACCTTGATGACATCATTATTTATTCGCAAGACGAACAATCCCATGTGAAACTAGTGAGGGAAGTGCTGGCCACCCTGCTGAAGCACCAGCTCTACGCCAAGCTGTCTAAATGCGAGTTCCACCGCACGGAACTAGACTATTTGGGCTTCCGGGTGTCTGGGGACGGGCTGGCCATGGATCCAGCCAAAGTTCAGGCAGTTCTAGAGTGGGCCCCCCCGAGGACACGTAGACAGCTCCAAAGTTTCCTCGGATTCTCCAATTTCTATAGGACATTCATTGAGGGGTTCGCCCAGATCGCTCTGCCCCTAACAGACCTCCTGAAGACGAAGGGGAAGGGGGAGGAGGCAAAGCGACCAGGGGCCAGGCTGAATTGGACACCGACTTGTCAGGCGGCTTTCGACCGGCTTAAACAACTGTTCACAAGCGAGCCGGTCTTAAGCCACCCAGATGAGCGGAAGGGGTTTGTGGTCCAATGCGACGCCTCCGACGTCGCCGTAGGAGCCATTCTCATGCAGAGGGATGAGGAGGGGAAGCTGAGACCCTGCGCTTACATTTCGCGAAAGTTCTCGGAGGAGCAGAGGAACTGGTCAGTGTGGGACAAAGAGGCTTTCGCTGTCATGTTTGCACTGAAAACTTGGAGGTCCTGGTTGGAGGGAGCCAGGGTGCCCTTTGAGATATGGACGGACCACAAAAATCTAGAGGCACTAACAGGGAAAAGAAAATTGAGTGAAAAGCAAATCAGGTGGGCGGGCTTCTTCTCCAGATTCGACTTCACCCTGAAACACATCCCGGGGACCCGCAATTTCCTAGCAGACGCCCTGTCCAGGCTCCCACAGCATGAGAGCCAGAGAGAGGAAGTGGTAGATTCCCTGATCCCCCCCACACAAGTGGCGGCTATGGTCACTACCTGCTCGCAGAGGAAAAAGGAATTGAGCGGGCTAAGCAAAGAACGAATCACCCTAGAGGCCGAACGGGAGGGAGGTGGGCGGCCGGAGGGGTTGCAGAAAAGAAAAGACGCTCTTTGGTACAAGGGGGAGAAACTGTACATCCCGGAAATATTAAGGAAAGAAATTCTCCAACTATGTCACTGCTCCAAATTAGCTGGGCACTTCGGCTATGTAAAAACCTTGCACTTGGTGCACCGGCAGTTCTGGTGGCCGTCCCTAAAGAAGGATGTGTCGGACTTTGTAGCTGGTTGCCCGGTGTGTGTGATGGCGAAAAGGAGGGGGGGGAAACCCCCGGGACTCCTACAGCCTCTGGAAACAGCAAAACGGCCATGGGCCATGGTGTCCATGGACTTCATAGTCGAGCTACCCCCCTCCCGGGGGAAAACAGTCATACTGGTGGTGGTGGACACGTTTTCAAAACAAGCCCACTTCATCCCCTGCAGCCAATTACCCACGGCCAAGAAACTAGCGACTTTATTTTTCGACCACGTGGCCAAACATCACTCCATCCCTGACAAGGTCATAAGTGACAGGGGGCCTCAGTTCGTTGCCACCTTCTGGCGGGAGTTTTGTAAGTTACTAGGGATGGAACAGGGGCTAAGTTCTGCCTATCACCCCCAGACGGACGGACAGACTGAGAGAGTGAACGGGGTGCTAGAGCAGTACCTACGGTGCTTTGTGAGCCTACGCCAGTCGGACTGGGTGGACCTCCTCCCCTTCGCTGAATACGCTTACAACAACAGCGCTCACAGTTCCACAAAAGCATCTCCCTTTGCAACAGTGTTCGGGTATGAGGGAAAGCCGATTCCCATGCTGCCAGGGGGGGAGGGATTGACGGGCTCAAGTTTCGAGCAATGGTGGCAAGGTCCCAGCCAATGTTGGCCAGCCATTCAAGAAAACCTGAAGCTGGCCAAGGAGGCGTATAAGAAACAGTACGATAAAAGCCATGTGCCAGTCTGGGACTTGAAGGTGGGGGACTCCGTGTACCTGTCAACAAAAAACCTGCCTCTGGCACAACCGTCTAGGAAATTGGCTTTTAAGTTCTTAGGGCCATTCAAAATCAAGCGGGTAATCAACCCGGTGACAGTAGAGTTAGACCTCCCCCCTGCTCTTGGTAAAGTCCACCCTGTTTTTCATTGCAGCCTACTGCGCAGATCTCCGGGGCCGTCCAAATGGCATTCACAAGATTCACCAACCCTCCCCTCGAAGGGGGAGTGCCGGAGCCTCTCGGGGCCCGAGTTCCGGAGCCATAAATGTGACTCGCCCTCCTTGCAAGGCCGCCCGGCAGGAGGGGGATCCTAGGGGGGGCAGTATGTCAAGTCTGCTATGGGTTACTCAATATCTGTATTAAGGTTGGTTCTGAAGTGAAGGAGTCTGGGTACTTTACAGTGTACACCGGGGGCTGCTAGCTCACTCTCCTGCCCCCTCTCTAGAAATGCCTTTGTTGTGTAACCTGCTTTGAAATGCTAACCTGTGAACAAGATAGTGGCGCCTTCCCAGCCTTGTTCTCTGTGGGGAGTATGGGGTGTCAAGACTTCGGTCTGGGAACGAAAGAAGTAGCATCCTAGTGTGAAGATGTGTTGCATAGATTGCCCCCCGTAGGAATCCTTTAGATTCATACTTTAAATACTGGATTAGTGCATATGTGTTTCAGTCCTTCAATCTCTGCCATGGTCCACAGTTCTGATTACAATAAACTTGCTACTTTATCAAGAGACTCGTTATTGAATTCAGCCGACTTGACAAAAGGATTTTTTTTTTAAATGACAGAAAAACAGTGGCAGCCATTTTGAGTATTTTTTTTTTAAAAAAATTAATATCTTGACCTAGGAACATCAGAGAATGGCGATTTTGGGCTTATGTAAAAGGGCGTGATTTAATCTACAGGACTGTGTATTTAAAATTTGAATCTGAGAGGTCAACTTTTGAACCTATTTAAAGCAATAGGTAAACAGTGATGTTGTAGCAAAGATTAGCAACAAAGCAGATGCAAACGGGGGCTGGGTCACTTGAAGAAGAAAAAATGGCCAAATTTAAAACTGACATGGCTGAGAAAGCAGGATGGCAAGAAGCAATGGATGCTATGGAAGCAAGATTGGCAAAGATAATTAGATAAATGAAAACAGAACTAAAAAGAGAACTAAAAAAAGATATTGAGTCCAGTGCAGAAGAAGTTAAAAAAGACATTGAAGATCTCAGAAAAGACACACAAGCAGCTCTACAGAAAGTGCAGAAGGTGGAGGAAAAGGTGAAAGACCTAGATACAAGAATGGATAAAGTAGATTCCACTATGCAAAAATTGCAGGAGAAAGCATTATTAGCTGACTGTAAATTAATGGAGAATCAAATATGGCTAAGAGGGGTGCCTGATGTCAAGCATACAACTTATTCCTAGTAGAAAGCTGTATTTTTTATTATCTTGCTGTGCTGGTGCATATCAAAGTTATGTAACCCATTCTCTAGTTCGCACCTCTTGTAACAAATGTAGGAATGCCAGCTTTGAAGATAGTGCCTTCCTGGGATGATTCCCAGGCCTGAGCCTGGGACCCAGGATGTTGCTAACTGCAAAAGATAACTGAACCTGTGATCGTAACTTTCACATGCATATGCTAGAATTCCTAACAATCTTTAGTATCTCTTTGATGTATCCCTTAAAGCCAGCTACTATGTGTTAAACTGTATCACTTTCAATCTGGTCTTTCCATGAGCACAATGGATTATCAATAAACCAATACTTTGTTTCTAAATCATCGCTTGGTTCTTTTGAAACTCCTATGCTTGACAATTTGAAAGTGATCCACGTTGAAGTTCAGCTGACCTGGCAACTTTCGAACCGAATGGCTGAGGGAGTTCCAGATAACAGTGAACCTATTAATCCGCTGGAGAGAGGGCTGGGAGATAGAATAGAGGTGCGGACCCTTCTACACATACAACAACTTTTCATCACCCCGTGGAAGTGGGAGCTGCGGACTTCGACCACCCTGATGGAAGAAGCCCCAACCCGACGAGATGCCATCCTGACGAGGCATACCCATGGAGGAAGGGGTGGCGGAGCCCCGGGAGGTGAGTGAGATGGCAACCCACCCGGGGAGGATAAGGAGCAAAGGGAGCCCTGACCTGACGATGGCAGCAGAGCGCCAGGGGGCTTTGACTCCTTGGGTGAAGATGGGGGCAGGGGGCCGGGTGAGCCGGACATCCACGAAACAATGAGGGAGGAGATGGCTACCATGGTGAGAGGCTTGAGGGATGAGATCCAAGCCAACGCCGCCTTCATGGCTCAAGAGATGCAGAGGCAGATCGAACGCTTGCTGAGACCGGGGGACCCGAGAGAGATACCAGGGATCCCGGGGGAAGACCACCTCTAGCCCCCCAGCTCCCTGCACAACCAGCGATACCGCCACCACCGATACCAGCCCCATAGCTTCCCATGCCGCCAGCAGTACCGGCCCAACCGCCGGCGATTCCAGCCCCCCGGAACTATGGTAGGGGGAGAGAGCTCAATGTGACCTTTGATGGGGACTTCGAAGAAGTGGATTACTTCTCCATCCAAGCCAATAGTTACATGCACTATTGGGGGAATACGTTCCCAGATGAATTCAGCAGGGTGGACTACCTGGGTTCCAAACTTAAAGGAACCACCAAGAGATGGTATGTGAGTCTGCACGAGACCAGAAGCCCAGAGCTGGACACTGTAGCAGTGTTCTTGCAAGCCCTGCTCACCCAATACGAGGACCTGCTGCAAGAGACTCCGGCCCTAACTGCCCTGCGGGACATGCAACAGGGATCGAAGTAGGTGCGTGAATATGCGGCCGAATTTAGAGCCAACTCAGCTAAAGTCCGGGGTTGGAACAAGCTGATGAAAATAGAACAGTTCCAGAGGGGCCTGAACGTGAGTGTACTGGATCAAGCCCTCCAGCAAGCGCGCCCCACCATGCTGGTGGGGTGGGTGCAGTTGGCGGGAGAAGTAGAAACCAACATGAAGAGGGTGGCCCTACAACGGCAACAGCAGCAAGGGGGAAAGGGGGGATGTGAGTCTCGGTTGGGGGCAAAGACCGAAGTGAGGAAGACCCCGCAAACGGGGGGAACCGCTAAAATCCCCCGGCACGTAAGTGCTATCAATGCAGGGACCCGAAACTTAACCGTGAACTGCCTGGAGAAACCTCGAGGTATACCGATGTGAGTTTTATGTATTTTTATGTTTTTATGTTTTTATTGTATAATTTTAATCATATTTAAACCGATTTCTGTTAGCTTTTACTGTTGTAAGCCACCCTGAGCCCACCTCGGTGGGGTAGGGCGGGATATAAATCGGATAAAATAAATAAATAAATAAATAAATAAATAAATAAATAAATAAATAAATAAATAAATAAATAAATAAATAAATATCAAACGAGAATTAGACCCAAAATTAATTTTTAAAGATGATGACGATGGCAGGTATATTGCAATATATTGCGGTAGAAGTGACATTGAATTACAAAAGAACTTTGTTGCTGGGAATATATGCATCAAATGGAGCAAAAGACTTTTTAAAAAGATATAATGCAACAATTAGATCAAGTGGTGCATGAACAAATTATGATAATGGGAGACTTTAATGGAACAGTGAAAAATACCCTGACAGAACTGGGGAAAAAAATAATGAAGGGAAACTACCAAAATCATTCTTTGAATTGGTAAAACAAGAGAGTTTAGAGGACATATGGAGGGAATTAAACCCCAAAGAACGTGATTATACTTACTTTTTGGCAAGGCATAACTCTTTTTTGAGAATTGATATGATTTGGACCACAAAAGATCTTGGACTTTTAATGAAGAAAATAGAGATGCTTTTTAAAATAAGAGCAAACCACAATCCAATACTGTGGTCTGCAAGATCAGGGAAAAAGACTCTAAGTTGGCAGATAAATGAGGACTTGCTACAGAAACAGGAAATAGTGGTGTCTCTGGAAAAGGAAACTAAATGCTTCTTCCAAATAAATGAAAATGAGGATACTCAATTTTGAATTGTGTGGGATGCTTATAAAGCAATAATGAGGGGCATTTTGATTACATTGAACAACAAAGATAAAAGAGCCAAAAATAAGCAAATGATGGACATTCAGAAAGAAATTAGCAAAAAAGAGAAAGAGCTTAAAAAACGACCTGGGAAAAAGACAATCATAAGAGAAATTACAATATTACAAAGCCAACTGAGTCATTTGCTGAATAAAGAATTGGAATGGAATTTAAAAAGAATGCAGTAGAAATCTTTTGAAGGTGCGAATAAACTGGGAAAATACCTGCATAGCAAATGAAAAAAAAAGGGAAAACAAAGTAATTAACAAAATTGTGTCGGGAGAAAAAGACATTGTTGACCATGAAGGCATTAAAAGTGAATTTTACAAATACTATGCCAAGTTGTTTAAAAGCCAAAGATAGAAAAAGAATTGATGCTTATCTACAGAAAATTAAGGTTAACTCATTAACAAAAAATATGGAGAATACGTTGAATAAACCAATTGAGAGAGAAGAAATAGAGGAGGCGATTAACTCAATGAAACTAGGAGACGCTATTACCAAAACTTCAGAAATTGATGACCATTATAAGAGTAGATGGAAAAATTCCTAGTACATGGAAAGAAGCAGTAATTTCTTTGATACCAAAAGAAGACAGAGACACCACAAATGTGAAAAACTATAGACCAATTTCATTAATAAACAATGACTATAAAATATATGCAAGAATTTTAGCAGAACGTCTTAAACAGCATTCGAACAGTTTTATTAAAGAAGAACAAACAGGATTTCTTCCCAAGAGACAAATTAGAGACATTAGAACAGTTATAGACATCATCGAATATTATGAGAAGCATCCTGAAAAAGAAGTAGCATTATTTTTTGCAGACGCAGAGAAAGCATTTGATAATGTGCATTGGGATTTTATGTTTGCAGTGATGGAGAAATTGAGATTGGGAAAAGACTTTATTAGAATGGTAAAGGCGATATATTCTGAACAATCAGCAGGGCTCTGTATTAATGCAGACTTAATGGAAAAATGATAATAAATAAAGGAACAAGACAAGGTTGCCCTCTAGCTCCACTGATATTTATAATGACTTTAGAGGTTTTGTTAATTCAAATTCAAGAAGATAAAGAGATAGAGGGACTAAAAATGAAAGGTTTTTCTTATGAATACAGAGCATTTGCTGACGACGTGATGTTTATAAATGAAAATCCCACTCATGTAACACCATTGTTGCTTCATAAGATACAAGAATATGGAGAATTGGCAGGCTTTTATATTAATAAAGAAAAATTGAAAATTTTATGTAAAAATATGCTAAAGAGTAAACAGGAAGAACTACTGAGATTAACAGAGTGTGAAATTACCTCAAAAGTAAAATACTTAGGTGTAGAAATAACAACGAAAAATATTGATCTGTATAAAAAAAATTATGAGAAACTCTGGTGCAAGATCGATGGAGATATGACAATGGAACAAATTGAATCTGTCTATGCTGGGCAGAATTTCTGCAATTAAGATGAACGTCTTACAGAGAATTATGTTCCTGTTTCAAACAATTCCAATAGTGAAAGACAATCAACAATTTAATAGATGGCAAAGGAAACTTGCAGAATTCGTATGAGCCGGGAAAAAAACAAGAATCAAAATGAAAATTCTGATGGATGTGAAAGAAAGAGGCGGATTTCAACTGCCTAATTTAAAGTTGTATCGTGATGCAGTGTGCCTGGTGTGGATTAAGGAATGGATGATATTATCAAACAGAAAGTTATTAGCATTAGAAGGACATGGAAATGTCTTTGGATGGCATGCTTACATGTACTATGGGAAAAATAAGATGGACGGTTTCTTCTCACATCACTATATCAGAAGTAATCTGTTAAATACTTGGTAAAAATATAAAAGATATGGTGATGAAAGGAAACCGCTTTGAATCGTACCAACAGAAGTAATAAAATTGTATTCAGATATTAAAGGAGAGAAGTGGTTAACATATAAAAAACTTTTAAAAATTCAAAGAAGAAAGGTGGAATTAAAATCGGCTGAAGAAATACAATATAAATATAATTGGTTTCAATTGCAACAAATAAAGAGTTTGCTTCAACAGGACATTAAGAACTATGGAATTAGACAAGAACAAACAGAACTGGAGAGAATGCTGTTTGGGGAAAATGAAAAGCTGATTTCAAAGATGTATAAACTATTATTGAAATGGTCTATGGAAGATGAAGTAGTTAAATCACAAATGATAAAATGGGCGATAAATATAAATAAGGAAATACAGATGGAGTCATGAGAATACTTATGGAAGAACTCTATGAAAATATCTATGTGTTATAACATAAAAGAAAATTGCTTTAAAATGTTATATGTGGTGGTACATGACACCTAAGAAATTGGCAAAAATGAACAATCAGGTGTTGGATAGATGTTGGAAATGTAAATGGCATGAAGGATCTTGTGGTAGACTTGTGAAAAGGTGAAACAATTTTGGCAAATGATTCAGCAAGAGATTTTGAAAGTTTTGGGATGTAATGTCAAGAAGGCACCAGATATCTTTTTGTTGAGATTACAAATGGAAAAATTTCAAAAGCAAGATAGAACAATAATTTGGTATATGCTTTCAGCTGCATGGACATTATATGCGCAAATGTGGAAACAAGATAAAATACCAGAAAAATGGGAATGGATTTTGAAAGTCATACATTGGAGTGAAATGGACAAATTTACAAGAATCTTAAAAGAACAAAATCTAGAGAAGTTTAAAAACGAGTGGGGAAAGTTTCAAAAATATATTGGAAAACAATGGAACCTTAAAGGACATTTGGTGATCTTTGACAATGGTTAATCCTGAAAGAAACTATATATGGATTACAATTTTTAAAAAATAGGATTATTGGATTATAACTTTTTTGTTTACTTGCTAATGACTAAGAAGAACTACCATGAAGATGGATTATAATTATAACCTTTGGGCTTTTTAGAGAAAGATTCTTTAATAGATAGAGTTTATTACCTTATAACAATCTAAATTAAATAGTAATATGGAGATGTTTGTTGGGGTAGGCACTGCTGGGGGACACCAAAAGGGGGGTGGGGTGGAGAAAATGTGATATATGTGTATTAACATTTAATGACAAATGATAAGATACCATTACAATATATTCCATTATAATAAATTGTTTTAAATTTAAAAAAAAACAGGTTGAATGTACTGACTGCCCATTCATGACTGGAGGTATGGACCCTGCTGAGGGTATCAGCCTGTGAATTATGTTCCTGCACAATGTGAATAACCTAAAGAGGGTACCATGCTGTAATGCCCAACACCATATTTCTGGCACCTCTGCACTGAGCAGTCAGGAACCACTGTTACCGTGCCTCTTCACATAGAACAGGGGTTGCCAACGGTAGCTCTCCAGATGTTTTTGCCTACAACTCCCATCAGCCCCAGCCATTGACCATGTTGACTGGGGCTGATGGGAGTTGTGGGCAAAAAACATCTGGAGAGCTACCGTTGGCCACCCCTGACATAGACCATGGCAGAAACATTGTCAGTCTGAATGATTTCCCTTGGACAATATCTGAGAAAGAGTTAAGCATATATTTAATGGCTCTTAGCTCTAGAACATTTATATGCAAGTTGTTCCCCCTGACAGTCATTTCCACAGTGACCCCCCCCCCCCAAAAAAAAAATCTTTCTAGGGAGGTGTTGGAAGTAAGGCTCCCCTTGTGTTGGGAGTAAGGCTACCCTTCCCCATGCCAAAGGGAAATCCTGAAAACAGATTGTCATCATTTGACCATCAAGAGAGAGCCTTAATAACCTGTCTGGGCATGGAAAATTTATCATCTTGGGATAAGACATGATCCTCTCATGGGCTGGCACAGTGATATTTGAGTTTTTAATAATCTAGAAATGGAAGTGAGCAGTGCAAGTGGCCAAGTTGTGACTTCAAAATACTGAGACCCAAATGTGCTGTGAAAAACTTCAGATTGGTTGAGGAGACAACAACATGGACAAGTGAGATTCTATGTGAGCCCAAAGTGATGCAGAAATCCATGACCAAATATAAATGGACAGGGCACAATCTGGGGGTGGCTGGTCTTGGGCGTCAACCAAAATGCCAGCAGGGGGCAGCAGCAGCAGCTGAGAGGGCGAGGGTTCATCAGGGAACCTAAAACGACCAGTATTGTTCTGTCCTTGTATCTGGGGCACAGGCACATCTGGAACACTGTGCACAGTTTCAGCCACAACATGAGAAAAAGGGTGCAGAAATTGGCAATGCAAATGATCAGGGACTAGAACCTGCTTTTCCATCTAGCATTCTCTCAGTGACCCTTCCTTCCTCTCTTGTTCCAAGTCCTGTCTGTGGTTTTACAGAAGTATTTTAGTTTTGGTTTTATGGTCTGTTTCTACAATGCTCAGCTTTAATTGTTAGCTTCCTTGGTGGCCCTTTGGTTCTGCTGGCCTACTCACATTTGGCATTGGTTCAGTTCGATCAATATTAGCTTTATATGGGGAAAACGATACGGCCAATGGAGAGGCTGAAGTCAACACTGTAACCAAGAGAGTCAAAGAGCTCAAGATAAAGCAAGTTAATCCTGCCTTTGGTCCATTTTTTTGCAGCAAAAGAGAATGAATTATAGTTGGGGAAATAGTCAGCTTTGTAGACCAAGCCTCCTGCTGGAGAAGACGCCATCAGATAAAAATTTCTGCAGGAGTTCATTGCAGAGGTATTTCTGCCCCACCCCTGGCCATTTCCAAAGGTCTTTGCTTGGGCTGTGCAAAAGGTCATCGATCAGATTCCTGTGCAGCACCAGCTTTGCATTCTGAAACACCAAGAGGATTCTTTGACTGGGGGGAAGATGTGTTGCTGGACACAACATGGGACTTCTGTGCCAATGGAGAGTCATGCAAAAATCCCCTGGACTGCCAGCTCACCTCTAGGACCTCTTGAGGGTAAACAGGAATTAGGAACCAAAGAGAGAAGTCCTGGGAAGATGGTCTCACTGAGGAATTACTGGACACTGCATCAATTTCAGCCACTGTGCATCTTTATTTTATTCAGCTTATCATCATTAAAGTTTTTATGCTGCTGTTATGGCAGAGGAAGGATGGGCAGGAGTTATGCCAGAATATCCTCAAAACAATCAGCTTTGGCAGCCAGGATATTTGGTTAAAAGAAAAAAAACCACAATAATTTATTCCTGTAAATTCTCCTAACAAGTTTCTTCACCATTCTGAATTACATCATGGTTAACTTTATGGATCTGTAGATTGATCCAGGTGAGCAGCCATACTGGTCTGAAGCAACAGAACAAAGTTGAAGTCCACGAGCACCTTGAAGACCAACATAGTTTTACATTCTCAAAAAACCCCGTTGTTGCTCTTAAAGGTGCTACTGGACTCCAACTTTGTTTTATGGATCTGTATTACTAGTGAAGTTCCAGCAAGCTTCCTAAAAACTCTCAGAGGCAAGGTTCAGAGGAAAAGGGAGAGAATGAAAGCTGGAGGAGGTTTTATGGAACTGTTGGAGATTCACATGTTAAATAGATATGCCAGGATTTTTGATGGCAAGATTAAACAATTAACTATGATTACTGTAAAGTATCAGGTTCAGCCTGCTATAGTTTTTCATTTTCATATGTATTCTGTTAAGTTGCTATTTGCTTGCTTGCATATGACCCTCTTGACATTTCAAGTGTGGTCAAGAGGGGGGATGGTGGACAAAGACTTCGTTATAAGTATCACTGCTACAGCGAGCTGGCTTATCTGGTAGCTATAGTAATGGACCCAGCTGACCTAGCAGGTTGAAGGCCAATGAAGATGCTTTACGCCTTTCTGTGCCAGCTGTCATGAGAACCAACAGACCAGGGGGTGGGGACAGATTTGCTCACATTTTTGTAATGACTTTACCTATTGTAATCACTTTACCTATTGGGTCATTCCTGGCAATGGCTTTCTAGCAGAAGGTCTACTCTTGTATTAACCTTATGTGCATGGATTTTTGGAGTCAGTAACTGGCAGAATCTTACAGTAGGAATGCCTGATTCTGAATGCTAGCATCTGACAAGATTAACACTGAGGGCTTATTGTCACTTTAGAGTTTTTAATTCTAGCCTTTCCTTAGCTTTCTATCAAGGTTAAATTTCAGTACAAGGCCTGCCTTAAATCTTTGAGGCAACCTTATAGAACCATAGTTTGGTCAGAATTATGCAGACCACCAGGGCTCTTTTTCTAGCAGAAGCTCCTCTTCATATTAGGCCACACACCCGTGATGTAGCCAATCCTCCTGGAACTTACAGTAAGCCTTGTACTAAGAGCCCTGTAAGCTCTTGGAGGATTGGCTACATCAGGGGGCATGGCCTAATATGCAGAGGAGCTCCTGCTAGAAAAAGAGCCCCGATGGCCAGCCATCAGCAGGAATAGCAATTTCTATTGGCAAATTGCATCTAGAAGCCCAAGAGGTGTTTTCAATACAACGCAATCAAATATTTCACATTCAATTCACATGCAGTCAAATACCATGTGTGTGTGTGAGTGGGAAAGCAGGATGGAGAAGGGGGAGAGGGTTCCATAGCACATACGGGAAGTTGCATAGCACATATAGAAAGAAAATAACAATTGCAGTTAGGCAATTATGATTCAGAACATGGCAGAAGACATGTGGATTCTGACAAGTTCTCTCTTTGTTTGACTTAAAACATCTTCCACTTTGGGAATCAGTTTCTGCAGATGAGGCCATTCTGACCAGCCATTTAAAAGCTGGAGAGGTCACCCTCTTTGGTGGGCCCCAGTGATTACAACCTTGTTTGTGGATGCTCCAGGGATAATTCCATGTTAATGGAAACAGGCTATTGTTATAACATCAATAAGAAAAGGGATAGAAAACAATCCTGCCAATTAGGGTTTGTAGAATCTTTCCTGCCAATTATTGTCCGATCAGTTTTCTGTCAGTCTTGGGCAACTTATACTCTGTGCATCTACAGGAAAGGGAGCTCAGCATCACATCACATTCAAGTCTTAACTCACCTCACTAGGAAATACACCACAAATGAGACTGGAAAACTTTATGCTGCGATCATTGATTTGTGGGTTGTCTTTGAGGAAACTGGTCATGACTGGAATTCCAGTCAGAACTCCTTGGCTTAATTATGCAACTACATGCATTATCTAATATGAAGATGCCTTTTTATCCGCAGGGTCCCTGACCTATTCCTGCTTCACAAGGGGTGCTGCGTTCTAGCTCCTCAATGATCTAATCTCTGCTTGTGTGATCTGCCCCATAAACTTCCCACATCAGACACTCTTGCTCTAAGACTAGCCACCATTTGATTTTCGGTATACAGATGATGACATTCTTCTTTCTTTGTTGGCAATGGGTGTCCAATGTGTGTTAAATGTTTTCTTCCTTCTCTCATACCTCTGAATATTTGCAGTTTATCTATCCAAAATTTATAATTCTATTTTTTTTCCAAGTCAGGCTATCAGCAGCTGAGAACCTTGGTCATCAGTGTGAGCAAATGTGTATTTTTATTTACTTGAGTATCCTACTCCACTCCTCCTTTTCCTGGAACTTCGATCTGCAATGGACCAGGTCTGGTACCAGATCCTTGCTGACCGTGCTTCAGAGATTCTACATGGCTCAGGGAGGGCAGTCCCTGGTACTCCAGGTGTGTATGGCCAAGATGCTCTCGCAGCTGTTGCATGGAGCTCCCATTTCATGCAAGCTTTTAGTCCCAAAATGGCAACAATCCAGATGTCTTTTCTGCATAGTTTTTGGGGCCACATGCTGTTGATCCTCCTCAACTCTCTAACTCAAAGCTGGTTTAAAGTCACCAGCTACTTTGGGTTGGGCTGCTGCTTTGAAGTGTCAGTGAATTCTTCTTTGGAAAATTCTTAGCATACTGTATTTGACTATCTCAAACTGGATCATTTTATGGGTAACTGGAACTACAAAGTAAAGGCAAAAATTATAGCTCTGAGATTTTCTATGCTCAAGTTATTTACACTGGGATTTAATACAGCTTTTGCTCTTGCAAGAAACGGCCTTGAAATGCAAGACTGGTTATCTCTCACATCTGATGCTGAGCATATCTGTTTTCCTCATGTTTGGGGACTTTTACCCTCGATCCCTTTCCCTTGCAGCAGATTTCTCTATTTTCTTACCATTCCAGCTTATCACTGTGATTTCTCCTTCGACAGATCCAATACTTTTCTGATTACAGAACTATTTGGAAGATTCTCCAATACTCCCCCGCTTCCCGCTCCCCCGATAACTGTCGGTTCTTCAGGCAATGTGTGATGGTGCAGCTGGTCAATATGCCTCCTTAGGATCTGGCCCCCCACCGACGAGACCTCGTAGGAGCGGGACCCGGTGACCCACAGCACCCAGGCGGCTAACCACTCCGGCCCTCTTGCAAAGTTCTTTGCGTATACCGGATCCCCTGGAAAGAATCCCCTAGCGGCTTCCCTGGGTTCGGGGGAACTGTGGAGGTCTGTAGCCTGGTCAGGTTGCAATCTGTCTAGCCTCGAGATCAGCATCCTCCCTATTAGTATCTCGGCAGGGCTTAACCCGGTAACGGGGTTGGGGGTGATTCTGTTATCAAATAGGAAGACTGCCAGGGGGTGATCCCAATCTCCCTGTACAATGCAACCCAGGGCCTCTTTAGTGGTGCGCATCATGCACTCTGCTTGGCCATTGGTGGCTGGATGGAAAGGGGCGGACCGAATGTGCTGGATGAGGTACCGATTCAAGAACTTCTGTAATTCCCGGGAGGTGAAAGCGGTCTCATTGTCCGTGACGAGGGTCTCGGGAATCCCATGAATGCAAAAGACCCTTTGCAAGGCTCTGACCACCGCCGCAGTGGAGGTTGAAGCTACGGGAATCACTTCCAACCACTTGGTGTATGCATCGACTAAGATAAAGAATATTTGGCTCTGGTATGGCCCCGCAAAGTCTAGGTGTAACCAGAACCACAGCCTCTTGTTGGACTTCCAGCGGTGGACAGGGGCACTGGGTGGATGAGGTCAGGACTATTGGCAGGGTTGGCACCTTCGAACCCACCCTTCTACCTCCTTGTCCATACCCGGCCACCATACATAGCTACGTGCCAGGGCCTTCATGTGCACTACCCCTGGGTGTGTTTCGCGTAGGGCTTCCAGCACTTCCTTCCACAATGGGGGGGGGGAACCACCATCCTGCTACCCCAGAGAAGGTACCCCTTGTGCATGGACAGTTCTTCTCTGTGTGATGCAAATGCCCTGAATTCTGCATCCAGTTTGCCCGCGGGCCACCCCCTTCCAAGCCAGTCTAAAACATGTGTGAAGATGCGGTCTCTACCCGTGGCCCTAGCCACCTCAGCAGCATGGAGGGGTGTCTCTGGTAGAGTCTCTATAAGCATCACATGGTGAGCGGGGGTGGGATCCGGGTCCATAGAGGGCAGCGGCAGGCAGCTGAGGGCGTCCGTGTGTCCCACAGCTTTGCCGGGGCGGTGGACCAGGGTATATGTGTATGAGTTGAGGAACTGGTTCCACCGCAGGATGTGCTGTGACAGAATTTGCGGTGTCTGGTGGTCTGGGGCGAGGAGGCCCAGTAGCAGCTTATGGTCCGTGGCCTTCGTGGAACGCCTACAGTACAGGTACTCATTGAATTTATGCACACCTGCCACTATTGCCAAGGCCTCCTTGTCAATCTGGGCATAGTTGCACTCCACGGGGGTCAGGGTCCTCGAATAATAGGCCACAGGAACCTCCCTCCTGTCCGGGAGTTGGTGCCCCAGAATGGCGCCCACCCCGTACGGGGAAGCATCGCAAGCCAGAATCACTGGTAAGGATTCGTCAAAATGGTGGAGCACATCATTGGAAACTAGAAGGTCCTTGACTGCCTGAAAAGCGGCGGCCTGCTTCTTTTCCCAGACCCACAGGGTGCTTTTATTGAGGAGCCTATGAAGGAGTTCTGCGATGGCCGCTTTGTGGGGCAAGAATGAACGATAAAAATTTAATAATCCCAAGAAACTTTGTAACTCCATCTTGCACGTGGGGGCCAGGGCATGGACAATAACCCTGGTCTTGTCGGCGGTCGGGTGGATTCCCACAGCATCTACTGCAAACCCCAAGAACTCTACCCTCGACACCCCGAGGGAACACTTCTCCCATTTTAAGTCCCGCCGCCTGGAAACGGCAGAGTACCTCACGCAGACGGCTGCTGAACTCCTCAGCGTCCAGGGCGGCGAACAAAACGTCATCAAAAAACGGTTGCACTCCAGGGATCCCTTTGAGAAGAGAATCCATTATGCTCTGAAAAATCCCCAGAGCCACACTAACCCCAAATTGCAACCACCGCACCTGAAAAGCTCCCCTGTGAGTCACAATGGTCTGGGCTTCTGCTGTATCGGCATCCATCGGGAGTTGCTAGTATGCCTGGGCCAAGTCCAGTTTCCCAAAAACCTTAGAGCCTGCTAGGGCTGCCAGTACGTGGCTGACCACCAGAACGGGGTATGGATTGTCCTGAAGTGCCTTATTTATTGTGCACTTGTAATCAGCGCATGTGCGCACATATCCATTCGGCTTCACTGGAGTGACTATTGGTGTTTTCCATGCAGCAAAAGATACCGGTTCTTGCACTCCCTGGGCCATGAGGCGGTCCAGCTCCGCTTCTATTTTTGGTTTAAGAGCGAACGAAACTCACCATTCCTTCAGCCTTATCAGTCTCATGTGGGGATCGAGGGGTAAGGTGATGGGAGACCCCCTGTAGCACCCCAGGGACCCATCAAACACTTCCGAGAATTCCTGGCACACGTGCTCAAAATTCTGCGTTCGCATCTGCTGCACCCCCACTATTTGAATACCCAGCGGTTGGAACCAGGCCAGCCCCAGTAATGTGGTGAGCTGGCGTTTGACCACGAGAACGTCCAGCTTGCCCTTAAAGTTCTTAAACTCTACCCTTACAGTGGCCCAACCCAAAATTTGTACAGGTTTTTTTTGGAAGTCTCACAGTATGAAGTCCGCCAGTCGCAGCCGGGGCCGACCACGGGGCAAAGTTTTCTTAGAGACTCCTCTGAAATTATGGAGATGGAGGAGCCCGAGTCCAGCTCCATTAGGCATGGATCGTCCTCGATTAGGACTGACATCCTGACCTTATCTGGGGTGGTGAGGTGCAAGTTCATTACCTGCAGGCTAGTTGATGCGGTCGAGTAGGCATCGGTCAAGTCATGGTTGGTGAACTGGAGTCTGCGGGTGGTCTTGGCCCAGCAAGCCTGCACTATGGGGCCCACTCTTCCGCAGTTCCTGCAGTCCACGTTGTGATAGGGGCAGTCCCGGCGCTCGTGTGGATCCCCACAGCTGGCGCACTTGGTGTTGGCTGGTCTCTCTGTTGCTCATGGCCGAGTGGGCACTCTCAGCCCCATTCCTGGTTGGCGACGTAGCTGGTTTGCCTCCTCCTCCTCTGGGTTGCCCGGTGCCATCTCTTCCTGATGGACAGCTTCCGCTCGTGGGTTGTTGTAAGCTTTGGTTGCTCTCTCAAACGCGGTGGCTTCTTGAAGGCGAGTTGGAGGGTGAGCTCTTCCTTTGCGAAGAGCTTTTGTTGCACTCTTTTGTCTTGGAGGCCCCAGATGAAGCGATCCCTCAGGGCTTCATCCAGCTTGTCGAAGCTGCAGTTCCCCGCAATTTGGCGGAGAGCGGCCAGGTAGACGGCAGCTGTCTCTCCCGCCCCTAGATCCCTCTTGTGGAAGAGGAATTGGCGGACGCTGATGGAAGGCTGGGGCAAGAAGTGCCCGGTCAGGTGACTGACTATCTCCTTGTACATTTTTTCCGTGATCTTTGCGGGGGCCAAAAGACCCTTTGTGATCTCGAATGTGGCCTCCCCACAGACACTCAGGAGCATGTCTCTGTTATGGCTGTCATCTGTAATCATGTTCACTCGTAGGTAGGAGTCGAACCGCTCTGTGTACGTCTCCCACCTATCGGGGTTGGCGGGGTTGAACTCTGCAAGGTGGCCTGTCGTCCCACTTGGGTTAGCCATGGCGGCGGCGGGTGCTTCCGTCTCCCTTGAATGCATGCCTTCCTCGTCTTCAGCTAGGTCAGCGAAGTCCCGCTTGGGGAATTACCTGGCTAGAATCCCACCTTCGTCGCCACTGTAATGTACTGAGTGACGAGATGTGTTGAAGGCAACATGCTTTATTAGCGAGTACATCACAAGGCAATGTAACGTGGGCTGGGTTCCAATTATATAATGTGGGCTGGGTTCCAACAACCCTCAGTCTGGCCAGGTCCAATCCTGGCCAGTTAAACTTCCTGCCACAGATCTTGATAGGCGGAGTGTATTTGCAGAGCTACATCCGGGGACCAGTGGACTTCCACTGGTTACCTCTGTAGCGTCCGCTGTGTTGTAATTTAGGGACTGAAATGCAAGACACAACAAAGTGTCTTCCATTAAATATGGGTATGAAATCAATGCCATCTTCTTCTTCTGGTTTGTGCTCCTGGCTGGGCGTTCCCTCCTTCTACAACCAGTTCACCAATGCTCTGCTCTCCTGCTCTGAGCAAATAAAGCAGCAAACACCAAGAGCAGCTGAGTCATGGGATCTGTACAAGTGACTCAGTTCTTACACTTCCCTTACTTTGTGGACCTCAGGGGGCAGCTGACTGGTGTCCAGCAGCAACCTCTGGAGTGCTCAGAATAAGAATCCAAACACAGATGTCCTGTCACTGAGAACATCTCAACCAACAGGGGATCAAATATGTCTCTTTAAATGCCATGAGCAAAAGGAAAATGGAGTAGTCCTGATAAGAGACAGAACAATTTTACTTGCTGCATCAAATGAGCAGACAATACAAGACAAGCAGTAGCAGTACTACTTTGTGAAATTCCCCAGGCTTTTCTCTCTCCAGCTGAAGTGTCTTTTTTTACCACCTACATTTCAGCATTCCTGAAGGTGGGGGCGGGGGTGGGGAAGGAGAGTAGCCATTTTGGTCCATTAAAAAATCCTCCAAAATAAAAGCCACGATGTCCAAATTCATTCTGCTTCTGCCCTGTTCACTGGCAATCCTGTTCAGCTCTGTCCTCTTTCACTCACACTTTTCCAGCTTATCTGTACAAACGTAGAGGCTAGCAACTTGCTTTTCATTTTAATAAAAGAAAGTTACAGTTATCTCAATCCTGTTTTTTTGCACCCAGCACCAATTTCTTCATGCCAATCTCCATCAAGCCAATACAATGCTATTAATGCTTGTTTTTATGATAATTGTATTTTCTAACTTCAGTTCCACAGTGAAATCCCCCCCCCCACCAATGAAAATCCCATTTTCTGCACATTTCTGTGAATTCTTGTGAGCCCTGGAGAAATAGTTTTGACTGATGTTGCACAGTGATGGCTGTGGCCACACAAGCAGGAGCCGTTCTTCTGTGCCAACTGGCCAACTCCAGTTCCTGCCGTCTGGACACAGAGGATTTCCGGGGCTGGCCTGTTGGAGGGAATGCCTGAGGCTTGTTATGCCATTGCTATGAGACTGTGGGGGGACACCCTGTGCCCCTCCCAAGTGGCAAGGGGACCAGGGCTTGAAGTGGGCATTCCAACCCAACCAGAAGGAGCATTATAGAAGCCCGGCTGTTTGTGAGGGGAGGATCACTCCTTCCTTCAGAGGTTCACATTCAAGGGGTATAATAAGGCTTTAGTTGCTTTCTCTTTCAGAGGAGGCCAAGTAATTCCTTAAGTACATCTTGGTATGAATTTCAAGGGTTTGGGGAGGTGAAAGGAATAGAGTTGGACAGACTCTCTCCACAGGCCTGGCTGAGCTAATGGCCTTTGAGTGCCTCAGCCCAGAGCTTCCAGAGCTCTTCACAACATCAGCCACCAGTTCTGAGTTGCCTTCATTGTGTGGCTGGTTGCCCAAGTGGGAAAGGGTGTGATCTAATGGCTCAGGTGAGCATATTCAACAGGGAGGTGGGGAGTTTCAAGATGAGACTTGGCTTTTTTGTGGAGCATTCTGGAAACTCGCTCCACATTTCCCTCCTTTGATCGCTCATTTCTTGATTGTTCACTCCTTGGACCAGTTTGGTGTAGAGGTTAAGAGTGCAGACTAATCTGGGAGAACCAGGTTTGATTCCCCACTCCTCCCCATGCAACTGATGGTGTGACCTTGGGTCAGTCACAGTTCTTCAAGAGCAGTTCTCTCAGAGCTCTCTCAGACCCACCCACCTCACAGCCTCACCCACCTCACAGAGTAAAGAGTGCAGTGTGGATTAAACCCTGTGGAGGCCCCTAGGCAGTTGAAATCTCAGGGGTTCCCTTGCAAATTATCTCAGTCAGAGAGCCTGCCCTGCCTCCCGCGGCCCCCACTGCAGCCCATAGGCACCTTCTCAAAAGCCCCTTTGACAAAGTTGTGGGGGAGAGGCAGAGAGAGGCAAACTTGGTGATGATGCCAGCAGCAGCCACACCAGGCAAGCCAGGTAAAGAGTTGCTGACTTGTTTGCAGGCTGGGAGGGCTGCAAGCAGGGGGGAAACTGGTGGTGGGGGGGGAGCTGGCTGGGGCCCCTAAAGTCTTGGGAGCCCATAGGCCAGTGCCTACTTGGCCTAATTATTAATCTGGCCCTGAAAGAGTGGGGTAGAAATCCAATCTCTCCTCCTCCTCTTCTTTTCTGTGCTTGATGGCTTCTTTCTGAACTGTTGTGAACTGACTCAACTGAAAGGGCCTTGCTTTGGATGATTCTGATCAACTGATTTAAAATACTTGTGATCCATCATTCACTTATATCAGAAACTCCAATGACTTGAAAGTTCTGAGTGTTTGATCACATGTGTGCATTATTTGCAGTGCAAACAGCTGTTTGATGTGCTCATAAATCAAAGCACATGGAAGTGTGGAAGCAGACGCCATAGCTCAGTCACCACAGATACAGTTTTAATACTAACACCCTTTGGTAGCGGCAGCTCCCTCATTCCTTAAGGGGCAAAAAGTGAGATATTGTGCTATGGATCCATTCACAGTTAGTTATTCCTTACTGTACAAACGCTTCTTACCCTGCTCCAGGTTATCAGTTCCCACACTCCGAGACTTCTTTTATCCTTTGAACTTCTTCTGTTGCGTCTGCCTGCGCAGAACCCAGGCTGGACACCAGAGATCCGTCCCACAGCTACCCGTTTCCCTTCCTCCTGGGGGCCTGCCAAGTGATGCTCTCTTGCTCTGATGCTGCACAGCAGTTGGGCTTCTGGCTCTCCTTCTGCTGCTTTTGCATTTGGGGAAATCACAAGAACATAAGAGAAGCCATGTTGGACCAGGCCAATGGCCCATCCAGTCCAACACTTGGTGTCACACAGTGGCCAAAAAGCCCAAGTGCCATCAAGAGGTCCACCAGTGGGGCAAGATGGGTTGGTTTTTTTTTCCCTTAGTGAGTTGAAATCTTTTCAGGAATGAGGTGTTCTTGATAAACACTACCTTTCAGGCATTTCCAGTGATTCATTGAATTGCATGTCATTTTCACTAGTGTAGAAGTTTGCTGATACCACCACCACCCCCAATTGAAAGGAAAACACCAGAGAAAAGCGATGCAAACCTAAGCAAAAGCTGTTTAACAGGATAAATAAAGCCACATGAATATGTCAGTTTTAAACAATTTTATTGATAACTGTCAAGTCTGTATGTAACTCTGGCTCAGTCAGAGAGCATTCTGGGTAGAACCAAAGTATATTCAATTGCTGCTAGCTTGTACCTTCCCTACCCCTCCCTTCCTGTAATGAGTGTCCTTGCTTTGAAATGGAAGATGTGACCGTGGAACTAGAGCTGCCCAAGGCACTTAGTAAAATACACCCTGTATTTCATTGCAGCCTTCTCCGTCAAGACCCCGGGGCTTCAGCTTGGTACCCTCGAGCATCTGCCCCCCAGCCTGTGGTAATTGGGAACCAAAGTCATCACGAGGTCCAAGAAATCCTGGATTCTACGGTCAAAAGAGGGGTCCGGTATTATTTGGTGAAATGGAAACACTTCCCAGTCAGCGAAAATGAATGGGTGGCTGAAGGCGACATCTTAGCACCAGACCTGATCAAAAGATTCCAACAAAAACATTCTACCAGGGCTGTGGAGGCGGCTTAGAGGGGGGCAGTATGTCAAGTCTGTATGTAACTCTGGCTTAGTCAGAGAGAATTCTGGGTAGAACCAAAGTATATTCAATTGCTGCTACTTGTACCTTCCCTACCCCTCCCTTCCTGTAATGAGTGTCCTTGCTTTGAAATGGAAAGATGTGAAAGTCTTATCTGTGCCTTCTCAGGCCTGGCTCTCCGAAGCGAGTCAGGAGCCTGCTATGATCAAGGCCACGCAAGCCTGAGAACGAATTGGTAACATCAATGTGTGAATGTGCCCGCATAATCCTCCCCCCTTAGGAATCCCTTTGAAGGGTCCCATATATGCAATGCATTTACAGGTTATTCTTTAGTCTTTCAATGCTGGCCTAGCCTCAAGCATCAGTAGTTTCTTTGTATCAACAATGACTCGTTATTGAATCTGTTGACTTGACAATAACATATGGTAATAATTTCCATTAATAACTTCTTTTCATCTATCCCATATGCTTCTTTCTAATCACCCCTCCCCTATTACTTGACCCCTGCCAGTGTTATTTACTCAAAATACTAACATTAAAAGGTACCCTTAATTCCTAAGAACTAAAATTAATATTCTTCATTCTTCTAAAGTTTAATTATCAAAAATTGTCCAATGTCCTTTCACTTTCCACTCGTCTTCTACATAACTTCTAAATTTTTTCCACTCCCTTTTAAAATCTTTTAAATTATAGTCTCTTAAAGTTCTTGTTAATTTGTCCATCTCACTCCATGTCATAACTTTTACAATCCCATCCCATTTTTCTGGTATTTTTTCTTGCTTCCATAACTGTGCATATAGTGTCCTAGCAGCTGAAAGCAAGTACCAAATTATAGTTCTATCTTCTTTTGGAAATTTTTCCATTTGTAATCCCAACAGAAAAGTCTCTGTAGCTTCCTTGAATTCATATCCCAAGATGCTAGAAATTTGTTGTTGGATCATCTGCCAGTACTTTTTTGCTCTTCCACAAGTCCACCACATATGGTAGAAAGAACCCTCATGTTTTTTACATTTCCAACATCTATCTGGCATCTTGTCATTCATCTTTGACATTTTTTTAGGAGTCATATACAATCTATACATCATTTTAAAACAGTTCTCTTTAATACTCTGACATGTTGAAAGTTTCATAGAGTTCTTCCATAAATATTCCCATGTATCCATCTGTATTTCTTTATTTACATTTATTGCCCATTTAATCATTTGAGATTTCACTACTTCATCTTCTGTAGACCATTTTAAAAGTAACTTATAAGTTTTTGAAATTAATTTTTCATTATCTCCAAGCAGAACTTTTTCCATTTCTGTTTGCTCTTGTCTTATTCCTTCAGTTTTAATATCGTTTTCCACCAAACTCTTTATTTTGTTGCACTAGGGCTCTCTCAACTTGTTACAGCCCCCACGCATCAGGCCGGACACACGTTAGACCTGATCTTTGCGGCTGGGGTTATGGTGGACGATATAATCGCAGAAGCGGTGCCATGGTCGGACCACCTCGTCCTTAGGGCTCGTGTGAATGCTCCACGCCAAACCTGTCTAGGCGACGAGCGCATTATGGCTCGCCCGCGGAATCAGATGGACCCAGAACGGTTCCAAATGGCTCTGCAGGATCCCTGGCCCTCTGGCGATTCACTCAATGACCTGGTTGAGACCTGGCATAGCTGGCTCTCCAGGGCCATTGATGAGATCGCACCCCGACGCCTTCTGTGACCCCGAACTAGGCTGGCGCCGTGGTTTACCCCGGAACTACGCCAGCTGAAACAGGGCCTCAGACGGCTAGAGAGGCAATGGCGACGTACTCGTGACGAAGCGGCTAGAACATCTTATAGAGAGTTTGTGAGGTCCTATGAGATGACAGTCAAGGCCGCAAAGAAAACATACTTTGCGGCTAAGATTGCGTCTGCAAATTCGCGCCCGGCACAATTGTTTAGGATAATTCGGAACCTTACCACATTGCCACAAGGCAAACCAAATGTTAAGGAATTAGAGATAGGCTGTGAGGCATTTGCGAATTTTTTTGCAGACAAAGTCCAGTCGCTCCGCCGCAACTGCCCCGCCATATTAGATACAGTATGTGAACTCGAGGCTCCGTGCCTGTCTTCAGGTTTGATTCTGGATCATTTCGACCCACTCGACCTAGAGGAGGTTGACAGGATCCTCTCTACTGTATGCCCAATAACTTGCGATCTGGACCCGTGCCCCTCCTGGCTCATTAAAGCTTGCCAGGAGGAGCTAAGATGTCCTATACGGGACATCATACATAGATCTCTTTCGGAAGGTTCTTTTCCAACCCCTCTGAAGGAGGCAGTGGTCCGCCCCCTCTTGAAAAAAGCTACATCTGACCCGGCCGAATTGGCTCATTACCGGCCAGTCTCAAATCTGCCCTTTTGGGGCAAAGTTATAGAGAGGGCTGTGGCGTTGCAACTACAGAGCTTCCTGGATGACGCTTCCACTCTTGATCCATTCCAGTCCGGCTTCTGTCCGGGCCATGGGACAGAAACAGTTCTGGTCGCCCTCATGGATGATCTCCGGCGACATCTGGACCGAGGTGGTGCGGCGGTATTGCTGTTGTTAGACCTTTCGGCTGCGTTCGATATGGTCGACCACCGGCTGCTGACCCGCCGCCTTGCCGACGCAGGGATTCAGGGGTTAGCCTTGCAGTGGCTTTCCTCTTTCCTGGAGGGTCGGGGACAAAGGGTAGCAATTGGGGGGGGGGAGCTGTCCCGGAGACACCTACTTAATTGTGGGGTGCCTCAGGGAGCAGTTCTCTCCCCGATATTATTTAACATCTACATGCGCCCCCTTGCCCAGATTGCCCGGAGGTATGGGCTGGGGTGCCACCAGTACGCTGATGACACCCAGCTCTATCTATTGATTGGCGGCCGGGCTGTCGATGTTCCTATACATTTGGACCGGGCGTTGCAGGCCGTAGCAGATTGGATCAGGTCGAGTGGGCTGAAATTGAATCCAGCGAAGATGGAGGTCCTGTGCCTGGGACGCGGTGCTCCGGATGGAGGGATCTCCCTTCCTGCTTTTGACGGTGCGTCACTGGTACCAGTGCACAGGGCCAGGAGCTTGGAAGTGCTACTGGAGTCTTCCCTGACAATGGAGGCCCAGGTGGCAACCACTGCCAAATCTGCCTTCTTTCATCTTAGGCGAGCGAGGCAGTTGGCTCCCTTCCTGGAGCGCAGTGACCTGGCAACAGTGATCCATGCAACGGTCACCGCGAGGCTAGACTACTGTAATGCCCTCTACATGGGGCTGCCCCTGTGCCGAACCCGGAAAATGCAGCTAGTGCCGAATGCAGCAGCCAGACTGCTATTGGGCCTACCCTGGTGGGAACATGTGCAGGCTAGGCTGCGGGAGCTGCATTGGCTGCCATTTATTACCTTTAAAGCCCTATATGGCCAAGGACCTGTCTACCTTAGGAACCGCCTCTCTCCATATATTCCCCAGAGAGCACTACGATCTAGCTCACAAAATCTCCTAGAAGTACCTGGGCCAAAGGAGGCCAAACTAAAAATAACTAGAGAACAGGCCTTCTCTATAAAAGCACCCCAATGGTGGAACCAGCTGCCGGATGAGGTGCGGGCCCTACAGGACCTTAGTCAATTCCGTAGGGCATGCAAAACCGCCCTCTTCCGGCTAGCCTTTCAAGATGGAGCTTGAAATAAACATCACGCCATCACAAATATTAATAACTGAGATAACACCGGATAGAGATACTTTAGACTGTTTTTAGATTGTTTTAATAGTAAATTGTAATTTTATTGAATTGTATAACTGCTTTATTGTTCAATGGCTTTGCCATGCCTGTAAGCCGCCCTGAGCCTGCCTTGGCGGGGAGGGCGGGGTATAAATAAATTTTTATTATTATTATTATTATTATTATTACTACTACTACTACTACTACTATTTGAAACCAATTGTATTTGTTATTCAACTCCACAGCAGTTTTCAGTTCTATTTTACCGCTTTGTATTTTTAATAGTTGATTGTATGACAGCCATTTTTCCTCACCTGTCTCAGCTGTTATTTTTATCACTTCTGCTGGCACTATCCATAATGGTTTTCTTTCATCACCATATTTTTTATACTTCATCCAGGTATTCAACAAATTATTTCTTATATAATGGTGAGAGAAAAAACTATCCATCTTTTTCTTCCCATAATACATATAAGCGTGCCAGCCGAATTTATTTCCATGACCTTCCAACACTAAAAGTTTTTTATTCAACAGCGTCACCCAATCTTTTATCCATGTGGAGAAACGCCATTTTATTCAATGTTGGTGCTTCACAGGGAGGAGAAACATGAAACTCCTAAGCAGGCTTGGGCCTAGCCTTCCCCTCACTCCCCCCTCCCTTCCAGAGCCAAACCAACAACTCTAGGGGGAAAGTCTCCTAGAGAGGCAGGAAGTTCTTTTGTTCTTTGTATTGGAGTTAGCAGGAAGAGAAGGGAGTTTTGCAACTGGCGCTCGAGGGAGCATGTGGTGAACATGGGGGCTCCTGCCTGTGAGGCCCCCAGGCAGTCAGACCAAGTAAGTCATCCCCAAGGCGGGGCAAGTTTAGACCAGGGACAGTAGGAAACATTTATAAACACCTTTTCTTTGTCATGCTGTTTGCTGTGCGGGTGCTGTGCTGTGTAACCTTTTACAAGCAACTGTTTTGTTTTGTTCTTCTGTTCTTTTCTTTTTCTCTTTTAATTAAATATTTTTACTGTTTTAAATGCTGGCAGTCCATCTCTGTACCACATAGATCCCCAAACCGCTTTAGACCACGCTGCGTTATAAAAGGGGCCCCGGGGAAAGGGGGAAGGCATGCAGTTGGATAAGGTGCCAATCCTCCAGGGGTGCCCCAAAGAAGTGCTGAGGTCTCTGTGAAACCCAAGTACAGGGTGGCAGAGGACCTTGAGGCCTGGCCTCATAGCTGGAGAGGGGGATTGGGAGTCCTGTTCCTCTCAATCTGAACCCCTAGACTGAGCAGGTGGTGGCAGCGAGCCCAAGTGGCAGGAGGAGAAATAGCTCCCTCCAGGAGTTGGCGACTCAATAGGGAGCTGACGGGACCGGGTCTGAAGGCAGAATCGGGCCGGTTCCGTCACAATCCACAATAAACAAACTGCTTCATGATATAATCTTAAATCTGGTAATTGGAATCCTCCTCTTTCTTTAGCATCTATTGAAACTTTCATTTTAATCCTTGGTTTCTTCCCAGCCCATACAACTTTCGAAATCTTCCTTTGCCATTTGTTAAATTGTTTACTGTTTTTCACAATCGGAATAGTTTGAAACAAATACATTATTCTCGGCAAAATATTCATCTTAATTGCAGCTATTCTTCCAAGCAATGACAAGTTAAGCTTATTCCATTTTATCATATCTTCATCCATTTTACGCCAAAGATTTTCATAGTTATTTTTGAACAGGTCAATATTCTTCATTGTTATTTCCACACCCAAATATTTTACTTTAGAGGTAACTTTACATCCTGTTAGTCTCTGCAACTCCTTTTGTTTATTTACTTGCATATTTTTACATTAAAAAAATGATTTTTCTTATTAACATAAAATCCCACCAGTTCTCCATACCCTTCTTAAATCTTCGTTCGCGAAGCCAAGCCGAGAGAGAGAGAGAGAGAGAGCTAACAACAAAGGTGTTACTTGTGTAGGATTTTCATTTATAAACATTATATCATCTCTATATTTGTAAATAAATCCTTTAACTCTCAACCCTTCTATTTCTTTATCATCTTGTATTTGCATCAATAAAATTTCAAGAGTCATTATAAACAACAAAGGTGAAAGTGGACAACCTTGTCTTGTACCTTTGCTGATTATCATTTCATCTGTAAGATCTGCATTTATACATAACCTTGCACATTGTTCAATGCAACTTCCTGTCAGACGTTGGCACTTCAAATAAGAACGAATCATTTTATTTCAAAATTAATCCATTTATTTGAGAACAAGCCATCTGGTATAGAAACAAATTGAGTCTGATACATTCCAAGGCCAAGTTTGGTGTTTTTGTATAGCACATGAAAGCATAACAATAAAATCATTCTCACACTCTAAGAGACAGTTGACGATTCCCATACTCCCTTATCTCTTTCTCAGGGAAGGAACCCCGCTGGTTACCTTGGGGCATGCCAGCTTCAAAGGCCCCAGATGTTTCTTGTACCAAGTGAGAAATTCCTCCCTTGCGGTTAGCAACTGTCCTTGTTTTAAATGCAGATCTTTGTTCCCAGGGTTAGTAGCAATGCAGGGAATATAACAGCCTACAAAATGGGGTTAGTCATGTCAAGTAAGCATATCTACCTACAGAACGAATAAAGGCAAGTTACAATGTCTGACATACTGCCCCCCCTAAGCTCTTGCTCGGGGTTTGTCTGGGTGCAGTAGGTGAAATTTCTTCAGCAGTTGAGGGGCCCGCAGGTCTGTTGACTTGACCCACTCATCGCAACTACTCGGGAAGTACTTCCAGTGAACCAGATAGTACAAGACTCCCCTTTGGACCCTGGAATCCAGGATCTCTTGCACCTCATGGCGGCTCTGGCCCTTCACTTGAATAGGAGGTGGCTCTGGAGGGCGGGGGTGCCAAAATGTGGCTCCAGGATCCTTGCGGAGAAGACTGCAATGAAAAACAGGGTGGATCTTACTAAACATCTTTGATAACTCCAGTTCTACTGTAACCTTGTTGATCACCCTTTTTATTTTGAATGGCCCCAGGAACTTATACGCCAGTTTCCTGCAGGACTGTGGTAATGGGAGGTTTTTGGTCGACAAGAATACACTCTCCCCCTCCTTAAACTCCCACTGTGGGGAGTGTTTCTTATCGAAGTAGTGCTTGCAGTCCCTTTTTGCTGCCTCTAAATTTTCCTGAATTACTTCCCAACCTTTTCTTACTCCCTCCCACCATTGCTGGCAGGAACTAGGTGGCGCTGTTCCGCCTGTACTTGGCAAAGAGGGGAAAGGCTTGCCTTTGTAGCCATTGACAATTTGAAATGGGGACGCTTTGGTGGAGCTATGCAGACTATTGTTGTAACCATACTCGACAAAGGGCAGCAGTTCGACTCAATTCGATTGTTGGTAATTAATATAGCACCTTAGGTATTGCTCGAGAAGCCCGTTCACCCGCTCCATCTATCCGTCCGTCTGTGGGTGGTAGGCTGAGCTTAACCCTTGTTCTATCCCTGCCAGTTTGCAAAACTCCTGCCAGAAGTTGGCAACGAACTGCGGCCCGTGGTCGCTAATGACCTTCTCTGGAAATGCGTGGAGCCTGACCACGTGATGGAAAAATAAGTACGCTAATTTTTTGGCAGTGGGGAGCTGCTTGCATGGTATGAAATGCACCTGTTTAGAGAACGTGTCCACCACCACCAATATCACTGTTTTCCCTTGTGAAGGGGGGAGTTCTACAATAAAATCCATTGACACCACTGCCCACGGTCTGGAAGCGGTGGGTAGGGGTTGGAGGAGCCCTGGTGGCTTCCCCCCTCTCTTCTTAGCCATGATACAAATGGGGCACGAGCCTACGAACTCGGAGATGTCTTTTTTCATTTGGGGCCACCAGAACTGTCTGTTCACCAAATGTAGGGTTTTCATGTAACCGAAATGCCCCGCTAACTTGCTACAGTGGCAGTGCTGTAGTATCTCTTGCCTGAGGCTTTTGGGAACGTAAAACTTTCCATCATAATACCAGAACCCCCCTTCTCCCTTCTCTACGCCTTCCGGTTTCTCCCCTCCTTCCTTCTCGGCTTCATCTTTCAGCTTGCTACCTCCCCAGGGTTCTACCGGCCCGGTTTGCTTCCCAGATCGGGTCGTTACCGGCTATCGAGGAGGGGGGAATGAGGGAATCCACGACCTCCTCTTGCTGGCTTTCATGTTGGGTAAGGCGCGAGAGGGTGTCGGCTAAGAAATTCTTCGACCCCGGGATGTGCTTGAGCATGAAATCAAATTTAGCAAAGAACCCCGCCCAGCGGATCTGCTTGGCCGTTAGTTTCCACCGCCCGGTCAGGGCTTCTAGGTTTTTGTGATCTGTCCAGATCTCGAAGGGCACTCGGGCCCCTTCTAGCCAAGAGTGCCATGTCTTTAAGGCGTACGTCACCACAAAGGCCTCTTTGTCCCACACTGACCAATTCCTCTGTTCGTTTGAGAATTTGCAGGACACGTACGCACAGGGCCTGTCTCCCCTCCTCATCTTTCTGCATTAATATGGCTCCGACGGCTACATCGGAGGCGTCGCATTGCACCACGAAGGGTTTTAGCTCATTGGGGTGGGCTAACACCGGTTCACTTGTAAACAACCTTTTTAGTTTTTCAAACGCCGCTTGGCATTGTGGGGTCCAGTGTAGACTCGCCCCGGGCCTTTTCACATCCGGCCCCTTCCCCTTGGTTTTCAACAGGTCGGTGAGTGGTAACATTACTTGGGCGAACCCCTTTATGAACCCCCTGTAGAAATTTGCAAACCCGAGGAAAGATTGTAACTGCCGTCAGGTTTTGGGGGCTTTCCAGTCTAGCACTGCTTGGATTTTGGCCAGGTCCATCACTAAACCTTCCCCCAACACCCGGAATCCTAGGTAATCTAGTTCCGTTTGATGGAACTCGCATTTCGATAGCTTAGCATACAGCTTATGTTGATAAAGGATGGTCAGGACTTTCCAGACTAGGGGCACGTGTGATTCTAAGTCCTTAGAGTAAATAATGATGTCATCCAGGTACACCACCACCCCTTGGTACAGATATTCTCTCAACACCTCATTTATAAAGTTCATGAACACCCCCGGCGCCCCTTGCAGTCTGAAAGGCATCACCAGATATTCAAATTGTCCCATGGGGGTATTGAAAGCAGTTTTCCACTCATCCCCCTCCTTTATGCTGACCCGAAAGTACACGTCTCGGAGGTCAAGTTTTGTGAATATTTTCCCCTCCGACACCGTGCTCAGCAAGTCCTTGATTAATGGGATGGGGTACGCGTTGGACATGGAAATCCCATTAATCCCACGAAAATTGGTGCAAAGTCTCAGGCTCTCATCCTTCTTCTTCCTGAAGAGGACCGGGGCAGTGTGGGGTGCCATGGCGGGCCTGATGAAACCCTGCTTCAAGTTTTTGTCTATGAACTTTTTCAGTTCGTCTTTCTCTGCCCACCCCATTGAGTACAGCTTCGCCCGGGGAAGCTCTTGCCCTGGGATCAGTTTGATGCCACAGTCCGTGTCCCTGTGGGGCAGCAGCTCATTAGCTTCCTCCTCACTGAAACCCACCTCAAGTCCCGGTACTCTTTGGGGATCGACCTGACCTCTTCCACGGTCACACAGATCTTTTCGTTCTGCGGTGGCGGATTGGGCCCCCATTCTTCCCGCCAGTGGTGGTGGGTGCATCACCAGTTGGTGAAGTCTATTGTTTGGGCCTCCCACTGTATGTCCGGTTGGTGTCGAGCCAACCAACCTACCCCAACCACCATGTCAAAGGATGAAGAGGGGGCCACCATGAAGATTTCCACCCCCCAGTGGCCCAGGGTCCTGACTGGCACCGCCAGAGTCTCTTCGGGGCACGGCTTTCCTCGCATGGCCATCCCATCCATTTGTTTGAATTGGATGGGATGCGGGAGGGGGACCTTCACTAGTCCTAGCGCCTCGACTAGCCACGGGGTGATAATTTCCTGGGTGCAGCCCGAATCGATTAAAGCTCAGGTGTGCATGAATCTCTTTAACTTAATTCCCCCATTATTCTCACCCTTAGTGGTGCCGTCAGCTCCACGACCTGCCGCTCGGCACCCTTCAGTGCAGGTCGCTGTCGTTTCCCGTCAAGTCGTGGTCCCACGATTCCTTGCCCGAGTCCACGACCATTATAATATCCTCATCAATCGCCACTGATGTGATGACGTTGCCCCGACTGGGCTCTTTCGGCTTGCCCCCAGGTTTCTTCAGAGCCCCGGTCGAGGATTTCGACGCCTGTTGGGGGGCGCGTGACTTCTCCGGGAAGTTGGCCGCTAAGTGCCCGGGGTCTCTACACCGGAAACATCTCCTCCCAGCGGTTGGCTGTCGGGGTTGTTGCTTTCTTCGCCTCTGGTTTCATTGGTGTTTTCGGTGTTCATCTCCCCTTTCCCACTAGCTGCTGCTGGCGGCGGAGTACGACGTGCTGGAGGTTGGTCTCTACTTTTCTGGCTAGTTGGATCCACCCCACCAGTGTCTCTGGCCGCCCCTGGGAGTAGCAGCGGTCGAGGATGCTGGCGTTGAGGCCGTTCTGGAAAGCCTCGTACGTCATGCGTTCGCTCCAGCCTCTCACCTTAGCACAGTGTGCCTGCAAGTCAGCGGCGTACTCTCGGATCGTTCTCGACCTTTGCTCGATCCCCTTCAGTGCTGCGAGGGCCTTCACTTCCTGGAGCGGGTCTCCGTACTGCCGCAGCATCGCTTGTAAGAAGTCTGCTACTGTCGCCAGTGCGGGCCCTCGGGTCGCGTATATGCTCACGAACCACTTCCTGGCGGCACCCTTCAGCTTGGAAGCTAGGTAGTCGACCCGGCTCGCTTCGGTGGGGAAGGTCACCCCCCCAGTGTGTCATGAAGCTGTTGCACTGGATGGTGAAGTACTCCACTTCCTCCGGGTCCCCGTCGAAGGTGATCTGTAGCTCTCGGCCCCTCGCTCCGTCCCACGGAGCTGGTGCAAGTGGTAGCGCAGGTCCCACCGGCCATCCAGCCAGCAGCGCTGACCCGGGCCCCGGAGCGGGCGCTGGGACTCTCGGCTGCGCTGGTACTTCGCGCGGCGGCTCCGCCGGCAGTTAGTCCCCCCCTCGGCGGACCCGCGGGTTGTTTTGGTTCTTCCCCTGGTGGCCTGGCGGGCGGTTCCTTGGCCGGCGCCCCTCGGGGCCCTTCAGCTGGTGCTCCTCGAATCTGCTCTCGGATCACGTCCAGCTGCCTCTGAAGCTCCCTGGTGAGTTGCATGTGGCTTGCTTGGACCTCGTTGTGGATCTCTCTCACCCACAGGAACATCTCGTTTCGTAGGAGGGTTGTCTCCTCGCTCCCTCTGGGGACCTGGCCATTTCCCTCCTCTAGGTTTCTCCCTGGCTCGGTTCCCGCCGCTGCTTCTTCCCCTTCAGCCCCCACGCTGGTCAGCAGGGTGGTGTAGCGCCCGGCTGCCTCGTCCATCATGACTGTCGAGGTCCGCGGCTTCCACTGCTTTGGGGTGTAGAAGAGCGTGGAAAAGTGCACTGGAGATTTCGCCCTCCGCCGGGTCACGGTCACTCCTCGCAGAACGGCTGACTCTTCTGTTGGTTCGGTGGGCTCTCTGTTATCTGGTGCCTTGGCGGCCATCCAGCCGAAGTTACCAGTTCGGATAAGCTCCAAATGGATCAGACTCAAAATGTCAGACGTTGGAACTTCACATAAGAGCGAATCATTTTGTTTCAAAATTAATCCATTTATTTGAGAACAAGCCGTCTGGTGTAGAAGCAAATTGAGTCTGATACATTCCAAGGCCAAGCCTGGTGTTTTTGTATAGCACATGAAAGCATAACAATAAAACCATTCTCACACTCTAAGAGACAGTTGACGATTCCCATACTCCCTTATCTCTTTCTCAGGGAAGGAACCCCACTGGTTACCTTGGGGCATGCCAGCTTCAAAGGCCCCAGATGTTTCTTGTACCAAGTGAGAAATTCCTCCCTTGCGGTTAGCAACTGTCCTTGTTTTAAATGCAGATCTTTGTTCCCAGGGTTAGTAGCAATGCAGAGAATATAACAGCCTACAAAATGGGGTTAGTCATGTCAAGTAAGCATATCTACCTACAGAATGAATAAAGGCAAGTTACAATGTCTGACACTTCCTTCTCTGGATGTCTTTCATAATATTCTACAATATTTACAACAGTTCTAATATTGTCTCTTATTTGCCTTTTAGGGAGAAATCCCACTTGGTCTTCCTTTATGAAATTTATCAAATATTGTTTAAGTTGTTCTGCCAAAATTCTTGTATATATCTTATAGTCATTAATTAGTAATGAAATTGGTCTATAGTTCTTTACATTCGTGACATCTCTATCTTCCTTAGGAATCAAAGAAATTACAGCTTCCTTCCATGTATTTGGTATTTTCCCTTTTATTCTTATCATATTCATCAATTTTTGAAGTTTCGGTACTAATTCTTCTTTAAAAATTTTAATTTTTTTTGCCATATATCCATCTGGCCCAGGTGCTTTTCTAATTTTCATTGCATTAATCTTTGATTCAATTTCTATTTTTTCAATTGGATCATTCAAAATTTTTTTCATATATTTAGCTAAGGGTGCTATTTTAATCTTTTGCAAATACGCTTCCATCCTTTCCTTCTTTACTTTAACACCTTTAAATATTTTAGCATAGTGCTTGAAAAATTCTCTCTTTATTCCTTCTTGATCTACCATCTCTCTTCCATCAACCACAATTTTATTAATAATTTTACTTCCTCTCTTTATCTTCAGTTGCCAGGCCAAATACTTTCCAGGTTTATTCACTCCCTCAAAGGACTTCTGTTGTAATTTTTTCAAATTCCATTCCAATTCCTTATTTAACAAATGTCTCATTTGTGCTTGTAGTATTGTAATCTCCCTTATAATTTTCTTTTTCCCTGGCCTTTTCCTCAGTTCCCCTTTTTTTTTCTTTATTTCATTTTGAATGTCCAACATCTGTTTTTCTTTTGCCCTTTTGTCCTTATTGTTTAATGTAATCAATATTCCTATCATTACGGCTTTATAAGCATCCCACACCATCTGAAATTCTATATCATCTTTATCATTTATTTGGAAGAAAGCTTTAGTTTCATTTTCTAGAGATGTCACTAATTCTTTATTTTGTAGTAAATCTTCATTTAATCTCCATTTTCTCACTCTTTTAGACAATTTTGTAATCCATAATATTGGGTTATGATCTGCCCCTATCTTCGGTAAGATCTCTATTTTCTTAGTTATAAGGCCTAAGTCCTTTGTACCCCATAACATGTCAATTCTAGAAAAAGTATTATGTTTTGCTAAAAAAAAGTATAATCTCGTACTTCAGGATTAAATTTTCTCCTTATGTCTTTCAGGTTTTCTTGTTTAACCAGTTCAAAGAAGGATTTTGGCAATTTTCCTTCTTTATTGTTATTTTTTTCCCCCAGATCTGTCCAATGTATTTTGAATTGTTCCATTAAAGTCTACCATAATCATGACCTGGTCATATGTCACTTCATCAAGTTGTTTTATAATGTCTTTAAAAAAACATCTTTTGCATCATTTGGTGCATACAGTCCCAATAATAAAGTTTTTTTTCGCATTTATTATTACTTCTACTGCCACAAATCTTCCATCTTTATCTTTAAATATTATTTTTGGGTCCAATTCTTGTTTAATATAAAAAATCACACCCCTTTTCTTCTGTTCAGCCAATGAAAAATATTCCAGTCCCAATTGTTTATTCCATAAAAATTTATAATCCTTTTGTTTAATATGAACTTCTTGTAAGCAAATTATATTACAGTTTTGTTTTTTAGTCCAATGAAATATTGCCTTTCTTTTTTGTGGTGAATTTAGTCCATTGACATTCTAAGATAATAATTTATAATCCATCATGGCGCAAATTCTTTATTCTCTTCATAAAATTTATGCAGCTCCTGTGTATTTGTAATTGTAATCCTTCTTCCTTGTAGCTCAAAGCTCAAACCTTCAGGTATTATCCATCTATACCTCATTCCATTGTCACGTAGTTTTTCTGTTAATTTCTTATATGTTCTGTCATTTATCATTTGTCTTGGGAATTCTTTCATTATTCTTACTCTGCTTCCTCCCACTATCAATGTCTTTTCAAAATTTTTATTCAAGATTTTCCCCAGCATTTCTTTTGTCGTATATTTTACAACCACATCTCTTGGTAAGTTATTTTTCTTGGCATATGATGAATTCACTCTATACATATAATCATACATATTTCTAGTCCCTTCAGGATTGTCCTCCAAGAAATCAGCAATTATTTTTATTACATATTCTTTTAAGTCTGTCCCTTCTTCTTCAGGTACTCCTCTCAGACGTATTTGTGTCTCCATCAATTTACAGTCATGGATTGTTATTTTTTCTTGCATTTTTTATGAGGTGGAATCCTGGAGTTTAACTTTCCCTTCTGCCTCCTGCACTTTTTTTGACACCACCACTGTTTCCTTTCTAAGCTCTTCCATTTCTTTTTTAAAGTCCTCAATATCTTCTTTAAGTTCTTTTTTGCAAGCATTTATCATCTTTTCCACCCCTTTCATCATCCTAGCTTTCATTGCTTCCAACTGATCTTGCATCTTCTCCAATGAGGCAGTGGGTTACCTTTGACTCTGACATTAAAAAAACAGCGAAAAATTTGATATCACCAAATTAAATTTTAACTATCAGGTTTGATACATTAGAACTTGCCCTTTCATATGAGCCTAATTTCGCCATCCTCCAACCTTCCCAGGCTCAGATATTCATTTTTTTAAAATTTAGCCTCCCAGTAATGGCCGCCGATGTTTTTCTATGGTGATACAATCCTAGAGTAGGTCCACTTCTTCAATAATTACTTCCTGCTTTGCTTGCCCCAAGTCACGCTCTCACTGGTAACAAAGTCTCATGATACTTGACGAATTTCCTGTGTTGACTGTAGAAACTGCAGATCTCTGATGGTGCTTTCACTCCACGACCGCAGGTAGACAAAGCAATAAATTCCTTTCCAATTTTTAACACTGTCCTTAATTTAACAAAGTCCAAAATTCACCCCTTCTCCTCTTCTTCTTCCAAGCTTTCAAACTTTCTCTATCCCACCTTCTAATATTATTTTGTTTGCTTTAAAATAGTCCTGGAATGGTAGATAGCAATCAGTACCTTTTTCTAAGGTTAACCAGACCAACACTGGTCTCGTACAGCATCAGATGTTTAGCAGTCTCAAAGAAGATTAGGATCTTGTCAAGCTTATGTCAAATAAATGACTCTGTAAGCTTCTGCAGATGATGAATATGCAACTCTTCTCCGGGGATCCCTCAAAGCCTCAAAGGAGGCCCCTCCCCCAGGACTTCCTTTTAGCCAAGGTAAATCACCTCAAAGTTTCCTGTGCATATCTTGGACTAATCTCTCACTGAGAAAAGTAGGCAGAAGGCAAAAATTTGTCCTTTACTACCCCGAACAGAAGCTCCAGTCTGCCCCCCCTAGAGAGGCAGGTCAGATCAGCATTCTCCAATTCCCGGAAGTCCAGCCACATGAATATGTCAGTGGGATGCATAAAGCAAGATTAAAGTACGCTTCTGAGAAATGAGGACTTACAAATTCATAAAGCATAATTCAGAGGTTCTAGCACTTTTTCATGTGATCTGCCACTGGTATACTGAATTTGACAGTTCAAAGCAATTTAAAATTATAATATAACTTCCAATACAGTCACTAGGATCCAAATGGCGGGTTTCAGTTCTTGTTGAGCACTGCATCTGACAATGTTATAAAATAATTCTTTGGCGCTCTGAATTTGTACTGGTCAATGCTGCAGAGTGCTCAGTAGCATATCTAATTTGCATATGCCCTGAGATCAGGGAGAGAACTCCCCACTGAACATATATGAACATATATGAGCATATGAAATTGCCTTCTACTGAATCAGAACCTGGCGCCATCAAAGTCAGCACTGTCTATTCAGATTGGCAGCAACTCTCCAGGGTCTCAAGCTGAGGTTTTTCATGCCTATTTGCCTGGACCCTTTTTAGCTGGAGATGCTGGGGATTGAACCTGGGACCTTCTGCTTACCAAGCAGATGCTCTACCACTGAGCCACCATCCCTCCCCACTGCATGCAGACCCTGGCTGGAGGTTAAACTTCTGCTGAATTCAAGCCCTGGTCTCTCCCCATATACATCCCAAAGAGCCTTGTGCTCCACAGGCCAACATCTACTGGTTGTCCTTGGCCCAAAAAACAGCCTCAACCAGGGCCAGAGCTTTCTCTGTCTTGGCCCCTACCTGGGGGAACATGCTCCCACCTGAGATCAGGGCCTTGAGGAACTTCCTCCAGTTGCACAGGGCCTGTAAAATGGACCTGTTCCACAAGGCTTTCAGCATTTGTAGATTACCTCTCTCCACCTCTAACCATCAGGTAATAGTATAATTGCACAAGCATTTATCCAACTGAATGAAATTGTGGTAGCTACCCTCCTTTACTGCCTGTAACTCTTTGTAGGATTTGGATCTTTGACAAAGGAATCCAGTTGGTGCCAATACAGAGAGAAGTCTATAAGCATTTGTACAATGGATTGTATCTGGAATTTATTTTTGTTTTATTTTTATTTATTGTATTTATCATCTGCCTTCTCACTGAGATGGAAGAAGAAATGCAGTATATGCACAGGGCAATCAGGCAGCACAAGACAAGCAGTGAACAATGCAGTAGGACCAGAATTGCAGACCTAGAGAGCAGTGCGAACCACAGCACTTTCGACTTGTAGGCTGTATCCCAGAAGAGGATTCAAAAGCCCCTGAAAGCGGGTTGCAGGCCCAGGAGTTCTCCTCCTTCTCCACTCTTCCTCCCAATCAACACCTCACATTTTCATCTCCACCTTCCTCAGCAATAATGGGCGGCAGGAGGGACGTTATGGTAGCAACCAGAAGTGAGGCGGGGGGAGGCTGGGGGTGGGCAAGTGTTTTTCAGTACACAGGAGGGAAGATGCCTGCCCTTGTGAGGCTCTGTCCTGGAGCTGCTCATTCAGCACCAACCTGTTGGGCAAAGGCTGGAGTGTACCTTGCATAGGCAAAGGCCTTGTACTTTAGCACTCCATTTGTTTTGGTGCAACTGCACCCGCCCTTTGTGGAATGCTTGTTGGTTTTTTGAAAAACATCCTGGCTGAGACAGCCAGGGCTTGAAGCTTCCATTCTCCTCCTTCATCTCTTCTGGCTCTTCTCCCATTTCTTTGTCTTTTTCACCTTGCTAGTCCCTTCCCACCTCCCTTCCTGCTGGTAATGGAGCTATTGTCATGCTGAAGTCATCCCTAATGAAGACAGTCAAGCTGGGAGCTCTGCCAGGAGGCAAAGAGATTGCCCTTCTCCCAGACATGGTGAATGCTCAGGATGTGTCTCTGTCTGAATAGAAGTGGGCTGTGGGAGCCATTCTGGATGTTTTGGCTGACTCTAAAGGCTAAGCAGAAAGGAACAACACAAACCAGAATTTTATGGTTCCACTTACCCTTATTTTGGCATTGTTTTGGCTACACTGTATTCTCACAAGCAGAACACATGTCTCACAGTTGCTTCAAAGTCATCCCAATTTTCATGCGCAGAAAATCAAAACTGACTGACCAATCAATGAAAGGGACTGTCATGGTTCCACAATCAAACTTTACTATGCTTTTGCAGCCACTCCATGATATGATGTTTACTAGTTCATAGTAGCAGGTTCTGTCCAGTTAGCTTCAAATGGTGGGAAAACTTTCCCATTTGACCCCCTCCCTTTGGCACAGCCCCCCACTTCAGGTGAAGAAATGAGTGTTGTAAATGAAGAAACAACAGTACCTCTGCCAAAAACAGTCTCATTATACATGGGGGCAGTTTGGACAGAATCCCCCATGGCAATTGTACAAAGTGACTTCCTACAGTGAATGATTCCCCTGCCCCCTTTTAACTGGTCATGCACTGCAAGCCCCCAACAGTCACAGTTGCAACATATTCACTGGCTGGGGTTGGAGGCGAAACCACTTGACATGACATTTCAACAGCAATGGAGAGTCAGATTCTCCAATGTGAACTGAGGGTTTGCCTTAGTGTTTTATTGATAAAATAGCAAATATATATTTTTTAAAAAAAATGGATGGGAACAGGGATGATGAAGTGAAACAAGTATGCATGCATAGGAAAGCTTACATTCTGAATAAAACTTTATTGGTCTTAAAGGTGTTACAGACCAACACAACTGCCCACCTAGATTGATCCACTCTGAAGAAAATTCCCTTGAGGTCATGGTGGGACCAATAACACACCAGAGAATTACCTGGTGGTCTCAAGATCCTCTTCTCCCAGATGTCTGCACACTTCGCCCACCTGACCTGTATGAGCAAGAATGTAGAAAAACCAACCCAAAGTCCCAGCAACATGGATTAAAAGAGTTTACATTGCAGCAATGTGGCAACTCACGTACTTCCAGAGGTGGGGAGCAACATACGTCTGCCAGATTTACCATTAGTGGATCATGGAAGAACAGTTCTTCTCATCCAGCACCAATATCCAAGCTAGGCTGGCATTGCTCAGCCACAGCCTGAAGATTGAGGCTCCTTGCAAGACACGTTGATGCAATGCTGGCATCTCCATGAAACATGTAGCTGGGCTTGTAAGATAGACTAGTCATGGGTGACTTGCCGGATTGACTATTATGTACCACCACCTTCTTGTAATCTTGGTGGAACACCTTTGATTTGTCCAGCACTCCACCATGGATTACTTGTGCCCCCTCAATGGCATCTCCATAGAGATCCTTTCAAAATGTCAATATTCCTATGGGAAGACTGCAATGCTTCCTGCCCCTTCTGGTCTCCCCATACAGAGAGGAGATCCAGCATCTCCCAGTCTTGCCAGGACACTCTGCATCTGCTTCTACCAAGTTTGGTACTGGCTGCCATATTGTCCTGCTCTAGGACAATATAAAAGAAGGGATTTTCATGGCAAATGGCACCACAAGGAACCGGCATTCTTTGTATCCTTTAAAGTTACTGTCCTCAGCCAATGTTGATTCTATTGGATAACAGAACCACAAAAATAATTGGATTGGCCAGATGGAGACCACTAGGTAATTCTCTGGTGTGTTATTGGTTCCACTATGATCACAAGGGAATTTTCTTCAGAATGGATCAATCCAGGTGGGCAGTCGTGTTGGTCTGAAGCAGTAGAACAAAGTAGGAGTCCATAGCACCTTTAAGACCAATAAAGTTTTATTCAGAATGTAAGCTTTCCTATGCATGTATACTTCTTCAGATAATGAAATGGGGTACAGTGAGCAGAACTACATATAGCTGGTGGGTTTAGAGTGTAAAGTGATACAAAGTTGGGATCAAATGGCAAAATAGTGTAATAAACATTTAGACCATTTAGTCTGGATAGCATTTGCGTGGGAACCCAATAAAAGGTAATAAAAGTTGCCTGTTAATTGTTCTTGTTACAAGTCTAGGTAAAACAAAAGGACACTAGGAAATACATCATTTTACACTCTTAACCCACCTGCTATATTTAGTTCTGCTCACTGTACTCCAGTCCCTCATCTGAAGAAGTATGTTTGCATATATTCTGAATAAAACTTTGTTGGTCTTAAAGATGCTACTTGACTCTTACTTTGTTCTGTTTCTTCAGAGTGATTAGCTACTGGGAAAAACTGGGGAGCAGTAATATTCCACTGGCTGTTGACCATTTGAAAACATCAGGAAAAGCTGTCTACATACGAAGTCAAAAAACATGAGCAACGAATGCGTGGATGGAAAAAACCAAAGTGCCACCCAATGCATTTAACAAAACCATTTCTATGGTGGCGACTCAACACATCAAACATGCCTTTCATTAAAATCCTCATGGTTCAGTCCTTTGCATGACAGAGAACACAAAGGAAAGCAGTTGAGAAGGGGAAAAATCATTGTGATAATGAAAAAATTTTTTGGGGGGAGAATGACTACAGCAGCTGCAAAACTCTGCTTTGTTTATTTCTAATTCTCTGCCACCAATCTGCCACACAAGCACCATGTTGAAATAGCTCTTGAATGATTTCCCTCATACTGTTGTTTTTTTCCCCCCCAAATATGTGGGAAGGCATTAATTGAAATCCATCAATGCCAAGAGAGTGCACAGTAACACCAGATCTCCACACTGTCTTGGGCAGGAGGCTGGTGAAAGAGTAGAGAGAAGAGGAGACAGTCACCCAACCCAGGTCCAGTCCAATGGCAGATGTTTTAAGGGTGATCCATACCCAAGAAGACAAACATATCCATTAGCCTGTGGAGACAGATGGGTCATTGATATGGGAGGGGGGATAATGCCATATATTGGGGGAAAGTGCTTGCTAGCCTCTTCCATATGTGGGCACACATACACACACCAGTTGAGGAGTGGCAGCTGCTGCACTTGCTGCTGGGCTTCATTGGTGGCACATGACCTGGTGCTGGTCTTGACTCCCTCCCTCCCTCTACCCTTTCAGAGCTTGCAAAGAGGCTCTTCAGAGAGCTGAAGCACACATAGCCAAAGAACTGCAGGGCACCACTGCCTCTAGCAAACCTTTTAAAGTTTTTCCAGTCAGTAATTTCCCCCCAGCAATCCAAGTCTAACAACAGTCTCATGTCACTAGACTCATCCAGCGTGTAACACTGCCCCCCCCCCATTTAAATGATGGGTAAAGTAAGCAATAGTGGAGCTTGGAGCCAATGAAGGGGGGAGGGTGGCAGAAGGTGAAGAGTAGAAGCAAAGACCTCAGTGTGGGCTGTAGAATGGCCTTTGAGGGACAAGTGGGGAAATTCCAAAGGAATCTATATGCTTTTGAATTACCTTCAGCTTGGAAAAAAAGCAAGGGGTGAAATGGCACAAAAGCACTCTGAGACAACCTGGAGAAACATCAACCAGAAAGCAAACTGAGCACTGAAGGGTGGAAAATCAATTGAGAATGAAAAAGAAAACCCAACAAACATGAACGGTGGAAGTCAGGGGAAACACCCCTGCATAATAGGTCTATGTTGGAGACTCTCTTGACTTCTTTTAGGGAGAATCTGCAGTAGGGTTGCAAAGTCAAATTCAAGAAATATCTGGGGACTTTGGGGGTAGAGCCAGGAGACTTTGGGGGTGGAGCCAGGAGACCTTGGGGGCGGAGCCAGGAACAAGGGTGTGACAAGCATAATTGAACTCCAAGAGAGTTCTGGCCATCACATTTAAAGGGACAGCACACCTTTTAAAATGTCTTCCTTCCATAGGAAATAATGGATAGGGGCACCTTCTTTTGGGGCTCATAGAATTGGACACCCTGGTCCAATCGTTTTGAAACTTGGGGGGGTACTTTGGGGAGAGGCATTAGATACTATATTGAAAATTTTGTGCCTCTACCTCAAAAAACAGTTCCCCCAGAGCCCTCGAAACCTCCAGATCAATTCCCCATTATACCCTATGAGACTCGATCTCCACATAGGGAATAATGAAGACATTTCCCTCTCCTCCCCCCTTCCCCCTCGTTTCTGGCAAATCTGATGCAGGGGATTGGCCTCTCTACTCACAAGTTGCTGCCAGCTTCTTCACAGCAACACAGACACACCATCCCAAATTGAATCCTTTCAATCAAACCTCCAGAGGTGCAAAGGCACATGGTCCTTTGTGGGTGGGGTGGGGTTCCCCCCCCCACCAGCCAGCTGACTGGGCGTGGGAAGCAGCCTGGGAAAATGGAATAACGGCTGCTGCGATCGGGGCTGGGTGGGAAGGGAAGGAGAAGCTGCTGCGATCCGGGGTGGGAAGGGAAGGGACGAGAAGAAGCATTGGGGATCGGTGGGAAAGGAAGGGACGAGGAGAAGCATCGGGGATCGGTGGGAAGGGAAGGGGCAAGGAGAAGCTGCTGGGATCAGGGCTGGGTGGGAAGGGCCACCATTCTGTCGGTGCGGGTGTTTGCAGAGAGAGCGGTGTGATGTGCTCAACGGTGAGCCCCAGTAAAGAAGTGAGCCAGACACCTGCAGCTAGTGCTAAAACAGTGTATTTACAATATATATACAATGTGCTCACTAGTGCAGTCAAATACATTAATCACAGGACCAAAGTGCTCCGCCAGCAAGTGAACTCTCGAAGAGAGACCTGTGCATTGCAAGCACAGTCCATATATAGTTCTATCAGCCAATCCTGGCAGTCCACAGTCATGCTGACTCAGCAGGTCCTTTCCACCTGTCTTCTGCTGGCTCAAACCGGCTTGTAGATAAGGTCACTGTGACCTAGCATGCCAGCTAGATCACCTGCTGTCACATTTGAGCTGTCAAACTGTGTAAAGGTAGATTCAACTACTGACACATTCCCCCTCCCCCCGCTTTCCTGATTTTTGGCAAGCGGGGGGAGGAGGCTCCAAATCAGGGGTCCCCCACCCAGGTGGGGGATTTGGGAAGCCTAATCTGCAGCTAGATTATGTGCTACAAAACTCTCACTAAGTGACCTACTCCAGGTCCGGCACTGGGGGTTCTAGTGCCCCAGGCCGTGCTCGCACCCCGCCTCAAGGGCTGTGGACCGATGACATTGCTGGAAGTGATGGGCAGCCTCGGCAAGGTTGGGAACAAAGTGGGCATGATGCATGAGGAGAGGGGATCCCTCCTGGCTCCCCCAGGCCAGGTGGTGTCCCAGGCTGCCACCTACTTGGCCAACTCCCACGCACCAGCCCTGGCCTACATGAGCAAAACTGCATGGTTTCACTCCACAAAATGTTGGCAAGTCTGCTCTGCAAGTTTTCCTGTTTGCTCTACCAAAACACTTTGTCATAGAACTTCATCACAAACATTACTTGTGCTTTTTGGATGGTGCACTGCTCTACAAGGCCCATCTCAGCTCTACTTAATGTGCTACTTTGTTTTAACTGCTGATATGAGAAAATACCCTCCCCCACATCTACATGGTCAAAAATTAAAGTAAGAAGATGAGGTGTTGTGGTTTAGAGTGTCCAGGCTAGAAGGTCCTGAGAGATCAAGGTTCGAGTCCCCACTCTTCCATGGAAGACAGCTGGGTGGACCTTGGGCCAGTCACACCTACTCTCAGCCTCACCTGCCTCACAGAGTTGTTGTGAGGATAAAATGGAAGAGAGGAGAAGGGTGTGAGCTGCCTTCGGTCCCCACTGGCAGGGGTACTGTTGTATATGTGAACTGAAGTGTGTAGATTTAATGGTGTCCCTGCCTGGCTCATTGGAGCCTGTAGGACTGAACTTGGGGACTCAGGAACAATGGGCAGGAGGTTCCAAATCCCTGCTGCCCTGCTCCAATCACGGGCCCCCTGCTGGTTTGAATGGTCCAATTGCGTCCTTGTGCGGGAACCCTGAAGTGTATATAGTTGGCCCTGTTGGCCCAATTCTCCAGTCTTTGAGTTCAGCCATTACCATGCTGTCCTAAATAAAGAGAGCTATGATCACAACCACCACACCTCTTCTATGTGTTGAACCCACTATATTATAGGTACAAATGAATGGAAAAATAAAATAGAACTCAATAAGTATTTTCCTGTGGTTTTAAAAGAAAAGATTTAACCTAAGGAATCTCTCAGGGCTAAAGTTGAAGGCTGGTCAAAAAAACAGGTTGGCCGCAGGTCTCCTACACTGACAAGTTACAGTTCCCGGGATCCCTTGGGGAAAGCCATGGTTGTGAAACTGATCATAAGACCTTACAATATTTGTAGCATCTATTCCCAGCTCCCAACCCCACGACTTCTTCCTCTGGAGACAGCAAACTGGGTTAGGATTAGGGCTCTGGATGTGGAGCTGGTGTTTCTCCATCAGCCCAAAGTGGAGCATTATTCTTACCCGACTGTTAACCTTCCCTGTTATCTCCTCCCACAGGGAAATTGATCCCCCTCCCCTCTCTAGGTGTGAATAAACAAATCAGCAGAAGGGCAAGGCTGATACCTTGTGGGGCTCCTGTTCTTAAACCTAAATTATAGATCCCAGAGCACTGGACTTGTACATTTTGAGATTTAATAGAGTTTTAGGCAGGCTATTTTTACAACTATAATGCACTTAGCACTAATTTGGGGGGAGTTAAGTGCAAAACACATAAATGTTGGCTGGAAGAGGGTTGGGGTGTTTTACAGCCATTGGGAATTATATTATACCAAGTATGTGGGGCTCATTTCAATTTCTGATATCTCTCAGTACAAAATTGCCTTTGGCTGGGCCAGTGCCAAGGAAACCCTGGCCATGGCTGGTGGGTGTGATGTATTACAATGTCACTTTCATAACTGGGACCATGTATAGATCTAAAAGTGAGGCCCATTCAAGGATTCAAAGCCTCACTGCTAATGTCTTTCCTAATCTGCAGGATCACATTTACCCCACAGACTTGGAATCACTCAGACTTCATGTCATTCCAGCTTCTTTCCTTTCGATTTTATGGAGTGCAAAGGCATTGCAGTACAGACAAGCCCAACATAGGTCATGGTGGGCAAAGAGCTGATTGCTGGGAGAATTCTGCATCTGTGAAATTCTGTGCAAAAATCTAGAGTCAAGGATTCTTATGATCTGAGCTGTGGAAATTATATGCATCTCAAAAGGGCAAAAGCAAAGTTCTTGCTGCAAAACATGCAAGTGATCCATGGGCACCCACGTTCAGGGGAGCAGCATAGCTCCATGCCCTTTTTCACATGACCTTCAGTCACTGATGCACCACCACATGCCCTTTACCACCTGGAACGCACCAGCTTCTTTCCTTCTCCAGTATTGCTTTCACAAAATCATTCCAAATTTGGCAAATGCAGAACAAGGCACACAAACTGGGCAGGCAACTGAGAAAGAAAGAACATGCACTTTAAAGCCTGAGGGCAGACTGGCGGGGTGGGCAAATCTAGTTCTGTCAGGATCTAAACCAGGGGTGAAGAAAAAATGGGGCACACTCAGCAATCTGCCAACAGAATAAAAAGGAAAAAATGCCAAGTGATGGAGGATTGATTTTTTTTATTATTATTATTTTACAAAGTCCCAACATGTTTCATCATGCAGGCTTTGTCAGGGGAAATCTGTATTTTTAAAAATATTTAATACAAATAATAGGACTGCTTATTAAAAATTATTAAAAAACTATTACAAGTATTAGAAAAGTCTATGGGCCCATTGATTTCATTGGCAGGGTGGGTGGGTGTTATACAGATCCTGTAATCACAAGGAAAAGTCCTCTTATAAAGGGAGACAGAGTGGATTTTAAAGTTGCAGACTTTGGACCCTCATGGGTTAAATTCTGATCTGGGACTTCTAACCTGTTCAGCTAATCACTGTACATTAAAAAAAAAACCCACTGTGTCATTATCAAAGATTTCAGGTTTTCACGGCTGGTAACATCATTAGGGTTTGTAGAATCTTTCGAGCTGAAGTGCCGTGTTCTACTGGAGAAAGTTTTCCTTCCAGACGTTTCGTTCTCAGCTGCGGAGAACATCCTCAGTGGCGTTGCAGCCAGAGCAGGCGCTCTGACCTTCTTGGCTGCTGTGCATTGAGTGTCATTGTGTCATTCTTCACTGTGTCATTCTTCACTAGTAAAAGAACTGCATTGCTGTAAACAGTTGCAGCACTAGATGAATGCTCTGGTCAGTATTTGCTTCATATATTATATATTTTAATTGACTTCTTTCATGTCCAGTGTATAGTTTATTCATCTTATATTGTATATTGACTAATACACATCAATTTTTAGAATTAATTTTGATCCTATCTTTTGAATTAATATTATTTTTAATACTTTCGTAACAATTGTTAATAAGGGGTCCTGCTATTATTGCATTACATGTAGAATTATGTTTCTATAGATTCCTCTGATGAAGCCTGCATGGTGAAATGCACAAGGACTTTGTAAAATAAAAAACGAATCATCTATCGCCTGGCATTCCCCCCTCCTATAGGATCTAAACCTGGAATGGCCTTGGGTTAGCCATAGCTATTGCAGGAGTTGTCCTTGAAAGGGCAGCTGCTGTGAGATCCTTCTCAGCCCAACCCACCTCACAGGGTGTCTGTTGTGGGGGAGGAAGGTAAAGGAGATTGTAAGCCACTCTGAGTCTCTGATTCAGAGAGAAGGGCGGGGTATAAATCTGCAGTCCTTCTTCTTCTTCTTCTTCTTCTTCTTCTTCTTCTTCTTCTTCTTCTTCTTCTTCTTCTTCTTCTTCTCAGAGCCACTCCCTAAAGATGCCTTCATAATCTGGCCCTGCAGCCAATGGCTGGGAGGAGGTGGAGGGGCAGTTCACACCCACTCGATGCCTCAGACCCACCCCAGAGGAACCACTGACATTGTGTGGCTGGAAAATTTGAAAGTCTAACCCATGCAGATGGAAGAAGGCTTCACTATTTTTCTGCAAGTATTAAAAGAATGGTAAATAATCTTGTATTACAAATTACTTTTCATTTTAAGACTGCAACTTTTATTTGACTTTAACCAAAAGTAGGCATTATAAATACCACACTGACAAAGAGCACTCTAATCTTTTGTTTATTGCTATTTAAGACAGCAAAATAAATAATGTTCTGTACTCTTAAGTGTTGTCACCTTAACAATTCTCCTGCTACATTTTGTCCCAATAGTACAAACATCAAAAACATGTTTCTTGGAATTCATTATTCCCCCAAATGATTACACCTTATTTTGGTTTTATGGCAAAAAGGAATAGTATATTTGATTTTATTGACCTTAAAAACATAAAGTTTGACACCAATCTGAGCATCCGAAGGGACCTGGGGAGGTGCTCCTGCCAGCTTGCAATCATGAGTGAAAGGTAAAAACTGACTCCAACACATGACTCTCTTCCAAGCCACTCAATAGGGGCCACATCTTCTGTGCCTAGCTGGGCCCTTCTTCTTGCCCAAGAAGACATGATCAAACATCCACAAATTAATACAGTGGCAGGAATCAGTATTGCACCACATCCTATAAAGACGTAAGCAATGAGTGCAGTCATAGCTGACAGACACATACCTGATATGCTGAGGACTTCCACTCTCCCAGCTGCTGCAGCTCCGCCAACCCGAACCCCAGCTTTGCTGCTGTAGACGCTGCCCCAATTTGAAAGGAATGAGTTCCATAAACATGTTCTAGCAAACCGGCAGCTTTTAGAGCTTTGCAAATAACAGACCAAAATTGACAGTGAGTTAATGGAGGCCATTTTCATGCTGGGAAAGAGGGCCTGACCTGGACCTCAACTGCTGTATCTGGGGTTGTTTTGTAGTAAAATAGGTGGTGGAGCTCATCCAAGATTGTTATGCAGCTGCATCTACTATTCAGTGGACAAGGTGGGAAGGAGGAGGTGGAACTCTCAGAAAGGTTCAGGAGCTATGCTCCTGTGAGCTCCCGCTGAATCCGAGGCCTGACTGTATCTATTGTGAAAGCACTCACTCCAGGCACAGCATTTCCTCCAAACTCCTGTGACATGTCACTGCATGACCCTTTTGATCAGCCTTGGATTTACAAACAACTGACTCACCAGAAAGAACCACATCTGAAGCCAAGAGAGCTCTATTCCCCTTGAGTAGCCTTGACTTCTCAGAAGCTTCTTATAAAACCCAAGTGTCCTATCCTGGTTTCCAATATTTTCTTTCTTCCAGTGCCGTGTTACAGGATTCCCCACAGGTATTTCTTCTGTTGGGCTGCAGTTCAATATGCAACTCCTTTGCATGTGGAAAGTCCATGCCCTGTCTCTGCTGCTTGGCACTAGTGTGTTCAATGCACTGGTTCTGTGCTGTATTCCCTACAGAAAGCCCCCATCCCAGAGTTTAAATTTGAGAGATTCTCTAATTTGAACTAAGGTTGTGTGCATCGCGCTACCATTGCCACAGTAGCTCTCGTTCTGCTGGGCAACTATGTCCCTTGCAAGCTGGCACCCTCAGCACAGTTGACTTGACTGCGGAGATTCTCTAGGAGAATCTGACTGCTGCCTGGGACAGCTTTTCCCATCATAGATAGTGTCCCTAGAATTGAACTCCCTGGTCCAATCCTTTTGGATGTTGGGGGTTCTGTGGGGGAGACACACCAGGAGCAGCCCTGTAAACTCTCACTCAACCCCCCCCCCCCGACTAATTACAGTGGGAAAAATGACTGACTGCTTTTTTCCCATCACAGGAAAAAAGGGACCTCTTTGAGTGCCCCTGGAATTGGACCTCCCAGTCCAATCTTTTTGAAACTTGGAGTTTCTGTCGGAGAGAGGCTCCTGCAGTTGCCCTGCAAATTTGGAACCTCTATTTCAAACCCCCTCCCCCCCAGATGCAATTCAGTATACCCTATTTTGTCATTGACTTCAATGGCCCATAGGGTATAATGGAGATGAATATCCACTGAATTTTGGCAGCTATTTGTAGGTGCTCTATTCAGCAGCCGAATCAGATCAGAGAATCTGATTCAGCTGTATACAGCCTGGGGGGTAGGGGGTTGTATTCCATTTGGCCAAACCAAATGCACACCCCTAAGTAGCAATTTAAAAGGCGGGAGGGAGGGGAATTTATTTCTGCACTCAGAGCTTGGGACCAGCTGTTAAACACACTCCCAGCATCTTTTGTTCTTGCCAGCAGGTGGTGAAGCCTTGTAGTTGCTCAAGCAAGAGAAAAATAACCAAATAACAAAAATTCCTTTTAAACTTTAAAATTCACTCTGGGCACCCATCATCATAATAAAATGACCCAATGGTAGAGTGGCCAAGTGGTCTAAGGCAGTGGATTGGATATTCCAGCTTCCAATTTGCATATGGAGAGCTGGTTTGGTGTAGTGGTTAAGTGTGCGGACTCTTATCTGGGAGAACCGGGTTTGATTCCCCACTCCTCCACTTGCACCTGCTAGCATGGCCTTGGGTCAGCCATAGCTCTGGCAGAGGTTGTCCTTGAAAGGGCAGCTGCTGTGAGAGCCCTCTCCAGCCCCACCCACCTCACAGGGTGTCTGTTGTGGGGGAGGAAGGTAAAGGAGATTGTGAGCTGCTCTGAGACTCTTTGGAGTAGAGGGCGGGATATAAATCCAATATCTTCTTCTTCTTCTTCAATATATGTTGATTGTAGTATTGCTTATCAAAAATCAATTTTTTAATTCCCCCCCCCCCCCAAATCCACCATGTATCACTGGCACCAAGGAGGAGTATTGGATGCTGAAGATGAGGACTGGAACAGAGAGAGAGAGACAGAGACACAGAAAGAGAGACCAAGAGAGTCCTGAGTGGAGGAGACAGAGGGTGCCCCTCCACCATGATGTCCAAACTGTTTGAAGCTTGAGGAGCTCCACACAACCTGGAGAGGTCAGGAGACTTGAGCAGCATGGTGGTGGGAGGACACCCCGGCATAGACACCTCTCGCCAGGTCTTAAGCATTACTTAGGGCCAAGTCCAGGATTGCCTTTCCCCTGGCAGCTTCTGTCCTTGAGAGTGTCTAGAGACTCAGTCTCTTTCTCCTGAATTGAACACATATTGACCCAATCATTGTGTGGGTGGTTAACAATCACCTATTACGACAAAGTTATTTGGTCTAGCTGCTTTCCTTAATTCTTTTGCTGCTTTTAAATCATCCTCTAACCTTTGATCTAGTGGGCAATAATAAACTCCCTTAGTTAAACGTTCTTTTGGACATGCTATTTCCACCCATAGCATTTCTGTAAGCAAATCTATTTGTCTTAGAATCTCAGTCTTACTGGACTGTATAGCCTCTCGGACATACAGAGTCACTCCACCTCTGACCCTTCCCTCCCTGTCCTTCCAATATAATTTCTATCCAGGAATCACCATGTCCCACTGATTCTCCTCATCCCACCATGTGTCTGAAATGATCTCAATGTCTTTGTTCTCCTCTGACAATAAGCATCCCAACTCCCCCATTTAACCTCAGACACTTCCAGTGCTTGTCTAATTTCCCAGACTTGTTAGGCCTGCAACCTTCCTCCTCTGGTCTCTAGACCCTGCCAGGCAATCAGAATTGTTTGTCACTCTCCCAGTGGCCAGCCCTAATCCATTTCCCTGCAGAACAGGCATGGCTACCTACTTGTTCTCTTTGAGATGAGGCATCCCAAACCAGAAACAGTTCATCTCCTGTTGGTTTCCCCCCAAGATTTTGTTTAAAAACTTCTCTGCAGCCTTTTTCATTTCAAATGCCAGCAGCCTTCTTTTTAAGGACAAGTGGAGGCCATCTCCTTTGTACAGGTCCTGCTTGCTTCAAAAAGCATCTCACTGCCTAACAAACATGCAGCCTTCCTCCCTACACCATCATCTCATCCACACATTGAGACGCCTAATTTATGCCTGCCTAGCTGGTTCAGCACATGGAACAGGCTACCACTGCCTTCACACCAGGAAGGCAAGTCACCATGCAGTCAGTATGCCATCTATCTAAGGACTGAATCACCCAGAGTCCCCGTCCCTTCCCCAGGAGGGTTTTTTGGTGTGAAAGGATATCTGCTCACCAACTGCATTATTATTATTTATTGCATTTGATGAATCACCCTATCCCAGCGAATGCCAGGCTCTGGTTGATGTACAACATTAAAAAAATACATATATATAAAATCAATTCCATTAAAAAGATTGCAAACCCTGATGGCGTCTTTAAAGTGCTCTTATTCAGCCATTCCATCACGTCAGGGGTGGGGGGATCCCCCCAAGAGGGGGTGGGGAGGAGAAGGTGTCAGCACGGAAACCGTCGCTGTCCTCATGCAAAGGCTTGGTGGAACATCTCTGCCTTACAGGCCCTGTGAACCTGTAAAAGATCCCGCAGGGCCCGGATGTCTTCTGACAGAGCATTCCACCGAGTTGGGGCCTGGACTGAAAAAGTTACCCACCTGCTCCCTGACAGTGGCAAGGCTGCCATTCTCAGAGTGGGACACATTGAACCAGTCCCCAAGAGGCTTCTCCATATGCCTTAGTGACCATCTCAGCTTCTGCAGGCCAGCCACCTCGGCCCTGAGGGTGCAGACTTGTTCCCTGAGAATCAGGAGCTCCTTGCACCGAGCACACCCCCATGACTTCTGCCTGGCCGGCAGCCAGTCATACACGATGCGCTCCATGCAATGCCCTGGATAACTCCGCCCCCACCGCCTACTGGCCATCTGCCTTCAGAATTGCTCTTTTAATTTCAATTGCCCTTTTTATAAAGTTCTTGCTTATGTGGATCTGTTTGTGGGAAGTCTGCTTACCCTTTTAGGGGTGTGAAGATCCTTGGGCCCAGCTTCCTCACATTGCAGCTGAACTTGCAATTCTGCTCAACTCACCTGTTTATTCTTCATTCTGGACACTCTACACTTTGTCACTGGAGCTGAGTCGCTTCATCACTGGAGCAGGGCATGCTACCTGGCAGAACCACAAGCTGATCTCCAGAGCACAGAGTTCTGTTCCCCTGGAGGAAATGGCAGCCTTGGAGTGTAGACTCCCCCAACTCCCCCCCCCCCCCAATTCCTCAGGATCCATTCCCAGATCTCCAGAATTCCCCAGCCCAGAGCTGGCAACCTCATGAAGGTCCCCAATCCCTTCCCTCCACAGGGGATCCAGGAGGACATCATGAGTAAGACTGCTGAACGATCCAAAGCTGGGATGTGGACATTTCCTTTGTCCTTGTGGATGCTGTAAAGAAATGCATTTTTTTACTTTGGAATTTTAAAATGAGCAAAACTTTCACTCTGAGTTCTAATTTTTGTTTCCTCTCTCGGCAGGGAAGAGGCAAGAAGAGGGGAGGTCAGTTCAGTTGCTTTCCAGACTTACCTCAGCCCACCTTCTTGCAAATGCTAATAGGTCTAGACAATGGGTGGGTCAAGCCCTCCTCTCCTCCTAAGCAGGGAACAGAGATTTGGAGGAATTAAATACTAGAGACTTCAGGAAGGAACTTCAGAAAGAATCCACCTGGTCAGGGGGTGGGGAAAAGAAAGGAGATAAAGCTCGAGGGAACTCTCCTTCTTGCTGGATCCATCAGAGGAGACAGAACTCTTAACTGAGGTCTGGAGCAGGCGGCTATTAGCCATGAGGTGGTCAGGAAACCTTCATGATAACAAAAACTTTGTAGAGACTGTAACTTCCTAAGCAAAAGGACACATCTAGAGAGAGGGACAGAAGAACTGCGTTTTACCCTTTTATTTTGAACCCCTTGCTCAATCCGGTGCTGTGCTAAAAGTATGCTTATGTGAACATTATCTTTTTAATAGATGCTTTAAACTTTTGATGCTGGAAGTGGTTCTCTGTGCCACCCTCCACCCTCTTGGAGCCAGGGGAGGGCAGTCTGGTAGCAAGCAGCTATTTCTCCAGGGGCGGGGAAGGCAGGGGTGGGCAACAGTCTTCATAGTGACCAGGCGCTGGGCAGCAGGAGAGACAGAGGCAAGGCCTCAGCACTTGGAAGGGAAGCTGGGAGTCCTGCCCCTCCCAGCAGGCAATTCCTGGAAAAGGCAGGTGGTGGTGGTTACCTGAGAGAGAAAGAAATGCCTCTCCTGGTCTTGGAGGGCAGGATGGTGCAGGGCCTGCAAGCTGGAGAATCCCTGTTCTGCCACGGGCACCTTCCACCAAAACAGCCACATCAGCTCTCAGATTCTGGACTGAACTGTGTCGAGGTCACATCTATCACCCAGGAATGCCTGAAGCTGAAAGAGCCACTCCTGGTTCAGACTCCTCCTCACCCCAGGAGGAAATTTGTTGAAGTGATTGATAATTGCCAGTAGTTTTGTATTTGCTTTAACCTTTTCTTGTCCAAAGCAGTAGACAAGTGCACCTTTAAGACCAACTAAGTTCTTAAAGGTGCACTTGTCTACTGCTTTATTCTATTGCTTCAGACCAACACGGTTACCTACTGGGATCTTTTCTTGTCCAGTTCTCCTAGGAGTTTTCACTGCTCCTGGCTGCTCTCCTCTATGCTCTCCTCTAGTTCTTGATGCTCTCTGCATCATCAGAGAGAGACTCTCAACACAGACCTCTAAGGTCATTCATCTCTGTGAACCTTTGAATGTTTGTCAGTCAAAAAGACATTCACACCAAATTACAAATTGCACTTATTACAAGTGTCTGCAAGGAGTTTCCAACCCACAGCAGTTCTGGGGAATTGGGGGGAGGGGTGGGGGGGGGGATACATTTTTTTTAAAAGGTCTTTGAAGAAACTGGAGGTTTCAGAGACATTCCTTCTTTTACCTGCCTAGGCAAGTGAGAGGTGTCTCAGTGCTGATTTATGACTACATAAATAGGCCTAAATGAGGGCGGCTTCCTCACTATTAGAGCCAATTGTCACATTTCGCTGAAATGATGAAGATCCCCTTTCCCAGTGAAGCTGAGAGGAGCAAGCCAGCCTGCCCTCAGGCCGGGGTGTGGGGGTGTGGGAGGATGCATCTGGGAGGGCTGGCAAGGGAAAAGTTACAAGGTGCTGCAGAACCCCCTCCCCCCTTCTCCCCAGGCTGGGGGGGGGGGTAGAATCCATGCATGTTGCTTGAAGGACAGAGGTGTCCATTGGGCTAAAGCAGCTGTTCAAAATGTATTCCGTTCAGACAAAGGTTGAGATGGTGATTCAAGATGCAGGTGGCAGCCAAGATTAAGGTTTTCAGCAGGTACAGCCCTCCTGAGTCATCTGGAAGAGGAATGGCAGAGTCTGCTGGCGTGGCACCATGTGAACTGGAAGGCACTGGGTTCAAGTTTCACCAGAGCAAGACACAAGTTCTGTGAAGGGGACATGCAAAGAGGAATACAGCTTTGCAAGAGCTCCTTTTCCCATATGCTGCCCTGAGCCACATGGAGGGAGGGTGGGAGGAAAGTGCAGTGAGTGAAGACAACGAGGCGTGTTGCAATGAAGCTGTTGTGGGCAGAGTCCATTTCATCACAGTCACGGCCTCATTTAAAGTTTCTTGTGTTAAACTTGACCCAATTACTCCAGTCCTTTATTGGAATGTTTTCCTCGTACCCTTCTCTTCTTGCTTTCTGCCCCACCCCCTCTGGCTGCACTGAGCAAGGGCAGCACTCGCCAGGCCATCTCACCTCTGGGTGATTAATTATCCCCTGAGCAGGCTGCCTTTTTCACCTCCAGAAATAATTCAAAGTGGCTACAAAATCTGTTTTTCTTCTTCTTGTACCATTTAATTAGTTACACATGTCTATAGGCCCAGTCTTGGTCTGTTATTAAACTGTTTGTTACAAGATCCTTCGTTACCCACCTTGTCCCCACCAGTCCCATTTTACTGCTGAATTGTTTCAACCTGGTTGCTGGAACATGAAGCTCATGCCACAGTGATCTCTCTCCATCTACCACCCAGGGACAGATTGGCCTCTCCCACTAGTGTGCGGCTAGTTTATCCAAACATCCCCCCTCCCCCCCCCCCCCGCGCAAGAGTCCTTACGGGAAGAAACAGATTGGGGGCGGGCGTGTGTGTTTGGAGGGGGGATGCAAACACATGGGGAACCTTGAATTTCTCATCATAACAGGGAATAACTATCTCATAAATAGTCTCTTAAGTGTTATGATACCTGAATAATCCATAGTGGGCCTGCCATGGAACAGACAGGTTGGTTCATCGGACATTTCTGCCCTCATCTAAAGACAGCAACAGAGAGCAGAATGGGTGGTCTCTGCACAGGGACAGGAATTTACGGGTTCCCAATGACCGGTGCACCTGAAGATCAAGCACTACAGTGACAGGGATTCCATCATCGGCAGGTTTCCCTGCCCAGTGACCAAATGCACCTGGGTGCTGTGGGGAAGCTGGAGAGAACCCTGTTTCCCAGAAGCATTTCACTGGGGGCAGATGATCCATGTGGAAATGGCCATTATGTTTTACACTGGGCTGCTTCTTCCAGGATCGAGGCAAGATCAGAGAGAATGGTGTGGAGGGGCTTGCAGTCAGATATTCCAAATTCCAAAAGTCATCCATCTGAGTTTTAACTACGTAATTATGTTATTTTATATGTTGTATAAAACATATACAACCTGAGTTCAATCCCAGCGGAAGCTGGTTCAGGTAGCCGGCTCCAGACTGACTCAGCCTTCCATCCTTCCGAGGTCGGTAAAATGAGTACCCAGCTTGCTGGGGGGAAAGCGTAGATGACTGGGGAAGGCAATGGCAAACCACCCCGTAAAAAGTCTGCCGTGAAAACATTGTGAAAACGTCACCCCAGAGTCAGAAATGACTGGTGCTTGCACAGGGGCCTACCTTTTTATATGTTGTAATCTACCTTGAGCCCACTTGCAGGGAGGGATAAAATCGAATAAAATCTTCCTGTCATTGAACTGGACAGGCAACATCTACAGGTTTGCCCCTTAATGGTGAGCAACCTGCCCCTCCCCCCCCCAGTCTAGCCCCTGCCTGCCAGTCCTCGGCTGTCTGGTGGGTGGAAACAGGCCAGCCTCCTGGTCGGGGGGGGGGGGCAGTGATCATTGCTGCTGAGCAACAACATCACTTCTAGCACCGGTCTGGGGGGGGCACTCTAGCACTCAGCCCCAAATTTTAGAGCACTGCCCCCCCTCCAATAGAATTAGAAGTCTTTGTCCAATTCACTTGAAACTTGAGGGTTTTTAGTAGAGGGGGAGGACTTGATACATCACCTTGGGGGCCATTTGTTGAAAAAAACAACTTCTCCTGAGAACATGCCACCCCCTCTCCCACCAAAAGTAATGGAGATCTGATTAATGGAAATGAAATACACAGGGTTGCCAGCCTCCAGGTGGGGCCCGGAGATGTTTTCCAGCTGGCATAGGTCAGCTCCCCTGGGGAAAAGGGCTGCTTTGGAGGGGGGGCTCTCTGGCACTGGACCCTGCTGAGGCCTCTCCCCTCCTGGGTCCACCCTGAAGTCTCCAGGCATTTCCCAACCGGGCCCGTCGCCACGGAGGGCCCCGACTCAGGGAGGGTGGGAGGCGGCCACAGCAGGTCTCCCTGCTTCTGCCAACCCGCTTTCACAGAGGCTCAGCCAGCTGGCCCTGCCTCTCTCACTCATCTTGCGGGACAGGCGGGTCTCGGTGCTCTTGCCAGAAGCAGGAAGACCCCGCCTGCAAGCCCTGCTTTTTTAGGTTGGGGGCCTTTTTAAAATTGGAGCCCCCCCCCACAGTTTTTAAAAGCCCCCTGACCTAAAAAATCTTGGTTAGACCCCAGTTCCTCAACACAGACCTGGCAACCCTAAATACACTCCTGACATTCTCTCTCGGCTTGGCTTCGCGAACGAAGATTTAAGAAGGGTGCAATAGTCCACGTTTGCTGCAGGCTCGCTGGTGGCTGACAAGACCAATGCGGGACAGGCAGGTCCGGCCACAGCGGCTGCAGGGAAAAGTCTGATTTAGGGTTGGTCCTGTAGCAGTGCGATTCTTCCTCAATCTCCTTTTGTCCTCAAGACCAGCTATGCGTGCGTTCTCAAAAGAAGAAACAGCCTGGTGGATGGTGTGCCTCCACGCTTTGCGATCTGAGGCTATGTCAGACCACTGGTGATGGTTGATGTGACAGGTGCTAAGGGATTTCTTCAAGGAGTCCTTGTACCTCTTCTTTGGTGCCCCTCTATTTCGATGGCCGGTGGAGAGTTCGCCATACAGGGCAATCTTGGGAAGGCGGTGGTTTTCCATCCTAGAAATATGCCCTGCCCAGCGCAGCTGCGTCTTCAACAGCAGTGCCTCGATGCTGGTAACCTCTGCCCGCTTGAGGACTTCAGTGTTGGTCACAAAGTCACTCCAGTGGATGTTGAGGATGGTGCGAAGGCAGCGCTGATGAAAGCGCTCAAGGAGTCGCAGGTGATGACGGTATAAAACCCACGATTCAGAGCCATAGATGAGGGTTGTCATCACAACCGCTTTGTAAACATTGATCTTTGTGCCTTTTTTCAGATGCTTGTTGCTCCACACTCTTTTGTGCAGTCGGCCAAATGCACGGTTTGCCTTTGCCAGCCTGTTGTCAATCTCCTTGTCGATCTTGGCATCTGAGGAGATGATGCACCCCAGGTAGCTGAACTGCTGGACTGTCTTCAGAACTGATTCACCCACAGTGATGCAGGGAGGGTGATAATCTTCCTGGGGTGCAGGCTGGTGGAGAACTTCTGTCTTCTTCAGACTAACTTCTAGGCCGAATAGCTTGGCAGCCTCTGCAAAGCAGGACGTCATATGCTGCAGAGCTGATACCGAGTGGGAGACGAGTGCAGCATCATCAGCAAACAGTAGCTCTCGGATGAGTTTTTCCATTGTCTTGGAGTGTGCCTTTAGTCGCCTCAGGTTGAACAGGCTGCCATCGGTGCGATAGCGGATGTAGACACCATCGTCCTCATCTAGATCTACTGCGGCTCTTTGAAGCATCATGCTAAAGAAGATCGTAAAGAGAGTTGGCGCGAGAACGCAGCCTTGCTTTACACCTGTGCCTATTGGGAAGGGCTCCGAGAGGTCGTTGCAGTGTCTGACTTGGCCTCGCTGGTCTTCGTGTAGCTGGATGATCATGCTGAGGAACCTTGGGGGACATCCTAAACGTTCCAAGATTTGCCACAGGCCTTTCCTGCTAACGGTATCGAAAGCTTTGGTAAGGTCGACAAAAGTCACATACAGAGCCTTGTTCTGTTCCCTGCATTTCTCTTGGAGCTGCCTGAGAACAAATACCATGTCGGTGGTGCTCCTGTTAGCTCTGAAGCCGCACTGGCTCTCTGGGAGGAGTTCTTCTGCAATGGTGGGCACCAGTCTGTTCAGGAGTATTCTGGCAAGGATTTTGCCTGCGATGGAGAGCAGGGTTATCCCCCGGTAGTTGGAGCAGTCTGACTTTTCCCCTTTGTTCTTGTATAGGGTGATGATGATTGCATCGCGAAAGTCCTGTGGTAATTTGCCTTGTTCCCAGCAGGTGACAAGTACTTTGTGAAGTGAGCTATGTAGTACTGTGCCCCCATGCTTCCAGATCTCTGGTGGAATTCCATCAACTCCTGCTGCCTTGCCACTTTTCAATTGCTTGATGGCTTTAACAGTCTCTTCTAGGGTGGGGATCTCATCCAACTCTGTTTTCACCGGTTGAAGTGGGGTGAGGTGGATTGCTGAATCTTGAACTACGCGGTTGGCACTGAAGAGAACCTGAAAATACTCCGACCACCGGTTCAGTAGGGATGCCTTGTCTGTGAGAAGCACTTGGCCGTCTGCACTATGCAAGGGACTCTGAGCCTGATATGATGGACCATATACTGCCTTCAGGGCTTCGTAGAACCCTCTTAAATCACCAGTGTCTGCACACAGCTGGGTTCTCTCTGCAAGCTTGGTCCACCACTCGTTCTGAATGTCTCGAAGCTTGCGCTGGAGGTTGCTACATGCAGCGCGAAAGGTTGCTTTTTTCCCAGGACAGGAGGGCTGAGCAAGATGTGCTTGGTAGGCAGATCTCTTTTTTGCCAGTAATTCTTGGATCTCTTGATTGTTCTCATCAAACCAGTCCTTGTTCTTCCTTGTGGAGAACCCGAGGACTTCTTCAGAGATCTGCAGGACGGTAGTTTTTAGGTGTTCCCAGAGTGCTTCTGGAGAAGGGTCTGTGGGGCAACTGAGGTCCTCAATTCTTGACTGGAGTTTTGCCTGGAAGGCAGCTTTAACTTCGGCTGACTGAAGGCTGCCAACCTGAAACTTCCTCCGAGGGATACCTCCTCTCCTGGGTGTGGGTTTAAAGTGAAGACGGAGATTGCAGCGTACAAGACGATGATCCGTATGACATTCTGCGCTGGGCATTACTCGGGTGTGTAAGACATCTCGAAGGTCTCTCTGGCGCACCAGAATGTAGTCGATAAGGTGCCAATGCTTGGACCGTGGGTGCATCCAGGTTGTCTTCAGACTGTTCTTCTGCTGGAAGATAGTGTTGGTGATGGTGAGCTGGTGCTCCATGCAGAATTCTAGCAGGAGGCGCCCGTTGTCATTGCAGTTGCCAATGCCGTGTTTGCCAAGTACTCCTTTCCAGGCTTCCGAGTCTTTACCTACTCTGGCATTGAAGTCGCCAAGGATGATCACCTTGTCCTCTGTAGGGGTCTTCCGTACGAGGTTGCGTAGATCAGCATAGAACTTGTTCTTTTCTGCAGGATCTGCTTGAAGGGTTGGGGCATACACACTGAAGAGTGTTGCATGCTGCTTGTTTTGAAGTGGGAGGCGCATGGACATGATGCGATCTGAGTGACCTGTTGGCAGGTTTTCGAGTTTGGAGGCAATGGAGTTCCTGACCATGAAGCCAACGCCAGAAAGGCGGCTCTCAGCCTTTGACTTACCCGACCAGTAGAGGGTATAGCCAGCACCGTGTTCTTGAAGACTACCTTCCTCAGGGAAACGGACCTCACTGAGAGCTGCTATGTCGATATTCAACCTGAGAAGTTCGTGGGCAACTAGAGCAGAGCGTCGTTCAGGGCGACCACTGCCTACTGTGTCAAGCATGGTTCTGATGTTCCAACACGCAAGCTTTAGTCTTTGCACACTCTGTGAGGCAGGTGCATGCCTTTTCTTTGTTGTTATTTTTCGACCGCAAGTAAGGATGCCCGTTGACCGCGGCTAGCCAACTGGGGTGGGGGAGACGAGCTTTGTTTAGGCCACCTTTTCTAGGCCCCTCTCCGTGTGGAGCAAGCAGTGCTGTCCCTAGATAAGGCTGCTTGGTCGTTCAGGGTGCTGCCGAAAGATGCTTTCGTCTCCGGGTTAGCATCAGGCGACCAATATCCTGAACCGCCTACATGCAGGATCGGGACTGCGGCTTCCAGTGGCACCTTCCACCTGCCGTTTCGCCCCTTGCCTATCGCTGCAGGACTTGATGCATTGTGGGTTGTGTGTGTGGATATGCCCTTCAGGCCTGCGCAGAGGAATTTTTTAGGTGAAGCGCAGTGTGCGCGGTACTGGCTCCACCCTTTCACCTGGGGGTCATCTGCCATGGCCCAGTAAGCCGGGACGCCGGCAGTGAGTCCTCCAGGTGGTAGGTGTTACATTAACGAGCTCTATCTGCCCGGGTTTGATGTTAGAGTTTTCCTTCTCTTAGGCTGACGAGGTTGGTGGGCCCAGCCTGCCCATCCGGTTATACCGCCGGACAATTCGGTCGCACCATGACGTAGCAAACTCTGTGAAAACGGGGGGGACCAGCGAGAAGGTGTTGCTACGGATGCAGTAATGCAGGAGAGGCCATTGCAGTGACCATCTGCCAGGCATAGCCAGACAGTGACCACGCGGCGTTCACTACACCGGGAGAGGAGAGGCTATGTATTGCGCATGCACTTTCCCTGGGGGGGTAGGATTCTCAGAGGGAGCCCACCCCCCACCCCCCCTGACATTAAAGAAAACGATAACCCTGCCCTTTCTGAAATTATGAGATGGGATTAACATCACTTTTCAAGTGCTCATCCTTGAGCATGCATGTGATGGTAATGGAGAGAGAATGAAACAATAATTTAAGGTCACATGGAATGAAGACCCTCAGAGCTTGAAAAATTAATCCAGGTAACTTGCACTGGTTTTACAGAAGGCGTTTGGGGTGGAGCACCTATTTTGCATGCCGGAGACCTCCAGATCAGTCTCCCTGCACTTCCCATTATAGGATCAGGGAGCAGGTGATGTGAAAGTCATTTCTGCACCTGAGACCCTGAAGAGACCCTGAAGAGTCAGGAGACAAGACGGACTTAGGAGCAAGCAGCTTTATATGGCAGAAGGGATACAGACCAGGAGTGGGGACTGGAATAAGTGTAGATCTTAGTTGGAGGAGTTATATAAAATAGTAAAAACAATTTCTTCTGTTTGTGCTAAAAAGTTACTGTTCTTCTTGAGTCTCAGAATGAGTCCATTCTGTCAAGGAAGAAGTCCTTTGTCCAAATCCACACTCTGAGATGTGAGTTGTTGCAACTACCTAGCTTTGTTACTAGGACTCTGGGGTTCACCAGCTGGGCATAAATGGCAGTCCAAAGGGCACCAACCCCGTGAACCACAGACTGGGATCATCTGCACACACAACACAATACTTCAGGGATGCTAACGCCCAGGGCCCCAAATGGGGAGCAGAGCTGAAGGAAGGCCTGGCCGGAGGAAACCGGATTTCATATTTCACAGCTGGGAACAATTAGGCTGAAAGCAGCAGCAGGCCAGCCATTGAACTCACCAGAGAGGCTTTTTTCCTTGCAGCTTGAAGGAACAGTAACTTCTGTCAGCATTTTAAGCACATAGTCCCATTTTACAACTTACAAACCATGGATCAAGTATGCATTCCAATACGGGTCATGAAACTTCAGTAAGAAAACCAGCCTGCCAGTCGGATCCTATGCATGGCAGAGTGGAGACTGGGACCTGATGGGTCTCCCAGACACTCTTCCCTCTAAGATAAGTTAGCGTGAGCTAGCTCACAGTTTTTTAGCCTCCAGCTCACACATTTTTGTCTTAGCTCAGGAAAAATGGTCCCAGATCAAACTAATTTATGCAGTAGCTCACAGCTTTAATGTCAGTGGCTCACAAAGTCGAACTTTTGCTCACAAGACTCCACAGCCTAGAAGGAGCATTGCTCCCAGACGGTAGCCCAACACTCCAACTGCCACACCACCCTGACCCCCAAGTGAAGGCCGAGGGCATTAAGGAGAAGCGTTTCCATGGAAGCCACTGCGTAGGGAGCAGCCACCTTAGAACTTCAATGAGAACAAAACCAGAGGAGTCACTATCAAAAACAGAAGTGTTGCAGCACAACCATCTTCCTTCACTCAAAATTCCTCTGTTTCCCCCCCCTGGGAACTTGAAAGAATAGAGGCAAATTTATATTTCTCTAGTTGTCAATTTGAAGAGGGATGAAAAACAAAGCAAAAGCAACCCCACAAAATGTGGCTACATCTTTACCAGGTTTCAAAATTAATACAATAGAATTCGATATTGTTCACGGTATTTTTTTCTGGGCTTTCTTGTCTTACACAGCTTTGCATTTCAATAACAAAATAAAAATAATTAAAAAGAGAATTAATTAAAATATGTTCATGAAATGTTAATGGATTAAATGAGGCCAATTAGAGAAGGAAAAATCTTTAGATTTTTACTGAAGGAACAAGTTAATGTTAATATAGTGAGAGCCAGTTTGGTATAGTAATTAAGAGCAGCAGACTCTAATCTGGAGAACTGGGATTGATTTCCCCTCCCTCCTCCTTTACAAGCAGCCAGCTGGGTGACCCTGAGCCAATCCCGATTCTCTCAGAGCTCTCTTGGCCCCAGAGGGTGTCTGTTGTGGGGAGAGGAAGGGAAAGCAATTGGAAGCCACTCTGAGAAGGACAGAAATCCAAGTCCTCCTCCCCCTCCACCCACCATGGCAGCACAAGGGCAGGGGCAGATTTGTACCTGATTTGCACTCTAGAATGGGGGGGGGGGCTGTGGCTTGTTACCCACATGCAGCTCCCAACCTTTTCGCCATGTCCCACCCCACCCCCCGCTCAGAAAGCAGAGACTTCCTCCCCAAACCTGTCGACAGAGTTCAGAGTCTGTGGAAGACTTGAGTGGGGGGGGGGGGGGCGGGGCAGTCAGGGAGGCCACTGAGCCCCCTCCCCCACTCTGCTTCCAGGAGGAGTTAGGGGTGGCTGTACATGCTGCTGCTGCGGGGAGCAAGAAGGGGTACATTGGTAGAAGGGAGGCCCCTCAATTGCCCAGGCTGTGCTCTGGGGAGTCCTGCGAGTTGGGTGGGGAGGAAGGGAGGAGGGCAGCTGGGACACACCCTGCTTGCACTGGGGGGAAGCTCCAGAGAATCTGCACAAGTGGCTCCCATCCCTGCCGCTCTGGGGGCAGAGTGGAGGGGGGCTTGAGTTTTTGGAGGTGAGAGAGAGGGAGCCAAGCAGCCAGGCCACATGTGGCTTCCCCCGGCTGCCAGCTGGGGCAGCATGACTCTTTTTGGGTGAGGGAGGGAGGCAAGGGCCAGAGAGCATCCAGGGGTGGACGGGGGGGGGGACTGTTTGGGGGAGGCAGTAGCTTTCTTTTTGCCTCTCTCTCTCTCTCTGGTGTTCTACTGGAATTTTCTGTAATATACATTTTCAAAGCTTGGTTGCTGGCTGTTGTGCACCATTCCCGGCACTCAGCTTCCCCATATATTTTCAGTAGTCATGCGCACTGAACAGTTTTTATTTTAAAAAACTAGATGTGACTTGGGGCGGCTTGGTGGTTTCACACTCCCAAGGCACCTTGCTTGTGCCCTTCCACTTCCAGATGCCAAGGAGGCCACTGTTGTGCGGCTCAAAATTTTTGCTACCACTTTAGAAGTGGTAGCTTTTTGAGTCACATTGAGGAGACTGGAGGATGGGATGAGAACAGGATGATGAAGACTGCAGATTTATACCCCACCCTTCTCCCTGAATCAGAGACTCAGAGCAGCTCACAATCTCCTATATCTTCTCCCCCCACAACAGACACCTGTGAGGTGGGTGGGGCTGAGAGGCTGTGTGACAACTCCTGCGAAAGCTATGGCTGACCCAAGGCCATTCCAGCAGCTGCAAGTGGAGGAGTCAGGAATCAAACCCAGTTCTCTCAGATAAGAGTCCACAAACTTAACCACTACACCAAACTGAGTACGGGCAGCAGATGCTCGTGTGTGGAAGGATTTTTTGGGTTGATTTCAGAGGTGTCGGCCCAAATTGCTGGTCTGTAATCACCCATGGTGTCCCAATTCTATCAATTGGAAAGCAGGAGAAGGGGAAACCATAGTGATTATCTAGCAACTGTAGATCAAATTGTTTGATTCAGTTCACCTTGAACCTCTCCATCTTTGTACCTACCGTAAACGCCAGGGTGGTGTAGTAGCTGCACATTCATTAGGGAGGCCTCCGTCCAAATCCCTCTTCAGCCATGGAACGCCCTGGTAGCCTTGGACCAGCCACCCTCTCTCAGCATAACCTGCCTCGTGGCTGCCCAGATGACCTCCGGAGACACCTGGATTGAGGCAGGTCGGCGCTGCTGTTGCTTTTAGATCTAACAGCAGCATTCGACATGGTTGACCATGATTTGCTGGCTTACTGCCTTACCAACATTGGAGTTAGGGAGACTGACTTGCAATGGTTTTTCCTCCTTGGTCTCCAGACCCCTCACCATCTTCGTCGCCCTCCTCTGGACCCATTACAGCTTGTTTATATCCTTTTTAAAATGTGGTGCCCCCAACTGAACACAATACTCCAGGTGAGGTCTTACCAGAGCAGAGTAAAGCGATACCATCACATCACATGATCTGGACACTATACTTCTGTTGATACAGTCCAAAATTGCATTTGCCTTTTTAGCCACCGCATGACAGAGAGGTGATATGATCATCATGTTCAAGCACTTGAAGGGCTGTCACAAAGAGGATGGTGTGGAAGGTAGGACCAGAACCAATGGGTTGAAATTAAATCAAAAGAATTTCCAGCTCAACATTAGGAAGAATTCCTAACCATTAGAGCGATTCCTTAGTGAACAGGCTTCCTCAGGAGGTGGTGGGCTCTCCTTCCTTGGAGGGTTTTAAACAGAGGCTAGATGGCCATCTGACCACGATGAAGATCCTGTGAATGAGGCAGAACATGAGAAGGTGGTCAGGAAGGGTGTGTGTGGGGGAGGTATTTGTGAATTTCCTGCATTGGGCAGGGGGTTGGACTAGATGACCCTTCCAACTCTATGCTTCTAAGAGGGGTGTGGCTGCTAGCAGCTCCCCACTTTCACCTTCATTAACTGCCATCTCACCAGTTCTTCTGGTTCAGGGGGCAGATGTGAAATTGGGGCACCAAAGTGCAGCATCTGCCTCTCACGAGTGCCTGCCTCTGCCCCCACAGCTTCACTGCAGCCAATGGGAAATATCAGTGGGTTTTGTATCTCTGTTCTGTGGTCGTCCTGGCAATGGAAAACATTCTTTGCTCAGCAGTCTCCTTTTAAAGGTGGAGATGCCTTTGATCCATTTGGCAACCAGTTTTCACATGAGTGGAACCAGCACACAGATGGAATTCTTTTCCAGTGAAGACAGCACATTCCAAGGGTAGTCACAGTGTGAACCCATCTTTGAAACTTTTGTCTATCAACCAATGGAACAACCAATGGAACAAGAAAACACATGATGGGTGACCAGGTGATTTCCTTGCCAAGGCTAGGGGATGCGTCATCACACACTAATCCTTTGTGTATCAAATGCAGGCTGCCCACACAAATTTATTTGTACCAGGGATGTTGAACTCATTTGTTATGAGGGCTGGATCAAACATAAATGAGACCTTGTTGGGCCAGGCCATGTGTGTACCTATTTAAGATTAGGTAGCAGAGATACAAACTTTATAAAGGACACAGACAAACACAATTAAGGATCTTTAAAAAAAAAACCCTTAAAACATGCTTAAAACATTAGCATTCATTGGTCTTAAAGGTGCTTTCTTTGTATCTCTCCCATGAAATCAATGAAGGGAACTGAGGAAAGGAAGCTCTGGCTCTTTCCTTCCTTCCCCAAGAGATGGTACGTGTGCTTGTATGAAGCCATGAGCCCGGAACTGGACTATGTGGAGACATTCCTTCAGGCTCCCTTGGCTCAGTACAAAGACCCGCTTCAAGACACCTGGGCATTGGCGGTCCTGAGGAACATGCAGCAGGGGACGAAGTCGATTCGCGAGTATGCGGCCGATTTCTGAGCCAACGCAGCAAAGGTGAGAGGGTGGAGTGAGCTGATGAAAATTGAACACTTCACCCGAGGCTTGAACGCCGGCATTCTGGATCAGGCCCTCACCCAAGCCAGGCCTACCACGCTGGTGGGTTGGATACAATTGGCGGGAGAGGTGGAAACCAACATGAAAAGGGTGGCCATGCAACGCCAACAACAAAGCGGCAAAGGGGTTCGAGACCCGAAGACGACCCCGAAACCAGATGCAAAGAAACCGGCTGGTGGAAGCAGCGGGGGGGAAGTGGCGGGGCCCCGCAAGTGCTTTCAGTGCGGAGACCCCGGCCACCTGGCGAGCAGCTGCCCAAACCCTGCGAGGCCACCTTCCACAGCCCCGAAGCAGAGCACACCGATCCTGGAGAAAACACCCAGCCGCCCTAAGTACTCGGCGAAGAGTGCAGTGGCGACCCTCGCGGAAGTGGAAGAGGACCCGTTCCTGGCAGTTGAGCTGAGCGAGCTAGTGTGGATGGAAGAGCCGGCGGGAAATGAGAACGACCTCCTGGTAGCGGAGGAATCAGCACCACTGACAGTGAGAGTTACCAGATCGTTATATTTTGTCCCAGTGAGACTATTAAACCCTAAACTTAAAAGGTTCATGCAAGTGAGGGCGTTGATTGACTTTGGGTGCAATCGACAACTGATCACCCCCAAAAGAGTTGAGGCTTTGGGACTAACCACCCAGGCCCTTCCTGGTCCGATGCAGTTCGAGCAAATGGATGGATCAGTGATGAGGGGGGAACCATGCACCAGAGAAACCCAGCTCGTGCCCATGGGGATCAAAGAGCACTGGGACTAGGAGACATTTGTAATAGCGCCTTCTTGTTCCTACCCGGTGGTTTTGGGAATTGGGTGGCTGGCTAGGCACGAGCCTCACATTCAATGGGGGGATCAAACTATAAAGTTTATAGACCCCTTATGCAAAACCCACCTGTGGAACTGCGAATGGGGGGCCCAGACTCCAATATCAGTGGGAAGGGTTTGCCTGACACTGGAAGAGGTCCGTGCAGTGCCGAAGGCTTACCGGGACTTAATGGGGGTGTTCAGTGAGCAAAGTGTGAACGAGCTCCCCCCTCACAGAAACACGCACTGCGCTATAGAACTGATTCCGGGCCAGACACTACCAAAAGCTAAACTATATACTATGGGGTGGGTGGAGAAGGCGGAACTCTGTAAGTTCTTGGACCTAAATTTGAAGCGAGGTTTCATCTGAGCGGCAACGGTGCCCCACGCTGCACCGGTCTTGTTCAGGAAAAAGAAGGACGGCGCGCTTAGGCTTTGCACAGATTTTCATGGGATAAATGCGATCTCCACCTCCAATGCGTACCCCATCCCCCTCATTAAGGATCTATTGAGCACGGTTTCTGAGGGGAAAATATTTACAAAGTTGGACTTGCAGGATGCGTACTTCCAGGTTCGCATAAAGGAGGGGGGGTGAGTGGAAGATGGTGTTTAACACACCTATGGGACAATTTGAATACCTGGTGATGCTGTTCGGACTACAGGTGGCCCCAGGGGTATTCATGAACTTTATAAATGATGTGCTAAGAGACTTTTTGTTCAAGGAGGTGGTGGTGTACCTGGATGACATCATTATTTACTCGCAAAACGAAAAATCCCATGTGATGTTAGTGCGGAAAGTACTAGACACCTTATTGAAACACAAACTGTATGCTAAACTATCGAAATGCGAGTTCCATAAGACGGAACTGGATTATCTGGGGTTTAGGGTCTCAGCGAAGGGTTTGCCAATGGCCCGGCGAAAGTGCAAGCTGTATTAGATTGGGGCCGCCCGAGGACATGTAGACAGCTCCAATTGTTCCTCGGTTTTGCAAATTTCTACAGGACATTCATATCGGGTTTTGCGCAAATAATGCTTCCCCTAACAGAGTTGTTAAAAACGAAGGGGAAAGGGCCAGAGGCTAAATGGCCAGGGGCCTGCCTAATCTGGATGCCCCAATGTCAAACGGTATTTGGCAAACTGAAACGCCTATTCACGAGTGAGCCGGTCCTGACCCACCCCAATGAACTAAGACCCTTCATTGTGCAATGTGACGTCTCCAATGTGGCCATGGGGGCCATTCTGATGCAGAAAGACGAGGAAAGGGGGCTGAGGCCAAGTGCCTATATATCTAAGAAATTTTCCAATGAGCAGCAGAATTGGTCAGTGTGGGACAAAGAGGCGTTTGCGGTGACTTTTGCATTAAAAACTTGGAGGTCATGGTTAGAGGGGGCAAAAGTACCATTCGAGATCTGGACCGACCATAAAAATCTTGAAGCACTCATGGGGAAGAGAAAACTGAGTGAAAAGCAAATCCGGTGGGCGGGATTTTTCTTGAAATTTGACTTCATGCTTAAGCATATCCCCGGCACGAAGAACTTCTTGGCTGACGCCCTCTCCAGGTTGCCTCAGCACAACAGCCAAAAGGAGGAAGTAATAGACTCCCTGGTTCCCCCCTCCCAAGTAGCAGTGCTCGTTACTACCCGTTCCCAGAAGAAACGGGAACTGGAGGGGTGGGGGACAGAGAAAATGGCGGCAGAGATTGAAAAAGAGGGGGAAGACAGACCGGGGGGAGGTTCAGAAAAGGGAGGATGGGTTGTGGTACAGGGGAGAAAAGGTTTATGTCCCAAAAAGCTTGAGAAAAGAGATGTTGCAATTCTGTCATTCCAACAAACTGGCTGGGCATTTCGGGTATGTAAAAATGCTCCATTTGATCAGCAGACAATTCTTGTAGCCATCCCTAAAAAAGGATGTGTCGGAATTCGTCTCCTCTTGCCCGATCTGCATCATGGCAAAGCAAAGGGGGGGAAACCTCCCGGACTCCTCAAACCTATAGAAACTGCCACCAGGCCTTGGTCAGTAGTCTCCATGGACTTCATAGTAGAATTACCGCCATCTCGCGGCAAAACAGTAATACTAGTGGTAGTAGACACTTTTTCAAAACAAGCCCACTTTATCCCCTGTGCACAACTCCCCACCGCCAAGAAATTAGCGTATTTATTCTTTAACCACATGGTTAAACTACACTCCTTCCTGGATAAAGTAATTAGTGACTGGGGCCCACAGTTCATTGCCAACTTTTGGCGGGAGTTTTGCAAATTACTAGAAATGGAGCAGGGGTTGAGTTCCACGTACCACCCACAGACGGACGGTCAGATGGAACGTGTGAACGGCTTATTAGACCAATATCTGAGGTGTTATATCAATCACCAACAATCAAATTGGGTTGATCTCCTTCCGTTTGCTGAGTACGGATACAATAACAGCGTACACAGCTCTACCAAAGCCTCTCCCTTCCAGACTGTGAGTGGCTATGAAGGCAAGCCGATCCCCATGTTGCCAGGGGGAGACCCTGCCAAACCACCCAGCTCATTTGAACAATGGTGGGACACTCTGAGCAGAAATTGGAAAGAGATCCAGGATAACTTAGAGGCCGCCAACGAGACCTATAAAAAACAATATGATAAGTCTCATGTCCCCGCCTGGGACTTTAAGGTGGGGGATTCTGTATTCATATCAACAAAAAACCTACCTATTAACCAACCCTCTAAGAAACTGGCATACCACTATCTGGGTCCTTTTAAGATCAAAAGGGTAATAAACCGGGTCATTGTGGAACTGGAACAGCTTAAGATGTTTAGTAAAGTGCACCCTGTCTTTCATTGCAGCCTGCTCCGTCAGGACCCCGGCCAGGCTGTTTGGCATCTCGAACGATAGCGCCACAACCTATTTAGATTGGGAATCAGAGCCATCACGAAGTTCAGGAGATCCTGGACTCTAAAATTAAACATGGGAAGTTAAATTATCTAATTAAGTGGAAACATTTCCCTGCCAGTGAAAATGAATGGGTTGCAGAAAAAGATGTATCAGCTTCTGATCTAATTAATAAATTTCACAAAAAACACCCCCTGCGACCGAGGGGTCGAGCATAGGGGGGGCAGTATATCAAGATAGTCTGATTCTGTTCAAAGACTGATGGGTCCTGCCTGTCAAGAACAGGCCTGCTTAAAATCACGATGGGCCAGATGCTGCTAGGTTATTTTCCTTTAGTGACCCCTCCTTTCCTTTATGGCTGGTAATTGCTGTGAAAGAAGTAAATTGGACCTTCCCAGACAGAGGTGCAAGGGAGTATGAGCGTACATGTAAGCAAGGCCAAACGGTGTGATAGCAGCCTGGGAATGTATCTTTTGTAGTTATGTGTGAACGCTCTTGTATTACCCTCCCTGTAGGAATTCTTTTGAAGTGTATCTTATAATGCTCGTATCAATGTATTGGTTTCATTCTACTCAAGTGTCCGGCTTGAGACACAGTAACGGTCAATCAATAAATGAAGTCTTTGTTTTATCTCTGGCTCCTTGTTAAATCCGTCTACTTGACAAAAACAATACCTCAACTCACTTATGGAATCATGTTGGGTCCAACCTTATCAAACTTCGACCCTCTTGAGAAAATTCAGTCCAAATTCTTGAGAGCCATTTTCCATTTTCCAACCTGTGTTTCCACTGCAGTACTACGCTTGGAAACCGGCTTGCTAAGGATAGAGGCTAGGGTGAGCCTACTTTCAATCACCACTTGGCTTAATCTCAGCCATTGCCTCACAGATATCACATCACTAATTTTAAAGGATAGATATTGTTCCTCTTGGGTTAGAGCCATTCATCAGAAATTGTCTCTGCTTGGCTTTTCACTTGAATCTCTCCAGATAATGGCCCTGGACCAAGCCAGGGACGTAGTCAAACAGAGATTACAAGACATTGAGAGACAAAATGATATTGCCAAGGTCTCAGATTATTTAGCTCCCCCCCAAAGGAGATATGTGCTAGCTCCAGCCTCCTATCTCTCAAATCTAACAATACCATCCCACAGAAGGGCCTTTTCCATGGCCCGTTGCAATATCTTTCCTTCAGCAGTCGTCGAGGGCCGCTTTAAAAAGGTGCCTATGGCTGAGCGGGTCTGCCTGTCAGAACTTGTGACTTTTACTTTGCGTGCATTGACCAAACTGACTCCATGCTGTAATTTAGAGTGCCTGACACCGGTCATTAACCCTGGCCCCTCTGTTATGCCAAATATTTAGGGCAGTAGGGCAGGCGGCAGATAGTCTCTGCTTAGCATCCACAGGTGCCCTTTGAAGGCAGACCGTTTGGCCTTCACAACAGGGGAGCATCCTCCCTTCTGATAATGAAAGCTGGGAAGACAAGACAACTGTTTGAGACAGTGTGAATAATTGTTTTATTGTGCTTTGCTGCTAGCATAAAATGTAACCAACTGCCAAGAATCGCCATTACTGTTATTTCGTTACTCTAGCACTGCAGTTCTTCAATAAAGATCCTAACTTGTAACAAGTATTGGACTCGACTGAAGTTCATCCAAGTTCTGACATTATAACAGTAATCCTTTATTTTGGACTTATCTGTACTGGCAACCTGGCCTGATGGCGGCAAAGGCTCCAGACAACGGAGAGCCCAACATCCCACCTGACGAGGAACCCCTCGACCCGAAGGTAACCGGAGCGAGGAGGAAGCTTAAGGTCCCCGCGCCTTTTTCCGTCGACGCCTTCCCCTCCCGGACCTGGAGCCCGAGGAAGTCTACGGCTGCTATGGAGGCCGCGGAGCAACGCTACCGAATCCTCGCTACAGGCGGCAGAGAGGACGAAGGGGACGAGCCCAGAGATGAGGGGCTCGGCACCTACGGCGGAGGGGAACCGATCCGAACACTACGCAACGAGTTGTTCGACTAGGTGAAGGAGATCCACGACGAGGTCCACGCATCTCGAACCTTGATGGCCGAAGAGATGCAGCAGAACCTGGGGGCGATTCGCGACCAGATACGAGCGCTCCAGGGAGAGATACCCGCGTGCCAGATTCCGGGCGGAGGAGGCCCCGCAGGCCCCCCAGCAGGCCCCCCGGCCGGTCCTCCGGCCAGCCCCCCAGCCGGACCTCCCGCTGGTCCTCCAGCAGGCCCCCCCGCGGGCCCTCCGGCCGGTCCTCCGGCAGGTCCGCCCGCAGGACCACCTGCCGGCCCCCCAGTGGGCCCCCAGCCCCGCCGCCAGGCGGACTGGTTGCTCCGGTGGTACCGGCCCCTGCCGCCCCGGCCAGGGGCGACGGGGGGGGGACCCGGGAACTGAAAATCACGTTCGACGGGGACGGAGACGAGGTGGAGTACTTCACGATCCAGTGCAACACGTTTTTTACGCACTGGGGAGCGGGCTACCCTACAGAGGCGAGCCGAGTCAACCACATCGCCTCCAAGCTACGAGGGCCGGCTCGGAAATGGTACGTGGGGCTCTACACGGGAAGAAAGCCCGAGCTAGCCACGGTGGCCGATTTCCTGCAGGCGATGCTCCGGCAGTATGGAGATCCCTTACGAGAAGAAAAAGCCATCGCGGCCCTGCAAAGGATAGAACAGGGCAACCGCACCACCCGCGAGTACGCTACTGAATTCATGGGCCTCTGCGCGGCAGCCAGGGGTTGGAACGAAGTGATGAAATACACCGCGTTCAAGAACGGCCTGAACGCGAACATCCTAGATCGGTGCTACCACCAGGGGAGACCGGACACCCTGGTGGGCTGGATCGAGTTGGCGGGAGAGGTGGAAACAGACCTCCAGGATGTCGGGATGCGACGCCAGCAACAAGGCAAGAAAGGGGGGAAGCCGAGCCCCTCCCCGAGCAAAGCGGAGGGGAAGCAAGGCCCCGCGACTTCGACCCCCTTGGCCGCGGCTCGGAAGTGCTTCAGGTGTGGGGACCCCAACCACTTGGCCGCCAACTGCCCGGTGAAACCAACGCCGACACCGACACCGCCCAAACCGGCATCCACCGCACAGAAGAAGAAAGGCAGCCGCTCGAAGGAGCCCAGTCGGGGCGCCATCGCCACCTCCCTGGCGATTGACGAGGATGTTACCACCGTAGAAGAGTCCAGCGAGGAGTCCTGGGAGCAGGAGTCAGCGGGAAACGACAACGACCTGCTTTAATCGGTGCCGCAAAGCAGGTCAAGAAAACGCCGGCACTACTAACGGTGAGAGTTACCGGGGGATTATTGTTTATGGCAGTCACCCTCCTGAACCCCAACCTTAAAAGATTTATGCACACCCGGGCGCTGATCGATTCCGGGTGCACCCGAGACATTATCACCCCACGCCTAGTGGAAGCGCTGGGGCTAGCCACATCCCCCCTTCCCCACCCCATCCAATTCGAACAGATGGACAGGTCGATTATGAGAGGGGAACCTTGTACCCTAGAGACCCAGGCTACCCCTATGGGGATGGAGGAACACTGGGGAATAGAAACTTTTGTTATAGCCCCATCCTCCTCGTTCGACGTAGTGGTGGGGGCAGGGTGGCTGGCTAAACACCAACCGGACATTCGATGGGCCGAACAAATTGTGCGATTCCCGGACTGGAGGTGTGAGCACCACCACTGGAGGACCGAGTGGGGCCCGAGAGCGCCTCCCCAGAACGAGAGACTCTGCCTCACCCTTGAGGAAGTAGGGTCAATCCCCAAAGAGTACAGGGACTTGAGGAAAGCCTTTAGCGAACGGGAGGCAGACGAGCTCCCCCCGCACCGCCCTACGGACTGTGCTATCGAACTGATCCCAGGGCAAACTCTACCGAAGGCAAAGCTGTACTCAATGGGGTGGGCAGAGAAAGCGGAACTGAGAAAATTCATTGACAAAAATTTGACAAAAATTTCTCGGGTTCGCAAATTTTTACCGCGGGTTCATTAAGGGGTTCGCACGGGTGATGCTTCCCCTTACGGAGCTTCTTAAGACGAAGGGAAAAGGGGAAGAAGCAAAAAAGCCCGGCGCGCGCCTAACGTGGACGCCGGAGTGCCACCAAGCTTTCCAAGAGCTCAAACGACTCTTCACCTCTGAACCAATATTGGCTCACCCCAATGAATTGAAACCCTTCGTGGTGCAATGCGACGCCTCCGATGTCGCCGTAGGAGCCATATTGATGCAGAGGAACGAAGAGGGGGAACTACGCCCCTGCGCATATATCTCTCACAAATTTTCAAACGAGCAAAGAAACTGGTCGGTGTGGGACAAGGAGGCGTTTGCAGTAATGTTTGCTCTAAAGACATGGAGATCCTGGTTGGAGGGAGCCCGAGTCCCCTTCGAGATCTGGACCGATCACAAAAATCTGGAGGCCCTCACTGGCCGCCGCAAAATGACTGCCAAGCAGATCCGATGGGCGGGGTTCTTTGCTAAATTTGACTTCGTGCTAAAATATATCCCCGGCACCAAGAACTTTTTGGCCGATGCACTATCACGCCTACCTCAGCACGAAAGTCAGAGGGAGGAGGTGGTCGATTCTCTCATTCCCCCCTCGGCCGTCGCGGGGGGGGGTCACCACCCGTTCAGGGAAACAAACCGGGGCCCCTAAGTTACCACAAAAGGAGCGCTTCGCCACAGAGGCAGAATTGGAGGGAAGCGAACGCCCTGAAGGGCTAGAGAGGGGTGAGGGGGGAATCTGGCTCCACAAGGGGAAAATCTACGTGCCTAAGTCCCTGCGGAGAGAGGTCTTGGAACAGAGCCACTCCAACCGCCTAGCGGGTCACTTCGGGTATGTGAAAACCCTCAATTTAATCATCAGACAATTCTGGTGGCCCAGACTAAAGAAGGACGTTTCTGAATTCGTGCTCGCATGCCCCACTTGCATCATGTCCAAACGGCGGGGAGGGAAGCCCCCGGGTCATCTCGTTCCCCTCCCCACAGCCAACCGCCCATGGGCAGTGGTGTCAATGGACTTTATAGTAGAACTCCCTCCCTCCCAAGGGAAGACAGTGATACTGGTAGTGGTTGACACTTTTTCCAAACAAGCCCATTTCATCCCCTGCAAAAAACTCCCCACAGCCAAAAAGTTGGCCCAATTATTCTTTAATCACGTGGTCCGGCTACACTCGTTCCCGGAGAAGGTCATTAGCGACCGCGGACCTCAGTTCGTTGCCAACTTCTGGCGGGAGTTTTGCAAACTAGCAGGCATCGAGCAGGGGCTGAGCTCCGCGTACCACCCGCAAACGGACGGACAGACTGAGAGGGTGAACGGGCTTCTCGAGCAATATTTAAGGTGCTATATCAACTACCAACAAACAAATTGGGTGGAGCTCCTCCCTTTCGCAGAATATGGGTACAATAACAGTCTCCATAGCTCCACCAAAACCTCCCCGTTCCAAATAGTCAATGGGTACGAAGGGAAACCCTTCCCCAACATCCCCCTACCATCCGGATCCCAGGAACCCACTTCGTGCCAACAATGGTGGGAGGGACTGAGGGAAGGGTGGAAAGTGATTCAAGAAAATCTGGAGGAGGCGAAGAAGGAATACAAAAGGCACTTTGACAAAAAGCATGCCCTCCAGTGGGAATTGAAAGAGGGAGAGACAGTGTTCCTGTCCACCAAAAATCTGCCTCTTCCGCAGGGGTGCCGCAAACTTGCGCTAAAATACCTGGGTCCGTTCAAAATAAAAAAGGTTATCAACAAGGTGACTGTGGAATTAGAGTTGCCCAAATCCTTAAGTAAGATCCACCCTGTTTTTCATTGCAGCCTTCTTCGCAAGGATCCTGGAGCTACGCAATTTCATCCTCGCCCCCCGGAACCGCCTCCGACCCTAGTGAAGGGTCAGAGCCACCATGAGGTGCTGGAAATCCTGGACTCTAAAGTCCAAAGGGGGGTGTTGTACTACCTTATCAGGTGGAAATACTTTCCCCCTAGCTGTGACGAATGGGTAAAAGCTAGCGATGTATCTGCCCCGCAACTGCTTAAAAAGTTTCACCTACTGTACCCACACAAGCCCAAGGCGAAGAGCTAAGGGGGAGCAGTATGTCAGAACTTGTGACTTTTACTTTGCGTGCATTGACCAAACTGACTCCATGCTGTAATTTAGAGTGCCTGACACCGGTCATTAACCCTGGCCCCTCTGCTATGCCAAATATTTAGGGCAGTAGGGCAGGCGGCAGATAGTCTCTGCTTAGCATCCACAGGTGCCCTTTGAAGGCAGACCGTTTGGCCTTCACAACAGGGGAGCATCCTCCCTTCTGATAACGAAAGCTGGGAAGACAAGACAACTGTTTGAGACCGTGTGAATAATTGTTTTATTGTGCTTTGCTGCTAGCATAAAATGTAACCAACTGCCAAGAATCGCCATTACTGTTATTTCGTTACTCTAGCACTGTAGTTCTTCAATAAAGATCCTAACTTGTAACAAGTATTGGACTCGACTGAAGTTCATCCAAGTTCTGACACTGCCCTTGTGGTGCAGATAAAGTGGAAACGATTGACCATGTGTTGCTTGGGTGTGGCCTTTACCTAGGCATACGCGCCAGGTACATCTATTCTTTGTTTGAGGGATGCCTGGAGTTCTCTGATTATAAAATCAGAAATATGCTGTTATCAGATTCTAACCCCCAATTTACATCTAATTGTGCCAAATTCTTGGTGGCAGCTAGGAGAATTCATGAGGATTATGTAACGAAGGGGTCTTGAAACTGTCTGTTTTTAAATTATTTTTTAATATTTCCAAGCTTGTATTTTACTTTACCTTAATCCCTGAGTACTCTGTATACTACCATAAATGCTATTGAAACTGAAACAAATGTTAATCAGTGTATTTTAGTTAATATTTTACTGGAGCTGTATAATCTTTTAATTTTTTATCTGTATTTTTTTTTATCATATCTTTTACCTTTTTAGGTCCCTCTAGATTTTTACAATTTTTCTGGAGGTGTTGTTGGTCTGCATTGTACTGTGTATTTGGTCATGTACTGTAATAAAGCAAATTGAATTGGACACCTCCCATCCGCCCCAAAATGCTCATCTGTTATCTGATTAAGATATTGTGTTATGTAAAGTTTCATTGGCTGCCCTCAGAAAGGCCTCACAGAGTTGCCAGAGACAACTTGTGATTCAAGGCCATTTGGTTTCCTTTTCATAATGCCCAGGCTGGCAACACACACACACACCATTAATTGGACCCAGCTCGTGTGAGGTCCTCTAGGAATGGCCCAGAAAGAGTCCAAAGGAAGGTTAATTCTTAAATCCTCTCCAATGTGAACCAGAAGTGTTTGCAGGGAGGGGGATAAGAAGTGTCTCTGCCAGAAATCTATCAAATAGCACCGATTTAAGGAGAGAGGCATCCAGGTGTGTGTGTGTGTGGAGTCACTCTACACCCACCGTAATAGCATTGCCTGGAGGAAGCTTCAAGTTCCAGGAGTCAGAAGTGCCGCCCAGAGATGCTAACTCTCATTAACTGAAAGACAACAGGTCTCGGCAAAGCTGGAAGCCATTATCTGAATAGTCCCGTGAAAGTTAATTATTAAAATTAAGCTTCTGTGGTTAGTTAAAGAATAAATTGCTCTTTCAACTACAAATAGCATTCCGTAAGTAAGGCAGTTATGATGGATGAGTCACAACCTGAACAAACCCCTGTCTAGGGAAGGATGGCTCGGCTCAGCTCAGCCTTGGGCTTCCTGGGAAGAGATTCTTCCTCCCAAGGTGGACAGATGACCATTTGATCTGCTGAATCTTCTCACAGTATGAAGTGCTATTGACCACATGGCTGCCTTCTAGGCACCAGGCCCAAATATTTCTGTTTGCCCGGGCTTTTAATTAAGGGCTTGATCTTTTAACTCAGGTTTAGCTGGAAACTTATTTATCATGGTCACTGTTTTTGTGCTGGGCTTGGTTTTTAATGCTGGATTTAATTAATTTTTTTTTGTTTTGCCTTTATTATTGTTATTTTGCAAGCTGACATGAGCAGGTTCCTAGAGAGGTGACATAAAAAGTTTCTGAACAAATAGTCTACAGAAGAGGTACAACTGCAGTGGCTATTTGCAAAACTGGAAGACAGACTTCCCATACCTGCATGCCTCCAATTACCTAAACATACCAAACAATCTATTGTATACAGCCAGCCTCTACACTGCAGCCACATTTGCACCAATCCTACAGAAAGAGATTCTCACCTGTGGGATCTCCAACAAACCTTTTTGGAACAAAAGTATCCACCTGATGAAGTCAGGAAACAGAACAATAAAGCCAGAATGATACCCAGAGAAAACCTGTTGTAAGACATGCCTCCAAAAGACAATAATAGAACACCACTGGTGGCCACCTACAACTCTCAACTCAAAACACTTCAATGCATCATCAATGACTTGCAGTTACAACCCCTACTAGATAATGAAGAGGAAGAAGAGATTGGATTTATACTCCTCTCCCCTTCACAACTCAAAGGAGTCTCAGAGCAGAATCCAATCTCCTTTCTCTTTCTATCCCCACAACAGACACCCTGGGGCTGAAAGTGCTCTTTCAAGAATTGCTCTTGAGAGAACACCTCTGAGAGAGCTATGATTGACCCAAGGTCACTCCAGCAGTTCCATGTGGAGGAGTGGGGAATCAAACCCGGTTCTCCCAGATAAGAGTCTGCACACTTAACCACTACATCAAACTGGCTCTCAATGTCAAGATCGACTAATAATGGTATAAGACTGGGGGAATCTGGCCTAAGAAATAGGCCTGGTTAAAATCATAATGGATCCACTGCTGCTAATGTTTTACCTTAGTTACTTCCCTTCCCCCCTTTTCTTATTTTGACTTGTAACTGGTGTGAAGGAACTAGTCGGCGTCTTCTCAGGGCCTGAGGTGGGAGGAAGCCTTGCATAACAATCCAAGGACACTGGACAGCTATCGCCTGAGAAAGTATCTAGTAGTGATGTGTGAATGTCTCCTCCTGTAACCCCCCCCCCCCCGTAGGAATGTTTTTGAAGTGTATCTTAAAACCCATGTATCAATGTATTGGTTTCATTCTTAGCAAGCTAGAGGCTTGTGCCAGAGTACCAGTTATCAATAAATGTAGTCTTACTATCAACTTTGACCCAGCAGGCGCCCCCCCCTCCGGCCCCTCGCGACGGAGGGAGAAGAAGGGAGCTTGATGCTACCTTCGACGGGGACCCGGACAAGGTGGAATACTTCACAATCCAGGCGAACAGCTATATACACTATTGGGGCATACCTTCCCGGTTGAGTTTAGCTGAGTGAATTAGCTGGGGTCGAAGCTGAAGGGGGCAGCCAAAAGGTGGTACATGAGCCTGTACGAAGCCATGAGCCCGGAACTCGACTATGTAGCAACGTTCCTACAGGCTCTGTTGGGCCAGTATGAGGACCCCCTCCAGGAGGCCCGGGCTTTGGCGGCTCTGTGCGACATGCAACAGGGGCAGAAATCAATCTGGGAGTATGCTGTGGACTTCCGAGCCAACGCAGCCAAGGTGCGAGGGTGGAGTGAGCTGGTGAAGATCGAGCACTTCACCAGGGGGCTGAATGTGGGCATATTGGATCGGGCCCTCACCCAAGCCCGACCTACCATGTTGGTAGGTTGGATCCAGTTAGCGGGTGAGGTTGAGACCAACATGAAACGCGTCGCCATGCAATGCCAGCAACAGAGCGGAAAAGGGGGACGGGACCCAAAAGCAACCCTGGAAGCAGAGGTGAAGAAACCGGCAGGGGGTTCCAGTGGGGGCAAGTCAGCCGGGACCCACAAGTGCTTTCAGTGTGGAGACCCAGGGCACCTAGCGAGCAGCTGCCCAAACCTGCCGCGAGCACCACCAAGTGCCCCAAAGCAGAGCACTCCAGTCCCGAAGAAGGTTCCTGGCCGCCCTAAGGAAGCGGCGAAAAGCAACGTGGCGGCTATTGAGGAGGTGGAAGAGGAACTGTTCCTGAGCGATGAGCTGAGCGAGCTGGTCTGGATGGAGGAGCCATCGGGAAACGAGAACAACCTGCTCTGAAGGGTGCCCACCAGCCGGTCGCAGAAGAGCCGGCACCAGTGAGGGTGAGAGTGACTGGATCACTATACTTTGTACCAGTGAGGCTGTTGAACCCCAAACTCAAGAGATTCATGCAAGTGAGGGCTTTAATTGACTTGGGGTGCAACTGGGAATTAATAACACCCAAAATAGTAGAGGCCTGACTAGCACCCCCCCTCCCCTGCCCCATGCAGTTCGAACATATGGATGGGTCAGTGATGCGGGGGGAACCCTGTGCTTCAGAGACTCAATTTCTGCCAATGGGGATCGAGGAACATTGGGAGCAGGAGTCTTTTGTAATCACCCCCTCCTGCTCTTACCCAGTAGTGTTGGGGGTGGGATGGCTGGCCAGGCATGAACCGGACATTCGGTGGGGGAGGCAAACCATAAGATTCATAGACCCACTGTGCAAAGATCACCTATGGAACTTAGAGTGGGGGCCTCGCTTTCCGCCCTCCACCAAGGGTGTGCCTGACACTGGAAGAAGTCCCAATAATTCCCTAGGCCTACCAGGACTTGATGGGGGTGTTCAGCGAGCAGGGCGCCAACGAGTTGCCGCCCCATAGGGACACAGACTGTGCTATCGAGTTAATACCGGGGAAATTGCTCCCCAAAGCCTGGCGGTCTTGGTTAGAGGGGGCGAAAGTGCCGTTTGCCTGTACCTGATGGGATGGGCGGAAAAGGCGGAGCTGCGCAAATTTCTGGACAAGAACTTAAAATGGGGATTTATTAGGCCAGCCACGCCCCCCCCCCCCCCGCAGCCCCGGTTCTGTTCCGGAAAAAGGACGGCTCGCTTAGACTTTGCACAGATTTTCGCGGAATAAACACGATCTCGACCTCCAACGCCTACCCCATCCCCCTCATTAAAGACTTATTGAGTACTGTGTCAGAGGGGAAAATCTTTACAAAGTTGGACTTGAGAGATGCATATTTCCGGGTGCGCATTAAGGAGGGGGATGAGTGGAAAATGGCGTTCAACACACCACGGGGACAGTTCGAATACTTGGTGATGCTGTTCGGGCTGCAGGGGCCCCCCGGGGTGTTCATGAGTTTTATAAACAATGTATTAAGAAAGTTTCTGTTTAAGGGGGGGTGGTACCTGGATGACATCATTATTTACTCGGAAGATGAATGGTCTCATGTGAAATTGGTGCGTGAGGTGCTAAGCACCCTGTTGAGTCATAAATTGTATGCTAAGCTATCCAAATGTGAATTTCACAAAACAGAGCTGGACTACTTGGGTTTCTGAGTGTCCGCTAGGGGGCTGGCAATGGACCCGGCAAAAGTGCAAGCCGTGTTAGATTGGGCTCCCCCGAGGACACGTGGACAACTCCAATCATTCCTCGGGTTCACAAAATTTTATAGGACGTTCATACCAGGGTTCGCACAAATCATGCTCCCCTTAACTGAGTTATTAAAAACAAAGGGGAAAGGCCCGGAAGCCAAGTGATCAGGAGCCCGGTTAAATTGGACATCAAACTGCCAGTCGGCGTTTGATAAATTGAAGTGGCTGTTCACAAGTGAGCCGGTCCTGAGCCACCCCAATGAGGTCAAACCCTTTGTGGTGCAATGAGATGCCTCCGATGTGGCCGTCGGGGCCATTCTCATGCAGAAGGATGAGGAAGGGAAATGGAGGCCGTGTGCTTACATCTCGAAAAAATTTGCAGCAGAGCAAAGAAATTGGTCAGTGTGGGACAAGGAGGCATTTGCAGTAATGTTTGCCTTAAAAACCTGGCGGTCTTGGTTAGAGGGGGCGAAAGTGCCGTTCGAAATATGGACCAATCACAAAATCCTCGAGGCTCTCACAGGGAAGAGGAAATTGAGTGAAAAACAAATTAGGTGGGCTGGTTTCTTCTCTAAATTCAATTTTGTGCTAAAGCACATCCCAGGCACGAAGAACTTTCTAGCGGACGCCTTGTCTAGCCTGCCCCAGCACAAAAGTCAAAGGGAGGAAATAGTAGACTCTTTAGTTCCGCCCACCCAAGTAGCCGCTGTTGTAACTACACGGTCACAAAAGAAATGCCAACTGCAGGGGTGGGGAGTGGAAAGAATGGCAGCAGAGATCAAAAAGGAGGGGGACGAGCGGCCAGGGGAAATCCAGAAACGAGAGGATGGGCTATGGTACAAGGGAGAGAAACTATACGTTCCTAAGACCCTGAGATTAGAAGTATTACAGTTCTGTCATTCCAATAAACTGGCTGGGCATTTTGGGTACATCAAGACCTTGCATCTAGTCAACAGGCAGTTTTGGTGGCCCTCCATGAAAAAGGATATATCTGAGTTTGTGTCTACATGCCCTATTTGCATAATGGCTAAAAGAAGGCAAGCCCCCTGGGCTACTCAAACCCCTGGAGACCGCCTTTAGACTCTGCTCGATAGTCTCCATGGATTTCATTGTAGAGCTGCCACCATCTCATGGCAAAACAGTGATATTGGTGGTGGTAGATACTTTTTCCAAACAAGCCCACTTTATTCCCTGTGCCCAACTCCCTACTGCAAAGAAGCTGGTGTATTTATTCTTCAACCATGTGGCCAAACTACACTCAATCCCAGACAAGGTGATTAGTGACCGCGGGCCGCAGTTCGTTGCCAACTTCTGGCGGGAGTTCTGTAAACTGATGGGTATGGAGCAGGGGTTGAGTTCCGCCTACCACCTCCAGACGGACGGACAGACTGAATGTGTGAACGGGCTTTTAGAGCAGTATTTAAGATGCTATATAAACCATCAACAATCCATTTGGGTAGACCTGCTGCCCTTTGCAGAATACTGCTATAATAATAGTGTCCACAGCTCCACCAAGGCCTCACCATTTCAAACGGTGAGTGGGTATGAGGTAAAGCCCCTCCCTTTACTACCAGGGGGGAAAGTAAAGAAAGAGCCAGGTCCTTTTGATCAGTGGTGGGGCACACTGACTAAGAGTTGGAAGGAAATACAGGAGAACCTGGAAGTAGCCAAGGAAGCTTACAAAAAGCAATATGACAACAGCCATGTACCCGCATGGGATTTCAAAGTAGGAGACTCGGTGTTTGTGTCCACAAAGAACTTCCCGCTCACTCAACCATCCAAAAAATTGGCCTACAAATTCCTGGGTCCTTTTAAGATCAAAAAGGTGATAAATAAAGTTACTGTAGAGCTGGAGTTACCAAAGATGTTTAGTAAAGTACACCCTGTCTTTCATTGCAGTCTTCTTTGGAAAGACCCTGGTGGTTCCCCTTGGCATCCTCGGCCGAAAGCACCTCAACCTATCCAGATGGGGAGCCAGAGTCACCATGAGATCCAGAAAATCATGGACTCAAAGCATGGGAAGCTGTATTACCTGATTAGATGGAAACATTTCCCTTCTAGTGAAAATGAGTGGGTAGCAGAAAAAGATGTATCAGCCCCTGACCTTATCAAGAAATTTCTATCTAAACACCCCCAAAGGCCGAGAGGGTAGGCTTAAGGGGGGCAGTATGTCAAGATCGACTAATAATGGTTTAAGACTGGGGGAATCTAGCCTAAGAAATAGGCCTGGTTAAAATCATAATGGATCCACTGCTGCTAATGTTTTACCTTAGTTACTTCCGTTCCCCCCTTTTCTTATTTTGATTTGTAACTGGTGTGAAGGAACTAGTTGGCGCCTTCTCAGGGCCTGAGGTGGGAGGAAGCCTTGCATAACAATCCAAGGACACTGGCCAGCTATCACCTGAGAAAGTATTTAGTAGTGATGTGCGAATGTCTCCTCCTGTAACCCCCCCCCCCGTAGGAATGTTTTTGAAGTGTATCTTAAAACCCATGTATCAATGTATTGGTTTCATTCTTAGCAAGCTAGAGGCTTGTGCCAGAGTACCAGTTATCAATAAATGGGAACTTAGTATCAACTTTGACTCATTCTTGAATCCGTCGACTTGACACTCAACAGCGCTCTTTCATAAGTTCTCTTTCACAAGTACTAGGGGCCAAAGCTTTTCTTACACACACATGCCCCCCCGCCCCATCTCAAACAACTCCTCACCCACAACTATGCAACATGTCCTTTGAACACAGACACTGGTGGTACCAGAGCAACCTGCCATGTGCCTCTAACACTCAGATCCCCACCCTGCTCAGCCAGACCTCCCTCACAGGGTTGGACCTTAATTGACTTCGAACTGTCATTGTAGTAAAAAGCCACCCTGTTTTTTTGCTGTGCTCAGATACTTATGGATTACAGAATAAAGCCTAACTTTGCAACAACTCAAGGTCTGGTTGATTCTGAGGTCCCATCGTCTGACAGGTGGGATGATAAAATGGAGGGCAGGAGAACAATGCAGCTCTGGGTCTCTACGGGAGACAAAGACTGGATATGGCATACATTTAATTTTAATGATATTAAAAATATTCTATCATTTATCTTGTACCAAAGTATCCTTTACAAAGGGCAGTTAGATCTTCCACCTGTCAAGTCTGTGCATAACTCTGTCTCAGGCAGAGCATTCTGGGAAAGAACCAAAGTATATTCAAGTGCTGCTAGCTTAAACTCTGACCGACCCCCTCCCTTTTGTTATGTAGTATTGCTTTCGGAAATGGGTGAGTGTGAAGCGATAATCGGTGCCTTCTCAGGGTAGAGGCAATGTAGGAGTCAGGAGTCTGCCTTGTTCAAGGCCAACGAGCCTGGGAATGAAATTGTAACATCTATGTGTGAATGTGCCCTGCATAGTGCCCCCCCTCAGGAATCCTTTTGATGTATCCCTTATAGCTTGATGTATCCCTACTGTATGGACTTCAGTCTTTCAATACTGGCATTGCCACAAGTACCAGACTAATAAACTAGTTACTTTTATCAACAAGGACTCGTTATTGAATCTGCAGACTTGACACCACCAATACAATAATATCGATAATGGCTCAGTGCTTGAACTGGGAGTTCTAGCTTCTGTTCCACACATATAGCCACTAAAACTACTGATGTTCCATTATCATGCATGCAAAGCATGCAGGAACACGGAACCATCCTTTTACTACTTGGTTAGATCATGGGCAAAATATTAACTCTTCCCCATTCATAATATTAACAAAGGTTTGCTATTGTCAGACTCCAAACAGAATAAGGATGTGGAGGACTTGAGACCAAAAACTGAAAATAGGAGGGAGGGGGGTAGACAGACACACACACACACAAATTAGGTGGATGATAAATGTGTGGAAAAGAGGGAGAGGGATTAAGGAAACAAGAGGAAAAGGTGGTCTTACCTTGCTTAGCTGCTACATTGGAAGATCTGGCTGAGCTGAGCATAAGGAAGGGAGGAGAGAAAGGCTAGGCTGTTGCAGGCTCCAGCCTGCCAATTCTTGTAACAGCCATCAGTGTGCTGCCTTGTCTTGCACCAGTGCTGGCTTGGTTGATGATCATGTTTGGAAAATTTGCTTCAGTTTTGGAGAAAGGCAAGTCTAGCAGATAGCAGGGAGCCTTTTACTGTGCTCAGAGGTTTCCTTGTGCCCCTAGTGGCTGCAGCCAGAACTACATTAAAATAAATGGAAAGACATGCGGCTGGATATAGCATGTGGTTGGCTTCAAGAGCCCTCCAGCTGATTTTGTCCCCACCCCCCTTCTGTCAGTGACCTGGGCTGGCTCTCTAAGCATGCCCCCCCCAGCCTACAAAATGCTGCAGGGTGGGGATCCACAACTGCCTTCCACTTCCCCCTTGTATCGCGGGCATTGCCTTGATGGTACAGGCCCCAACAGGTAAGACTAGCATTGTTTGCCCAAGAGGATAACCTGAGACAGGTCTGCTTGCAGTCGTCCCTGTGTCATGCAAGGGGGTTTACTCCTGGGCATGTGTACCCAGCTGTGCTCCCTGCCTGGCTAGTCTGCCTCACTCACTGGCATACTGTGAGAGGGAGGGCTTGCCCCTTCTCCCCATGGCATCCCAGAACATCTTTCCAAAGCTCAGGGTCGTACCAGACAGACAAAGCTTGTGACCCATACAACTGGCTCTCACTACTTTGTCCCTGCTGCTGTTGTGAAATGCAACTGGGTATCAAACTCACAGAGCACTATCCATTTGTGGTTGTCCATGTGGGAAGCAACAACACAGCCATGAACACCATCGGAAGCATTAAGGTTGACTATGAAGTTCTTGGGCAGAAGCTGAAAGGAATGGGGGCACAGATGGTATTCTCTTAGATCCAGGGCTTTTTTTGGTAGCAGGAGCTCCTTTGCATATTAGGCCACACACACCCTGATGTAGCCAGTCCTCCAAAAGCTTACATGGCTCTTAGTACAGGGCCTACTGTAAGCTTTTGAAGGATTGGCTACATCAGGGGTGTATGGCCTAATATGCAAAGGAGCTCCTGCTACCAAAAAAAGCCCTGCTTAGATCCTTCCTGTTGGGCAAGGGGAATACAACAGGAGCAGACAATAATGGAGCTGCATTGGTGGTGCTGGCAGGAGCTATTTGGATTCTAGGATCATGGGCTACATTTTCTGGACAATAATCTACTAGCACAAGAAGGAATTCACTTGTCAAAGTTCGGGAAGAAGGTGCTTGGCAGAAACTTGGGGAGATTCATCAAGAGGGCTTTAAATTGACACCATGCGGGAAAGGAGAAGACCAACAAAGTGATTTAAAGCAAGGAGACCAAGCAATGGATGTCTACCTGGGAGGGCCAGTCTAATGCAGCCAAAGGTGCGAGGCTTCAGGTCTCTATGTACCAATGCCCAAAGCTTGGGCAATAGAAGGAAGAGACTGAGCTTCTAATGCAGACAGAGGGATATGATTACAGAGACTTGGGATGATTCCCAAGTACGCTGATGACACCCAGCTCTATCTACTGATGGACGACCGGTTGGGCTGCATCCCAGAAAATCTGAACCTGGCATTGCAAGCTGTGGCTGGGTGGCTCTGGCTGAGTCAACTGAAGCTGAATCCGTTGAAAACAGAGGTCCTTTGCCTGGGTCGTGGTGGTCCAGGTAGGGGAATTCCATTACCAGCTTTTGATGGTGTGCCTCTTACAATGGTGCCCAGGGTCAAGAGCTTGGGAGTGCTACTGGAACCTTCTCTGACAATGGAGGCCCAGATAGCAGCCACTGCCAGATTCGCCTTTTTTCATCTTAGGCGGGTAAGGCAGTTGGTTCCCTTCCTCAAGTGTGGTGACCTGGCAATGGTGATCCACGCAACAATCACCTCAAAGCTGGACTACTGCAATAAGCTCTACATGGGGCTGCCCCTATCACAAATCCGGAAACTACAGCTGGTGCAGAACACGGCAGCCAGGCTGCTATTGGGACTCTCTATGCGGGAGCACATACAGCCGGGGCTACAGGAACTGCACTGGATGCCAATAGTGTACCGGATTCACTTTAAGATGCTGGTTATTACCTACAAAGTTCTATATGGCGAAGGATCTGCTTTCCTTAGGGACCGTCTTTCCCCACATGTTCCCCAGAGAGTACTTAGATCTGGATCACAAAACCTGTTATCGATCCCCGGGCCAAGGGAGGCAAGACTAAAATCTACCAGGGAGAGAGGGCCTTCTCGATTGCGGCCCCCTGCTGGTGGAACCAACTGCCAGAAGAGATTAAAGCCTTGTGGGACCTCGTCCAGTTCCGCAAGGTGTGTAAGACAGCCCTGTTCTGGCTAACTTCAACTAAAGGATACCTGGAACACTGAACAGAATCAGACATTAACAACATTAGCACCAAACTGTTTTAATTGTTATTTATTGAATATTGGATGTTGTATATTTAATTTTATTTTAATTGTATCCTGATTGTTTTACTATTATTTTATTCCTTGTGAGCCGCCCTGAGCCTGCTTCGGCGGAGAGGGCGGCATATAAATATAATAAATAGTAATAATAATTCCCATGATTGGAATGTAGCAGTGGATGGATATGAGTTGTTCAAGAAAAGCCAAAAGTGCTGAAGAGGTGGAGTGGTGTTGTATGTGAGGAGAGGTTTGGTTTGCCAGGACATACTGGAGGAGGAGGAGGGCGACAGTCCAGTGGAAAGTGCCTGGGTGAGGATAAAAGAAGGAAGGACAAAGCAGGCTTGTGGTTGGAGTCTGCTCCAGGGCGAGGAGGTGGATGTTGCCCTCCTTGGACAGGGCATCTATGGGTGGCTTCAGCTTCCCTGACGTGTGCTGGGAGACAAACTCTGCAAAGCGTCCACAGTCAGGCACATTCCTTTCCTGTCTGGCCAACAACTTCCTCCATCAAATGGTAAAGGAAGCTGTGAGGGGCTCAGCCATATTCGACTTAATATTGACCCACAGGCAGGAGATGGTAGATGGGGCGGAGGAGGTGGGGATCTTCGGGAGAAGTGACCATGTCCTGTGGGGCCTGTAAGACAGATCTGTTCCACCAGGCCTTCAGCTGAGGCAGTGGACATCACGGAACACCATCAGCATGGCCTCCCTACCACATGCAGGCCCATTTGTGTACTTAGAGCAGGGATGGATCCTGTCTCCTGCCATTTGTCTTTTGTCAGCCAGGTTCTAGGTTTTTGACTTGGCTGTCATCTGAAAATGTTAACTTGTAATTGATTGGTTGTTTTTAGCTAGCTGTTTTAAAGCTATGTAATTGTTTTATCAGGAGCCCCGTGGAGCAGAGTGGTCAGCTGCAGAACTGCAGTCCAAGGTCTGCTCACGACGTGAGTTCAATCCTGGTGGAAGTTGGGTTCAAGTAGCTGGCTCAAGGTTGACTCAGCCTTCCATCCTTCTGAGGTCAGTAAAATGAGTACCCAGCTTGCTGGGGGGAAAGCATAGATGACTGGGGAAGGCCATGGCAAACCACCTCGTAAGAAGTCTGCCATGAAAACATTGCGAAAGCAACATCACCCAGAGTTGGAAATGACTGATGCTTGAACAGGAGACCAGGGGTCCCCAACCACCAGTCTGTAGACCAGTACTGGCCCATGGCCAGCTAGCAACTGGGCCACAGAACAAGGCAGAGCAGCTCCACCCGGGCAAATGAAAGCAAGGCCACACCGCCTTTTTTGTCTGTGTCCTGTGGCCAGCAAAAGTGGCAGCACTGCTGTGACCTTAGCCTACTCCTTATTTATAGACCCCCGGCAATTAGCTGATTGCAGGGGTCTTTAAATGGGAAGAGGGAGGCAGATTGGCCTGGCCACCTAGCAGGGAAGTAGCAGAAACAACCCCCATTTAAGACTCCCATGGGGGGCAGGGATGGGGCATGGGTGGGGGGCAGCCTGGGGTGGCAAAAACCCCAGCATCCCCCTCCCTACTGGTCTGTTGTCTTCCACAAAACTGGTCCCTGATGCCAAAAAAGGTTGGGAGCCACTGCAGGGGACTGCCTTTACCTAGTTGTTTTACCAATGTGACCTGCCCTGAGCCCATTTCAGGAAGGGCTGGATAGAAATATGAATGAATAAATGAATGAATGAATGAATGAATTCAGTAGGACAAACACTCAGAGGCATGAGGAGAATCATTCCAAGGGCAAGACTGCTCGAAGGGAAAGGAGCAAGAGAGGGGTGAGCTTGCCTGAAACAAGAGCTCTTGCAAGCTCAGGCTATCACTATTCCAACTAGAAGGAAACATGATTATTCCTCACCCCTGGATCAAATTCATGTTGCTGTATCTTTTAGGCCTGATGGTGTGCATTTGTTGGCCAGTGGGCCTGCCATGTTTTTAGCTGATTAGCAGGGTGGTCTTTGTGATCTATTGGCACACTGTGGGTGAGTGGGGAGTTAAGCTAAGGCTGCTCCCCGCCCCCTTGTTGCAGGAAAAGCACAGGTTAAGGGAGGTTCAGTTTGGGACGCAACCCGAGATGGGGGTTTTATCAAATTCGGCACCTATTGGCTTTGCCGTCTGGGTGGCTCAGTGAGGGCCTCCTTGGGGGTGGGGGGCACACGACAAGCCTTAAGGCTGAGCAGCCATGGGCAGACACTCTCCCCCTTCATCCCCATGATTCATTCAAGTGTGGGGTGGGAAGAAAAGAGTTTGTGGGCATTGTGTGACTCTGAGTCAGGGTGATGCTGCACATTTTAGGAGGTTTGCTTTGCAAACCAGTTGCAACGTGTGTTTTAAGAGTTAATAAGTTGTAGGTTAGTTAGTTCCAATAAAGTTCTTAGTTAACGCATAAACCTGTGTCGGGTTTTCATTCAAGGGTGGGTGGTCAAGAAGTAAAAGCGGTTCATACCTTGGCTCTGTATGACCATGTAAGGCCAAATCTGCCCTCCTGCTTCTGTGTGTTTTGAATCAAATCCCATTTGATTCAATGAGACTTTCTTACAAAGCGATCCTCTGCCCACTTAGCTGGGCATGAGCCTTGTTCAACAGAGACTTCCACTTCTGAGCAGACGTGCATTCTGACAAGGGTGGAAAAGGGATGCATTAATTCCTGATGTTATTATTTCAAATTAAATTTTAAACAACCAAAGAATAAAAAGATGTGGTAGCCTCTAAAGTTCAACAAGATCTGTTTGCTGTATCTATAACTGTTATAGCTCATGAAGCTATAACCTGCAATCAAATAGTTCTTAACATTCACATAAAAAACTGAATAACTTATGTAAGTGCAATAAATATTTCAACAAAGCCACATTAATAGAAGTGTTAAGTAAATTTTTGCTTGGATAACGAACTTACGTAACAATTATAAAACAGACCAACTTGCAGTTAAAATACTTGAATTTTAGCACCAGTATATTAATTTTATTGATTTTAGAGTTTTAGTAAAATTTTAATTAAAGTGTTAATTAGTTTGTTTAAATATTTTGTAAAACTAATGTATTGATCTGTGTTGTTAGCCACCCTGAGCCTGCTTCGGCGGGGAGGGCGGGATATAAATAAAATTGATATGATATATATGAATGTAATGGCCTCCAGTCAGTCCAAAATTCATGTGACAATAAACCAATGGGTTGCCATTTGAACTTGAACTTGTGAATTTGAACTTGTGGGTTGCTGCGCTGAAAAGGCTGGGAACCAGTGCTGTGCAGAATAGCCCCCAAGGCAAGTGACCAGGCGAGTCCTCCATAGAATTGTTCCTTTCCTAAGCCATTGAAGTCAGTGGGTTTAAAAGAATATAGATCAGCTTACTGACAGCACACTGCCAGACTACTGCATTGTTGTTGTTTTGCTTACCACAACCAGGCTGCCCAGTTGCTAAAAGTATTGTTGGCATCCCTTAGGGCCTTGCCCCGGGGGAGGGGGGGGGAAATGTGCAGACTGCCTCCCTTTGCAGGACTTGCTGGGTTGTATGAAGCAAAGGATGAGAAACTATCCAACATGCCCGCAGCCCTTGGGGAGGACAGTGACTACGTTCATGCTGCCACACATCACTCATCCCAGGAAGGCAAAGAAGACAGAGGTTGTGCATCCCAAGGCCAGGTGTGATTTCAGAGGAAAAGCAAAGTTGGGAGGGGAAGGAGAAGGAGAAGAACCAGAATTAGGGCTGGTCTCGCAGGCGAGGATTCTCCTTGGTCTACCTGCAGTGTAAGGTTCACCTGGCAGCTGCAGAAATGATTTGTTACAGGTTCACCACATTTGCCTGCCAGGTAGGTAAATAAAATGCACCTGTTGTTCCATTCATGTAGACAATCAAAGGCTGTGACCTAATTTCTTTTTTTGGCAACAATATTTTGCTTGCCGTGATAGCACTCCTGGGAAGCATAGCCTTCATTTTCACACAGAGACATGCACAGTCCCAGAAATACACCCTGGACAAATTTATCTCACTGGCTTCCACTATCAGATAACACTTAGAAAGGGCTCCTTTAGAATTTCAGACTCATTGAATAGAGCCTGGCACATGTGGAAATACTTGCGACTCTCCCAGAAGTCTGGTTTCCCTGGTTTTGCAAGAGACCTATTTTAGTCTGACCACCTCCTGCAAACCTCACTTGCTCCCTCCTGGATAAGAGTGTGGGCACACTGCAAGAAGGTCCTGGACAGATGCAAGAAAGCCTGGAAGAGCACATTCATGTGATCATGACCCCATTAATAAAGACAAGCTAGCCGAGTTGCTGGTGGGGCAGGGTGGGAGGTGTGACAGAAAGAAAATTCCACCTCCCCATCATTTCTCATGCAATGGCTCTGTGCAAAAAGCAATCTTTTTGGAAAACTATATTACATCATAAAAAGGAATAGAAATTAATATACCTTGTTCTACTGTAACAACGTTATTTACTATGTGTCAGTGTTCCTTAAACATTTATAAGTAATTGCTTTTAATTTAATCCAAGTGTCAGGAGGACTTTTCAAAAAAAAAAAAAGGTGGAACAAACAGATGAACTTTGTGGGACTGGCCTGACTTAAGAGAAGTTTCCAGGTTATATGAAGTTTCACCTATCAAAGGCCAATGAAGATGTATATAGTTTGGAATGTTATGGCCGCCTGTGTCACAATGTACAAAAGCCACCTCTGCAGACAGAGGTTGACACGGAAGAGTGCCTTAAACCCTCTTGTCATGACATGCTGGTCTTCATGTTTTTATTCCTAACATTTTTTATTCTACTGTGTTCATTCTTAATGAAATGCATGACACAAATGCCTTTTGTTTGTCGAATGTTGGAGGTGGCAGGGAGAGGTCCACAGAACGCTTTGGCCTGTGTGCCCGGGGGGGGGGGTGTTTCTCAGCAGTCCCCCCACACCCATGACACTGCTTGATCACAACAAGCCTGCTTCCTTTCAGGTCTGCTATGGTTGGCAGTCTCTGCCCCTTCCTTGGAAGTGTCCTGGTGGCAGGCCTGAGATGAGAGTGGGCATGGATGTGATATCTGCTGATGGCCCAAAGAGCTGGCAGCCCCCCAAAGCAGGAGAGGGTGGGGCCACTCTGTCTGTGCAGTCCTGGAGCCAGCAAGGGAGGGGGGGCTTTGGGCTGCTGCTCTCCCCAGGAGAGAGAGCTCAGTCATGCCCACCCCCTTCTTCCCATTGCACTCTTCTTTGCCATGCTGGCTCAGGGGCTCAGGAGCAGGAGGCAGGGAGGTGGCATGGCTGATCAGCTACAGGAAACAGGGAAGGCAGTTTTAGTCCTCACAAAGGAAGAGTGGATCAGGCCCTTCAGTGCATGCACGTGACTCTTGTGTCAAAAGGAACTTACAGGCCCTGAAGAATCACAAAGTGGGAGCTAAGCCCCCCTGGACAAAGCCTGCAGGAAGTAGGCCGGGGCCAGCAAGTTCATGTTTCAGAAGTCACGGGAAGGCTTACAGATACTGCTATTGGGGATGTGCTTTCCTCAATGTAATAATCTACAGCTTTCAGGAAAGTTTCTTTTTCATTTATTTCCTTACTGGCAAAGCAGGTGCCTCCAAAGCCATTCTGGACTAATAGACAAGCCCAGAGCCCAACTTGATAATGAGACTTCCTTCAATGCTCTGATCTTCCCTCGTTTCTTCTTTGTGGTGAGTTCTGCTCTGAAGTCCTTGGGATTCTCCTATATCTTGAGGGCTGCATTATCATCTCCTTGCCAGCAATTCTCAGCACATCCTGTTCCCCCCCACTCCGCCCCACAAACTGTCTGCATAGTGAGCAGTGGGAGACCTGGCTAAGTTCATCTCTCCCTGTCCCCACAGCAGCACTGCCAGAGATCAGATGGGAGAGGGAAGAGCAAGGAGCTCTGGTCCTTCCAAGAGCACCAGTCAGGATCAGCCTGCCATGTTTTCTAACAAAGATGAACTTGGGTAACATTGCATATTCTGAACTCTGAATTCTTTAACTTTTGTTTCCTATAGTTGCTTGAAGACACATCTATCTAACCACTAACATATAGTATGTGCGGGAGGTAGGGGGAGGAAGTATGCTTTGTAGTTGATTGCATTCCAGACATTAGGAGCAGGAGGCCTTAGCCATTGACCTTGATACTCTAAATAACTCTAGGTACCACCTTTCATGGGAACAAGTGCTTAGCTGGTGGGAGAAGCTTTGCACATGCTTTTTTGACTATAATTTTGTGTAACCATATTGCTTTTGTCATTCCTGGCTTTGGCTGTCTATAGCACAAGGCAATGCTCTGTGTATGACTGCAATAAACCTTTTACTCTTTTACTATGAGAATTGGTTGTTTGGGTCAATAACTGGCAGAACCTTACAGCACCAGCTCCCCTTTTCCTTTGTCAAACCAGGGGGAGAAGGAGTCATCCCACAACAGTGGCCCTTAAAGAATCTTTTTGCTGATGCAGTATTCACCATAAGAATACTAGGATTGCCATCATCAGAGTTCCATGACCAGGTATTAAATAATAACAACAACCATCATAATTGGGGCTGTACTCTCAGTTCAGTTAGGGTTTGCACTACAGGGACAGAAGGGGAAAGCAACCCAAGAGCCTGGGTATTTCCCTCTGTGCTTCCCTCTGTAGAGTGCTCAGCCTATGTTTCCTTCTTTGTAGAGATATTCAACTTACTCTGAAGACTATAGAAAAAAACTTTTTATAGGAGCCAGTGACAGCACTGGGAAGAAACACTCCCCCCTCTAGAGAGAGCAAAGTTAGAATCCAGTAGCACCTTTAAGACCAAAAAGTACAAGCTCACACCATAAAAAAAAGTTTCTTGGTCTTAAAGGTTCCACTGGACCCTATTGCTTCAGATCGACAAGGCTACCCACCTTGATCTAAGGGCAGCATGTAGTCTTCTTTTTCTTCCTCCTGACTCAAAACCCCATATGTTGGTGAGAAGTGGCAAGATGGGTGTTCTTCACTGACCTTGACTGATGAATCAACAGATAGGCAGGAATGCAATTTGAATTGCAGAGAGAACAACCATGACATTCCTTCCAGCCTATTCCCCTGTCAGCAGTGTGTTTCTTATAGTTGATTATCTACAGCTTTGATTTGTCATTTTGCTATTTGTGCAGCATGTGTCTTTTTCTTTTTGTCTGAAAACATAAAGCCTACCATCCATATTCATTAATCATGCATTACTATGAGAGCCCACAGTGACTCCATTTCAAAAGTGAAGTAATTCATGTTGGAAATTAGAGAAATAAGGTTGGACTTTGGCTGACACAAGCAGAACATTCTGGTGCCTAAAAGAATATTTGCTTAGTATATCTCTGGACTCCAGCTACTTGTACCCAATCTGTATCCTTGTGACTGAGAGTATCATGGAAGGGGGTGAGTTGAGTTGGGCAAGTAGGTCCTAGAGTTACCAAACAGTGTAGTCTCAACCACTCTGAAAGAGATGGATTGTAAGACCCCTCCAGAATGAGGCTTCCTTGGATCCCAGTGGCCTCAATAACTACTTCCCAGAAGTCAGCAGCCTGCTCTTGGGCCAGGTGCTTGAGCATGAGGTAACTATTCCAGATTCAGGTCTGGGTTTGGAATGGGATTGTCGTAGCCACCCTGAATGATGTTCTGTACCAGCAACAAGGGGAGTATCTCCCTGTAGATTCTCCTGGACCGCCTGGTGGCTTGCAATTCTACCAACCATCATATCCTTCTAGAGAAGCTGACTGGACTGTGTATGGTGGCCCTGTTCTTACTTGATTGGTGTCATGAGTGAACCTGAGACAAGCATTGCTGAGACAAGCAATGCAGGGGACTCTTCAAGAGGAGGGGACTCCTCAGCTGCAGAGGAGCTTTATGGAGTCACCCTGAACTAACTGCAGAGGAGCTGCAGGCTAATCAAGGCTTACAACCAGCATCTGGCCCAGAGCCACCAGCAGCATGGCTTGATGCAGTAGGTGAGACCTAATTAAGTGAGATAAGTCTCTCCTCTACCATTTGAATGCTGGGCAGGGCTTTTTTTGTAGCAGGAATTCCTTTGCATATTTGGCTACACCCCCCTGATGTAGCCAATCCTCCAAGAGCTTACAGTGCTCTTCTTACAGGGCCTACTGTAAGCGCTTGGAGGATTGGCTACATCAGGGGGTGTAGCCTAATTTGCAAAGCAGTTCCTGCTACAAAAAAAGCTCTGCTGGAGACAGCGGTCAAGAAAGGAGCTGCAAGCAAGGAGGCAGAGTGCATATCTTCTGGCCTGCTGCCAGCTGCTTGCTGATGATAGCCTGGAGTAGCTGCAGTGGTACTCCCAAGCAGCTAGCACTTGTTAGTTAGTGTTTATAAAACCCAGTGCTGTGAGCTGTGGATCAGCTCTTGACTCTAGCATCTTTCTCCCTGCTTTGAATTGTCCTCTGTTGTTTGAGAATTGGCTAATTCTGGAAGATGGTGCTTGAGGGACTGCTGCTCCATGCCATGGCAAACATCTTGTCTCCTGTTATTTAACATATACATGAAGCCACTGGAAGAAATCATCCAGGAATATGGAATAAGGTGCTGCCAATAGGAAGAAGATTACTCAGGAGCCTCTGAAGAGGAATTTTGTGAAACAATGGTGATGTCAGAGGATGTGGCTTAATATGCAAATGAGTTTTAAAAAAAAGCTCTGGCTTTGCCCAGTGAGAGGTGACTTGGCTGCCTGTAGCTGTGGGCCTGCTGCCTTTCACTTCAGGGGATGGGGTGTTCCTTTTGGCCCTGAGGAAAATTTCCCATAGTTCCAAGGCCTGGGGCATTCCAGGCTCCAACATGTGATCAGGGGTGTTGGGGTCAGGCTGGCAGTATCAGCAGAAGCTGCTCTAAGACCACCAGTCCAACCCCCACCTCTCCTAGTCTGCCTTGGGGCCAAAAGAAGTTAAACTTCAGACTACCCGCGCACGGGCCTTTTTTACCATGGCCCCATACCTTTGGAATCAGCTCCCAGAGGAGGTGTGGGCCCTGCAGAACCTTGATCAGTTCCGCAGGGCCTGCAAGACCGCCCTCTTCAAACTGGCGTTTATGAACGGCTGAACAATAAGTGTACAATAAAGGAAAATGCCAGAATGGTCCGGTCCAGGGATCTGTTATCATTATACCAACTGACAGGTATAGCGTCAAACAACAATGTTACTGTCAGATTTAGTAATGTTTTAAGTATTGATTGGTTTTAATGTTAATTTAATGTTTTTATTACTGTGTTGTTTATTCTCGGATGCTGTTAGCCGCCCTGAGCCTGCTTGGCGGGGGAGGGCGGGATACAAATAAAATTTTACTTACTTACTTACAGCCAGGGCCTGCTGGAAGCAGGATGGCCAACTGCTGCTGCTGGGTTATGTCCCCGAACAGTTGGGCTTGGTGTTCAACCAGCCATTGGAGTCCATGACATCAGTGGTCTGATCTGCCTCACCCTGCTTCAATCCTTTGAACATGCTGGGTAAGGTCCCACCCATCTCTGAGTCCCCAGACATGCCTAGGAAGGTGAGCACCAGTGGTCGTAGCAATGTTGGCTTGGTGTCCACCTGGCTGGAGTGGGAAGGCAGGGTGTTGGTTCCCCTAGGGTGAGGTGAATGCCCACGTTCTCAACCACACTGTCAAGTTTGGGATGCTTCCCCGGGGGTATGCTGCCCTCTGCCATGATTAGGGTGGACCTAGAGCATTGCTGGAGGCCTCAGAATGAAACGAGTGAAGGTTTACTCCACCTCAGTCTGCCTCTCTCTCGTTGGAAAACTCTCTCTATCTGGTGCTATTCTCCTCAGCTTCTGTGTGTGATTCCATTTTTATCCTTCCCCACCCTGACTCCTCTTCCCCCATTCCCCAGAGGGATTGGCTGCCTGTTCTATTTCTCCAGGACAGGGACTTCTCCTTTGCTGCCTGAGCTTTCTCCTGGCCTCCAGACTCAGCCTCCTTTAATCTTCCCAGGTTGAGGCTGGATCATGTGGGAGAGGAACTGCCCGTCTTCCTTGCCTGAGCGCTGAGCCCTGCCCACCCTCACCCCTCGATGGCACTTCATCCAGCCATGGTCCTGTCTCTGGGCTCACCCCGGGGGTTCTGGGTGCTGCCAGGAGTCACAGAGCAGGGCTGCATGGAAGACAAGGCTGGGGAGAAGTGGAATAAAGAAACAAGAATCTGTGGCAGTCTCAGATGCTCTGAAGGGCAGGGGCTTAGGAAGCCCCCCATTCTGAGGCTTCTCAAGCCCAACAGGGTGTAGTGTATGGTGCCCACTGAAGGCAACCAGTTCATAAAGACCACGATAGCAGAATAACACCCATCCACCCCAGCCGCGGAGGCAACTGAGTAACACCCAAGTGCCTCCGCGCTGGGCGCGCCAATCCGCCAATCACAGCGTGTGGCGGGAAATTCGGACAGTCAACATTGGACCGGCCAGAAGGTTGAATAGTCCGGCAACTGTATATATGCGGGAGCCGGCCCGCGTGTTCGCTGTCTCCATCTTGTATCGTACCATAGAATAAACCCATGTTGCCCTACTCTCGTCTCCACGTGTGGTACTTTACAGTGGCGACGAAGGTGGGATTCTAGCCTCATCGGCTACGACGGAGATCTGGGCAACGAACGACCGCCGCCGCCATCATGGCCAACCAGGGCGGAATCACCGGCTACCTCGAGCCCTTCGACCCTGCCAATCCCGAGGGCTGGGAGTCCTACTCGGAACGGGTCGAGTTCTATCTCCGGGCCAACAAGATCACCGACGCCGGGGCGAAGCGGGATGTGCTCCTAAGCGTCTGCGGGCCTGCCACGTTCGAGATCGCTAAGGGTCTCTCGGCGCCCGCCCGCCTGGCGGAGAAGTCCTACGACGAGATCATCCGACTCCTCACGGGCCACTTCTCACCACAGCCCTCACGGGTGGCTCGCAGATTCCTGTTCCACAAACGGGACCAGACCGCGGGTGAGTCCGCCGCCGACTACCTGGCGGCCCTCCGAAAACTCGCCGGGAACTGCAACTTTCCCCAGCTGGAAGAAACCCTGGCCGACAGATTCACGTGGGGCCTCCGCAACGAAAGGCTCCAGCAAAAGCTCTTCGCCAAAGAAGAGCTCACCCTCCAGGGAGCCTTCAGCGAGGCAGTGGCGAGCGAAAGGACCGCCCGGACGTTTCCCCGGGCAAAGACCGAGACCGCCCACCACGAGGAGCTGGACCCCGAGCACCAGGACGAGGGAGAAGCTTTCCAGACGCGACGCGCCCCAGGATCCGTCGCCCGAGCTTCACAGCGACCCCGAGCCAACGAACGACTGAGCCAGCGCACCAACGAAAGGGCCAAGTGTGCCAGCTGCGGCGACCCCCACGATCGGCGGGACTGCCAGTACCGGACCTGGGACTGCCGGAGCTGCGGAAAGACCGGCCACATAGCACGGGCTTGCCGCACCAAGCCCAACCGCCAGCGACCGACCGCCCACCACGAGACCGCAGAGTCCCACTCCACCGCCTCCACCTCACTTCAGGTACTGAATTTGCCCCTCACCACCCCCAACAAGATAACGATGGCGGTCCTCATAGACGGGGCCCCCTGCACCATGGAAGTGGACTCAGGCTCCTCCATCTCCATAATTGCGGAGGAGACCCTGAGAAGGCTACGGCCCGGCCAGGGGTTGCCGCTGCGACCAGCAAATTTCATATTGCGGGACTTCCAGCAAAACCCGGTCCAAATAGCGGGGTGGGCACGGGTGCAGGTGGAGCGGGGGTCCTTCAGAGGCCCCCTGGACATCCTGGTGGTCAAGCGGCCACTTACCACCCTGTTGGGGCTAGCATGGTTTGGCCCCCTGGGAATCAGAGTAGAGGTGGCGCGCACAGCCACGACTGGGGGGTTCGGGGGGGTGTGCGGAGAATTCCCCGACGTTTTTGATGGGTCGCTAGGGAGCTACAAGGGCCCGGCCATCTCCCTACCGCTCGACCCGACGGTCAGACCGATCCGGCTCAAAGCAAGGCGGGTTCCCTTCGCCTTGAAGCCCAAGATCGAGGCAGAATTGGACCGCCTCGTAGCCCAAGGGGTCCTGGAGCCGGTCGACTACGCCCCGTGGGAAACCCCCATAGTGACCCCGGTCAAACCTAACGGGGACGTGCGAATATGTGCAGATTACAAGTGCACAATTAACAAAGCGCTCCAAGACAACCCATACCCGGTGCCAGTGGTCAGCCACGTGCTGGCAGCCCTTGCGGGGTCCAAGATTTTCGGGAAGCTGGACCTGGCCCAAGCCTACCAGCAGCTCCCGGTGGACGCCAAAACAGCGGAGGCACAAACGATAGTCACCCACAGGGGGGCGTTCAGGGTGAACAGGTTACAGTTCGGGGTTAGCGTGGCTCCGGGGATCTTCCAGAGTATAATGGATGCTCTCCTTAAAGGGATCCCCGGAGTCCAGCCGTTTTTCGACGATGTTTTAATCGCCGCCCCGGACCCGGAGGAATTCCGCAACCGCCTCCGGGAGGTGCTCCGCCGTTTCCAAGCCGCTGGACTGAAAGTTAAGAGGGAGAAGTGCATGTTGGGGGTGCCCCGGGTGGAGTTCCTGGGATTCGCAGTGGACGCAGAGGGAATCCACCCGACCGAAGAAAAGACCAGGGCCATTGTGCAAGCCCCTGCCCCCACGTGTAAAGCGGAACTCCAGAGTTTCCTGGGGGTCCTCAATTTTTACCACACGTTCATACCCCACAAGGCGGCCCTTGCCGAACCCCTACACCGTCTACTGGACAAAAAAGCTCCATGGGTGTGGGGGAAGAGGCAAGCCGCCGCCTTCCAGGCAGTTAAGGACGTCCTCATCTCCAACGCGGTGCTGCATCACTTCGACGAGCGCCTCCCGGTCATCCTGGCTTGCGATGCATCGCCGTACGGGGTGGGCGCTGTCCTGGGGCACCAGTTACCGGATGGCCGGGAGGTCCCGGTCGCATACTACTCGCGCACCCTGACTTCGGCGGAACGGAACTACACGCAAATCGACAAGGAGGCCCTGGCCATAGTGGCGGGGGTCCATAAATTCAACGATTATTTATATGGGCGCCGGTTCACAATAGCGACGGACCATAAGCCGCTTTTGGGTCTGCTGGCCCGAGACCGACAAACTCCCCAAATCCTGTCCCAGAGGGTGTTGAGATGGAATCAATTCCTTAACTCGTACACCTACACGCTGGTTCACAGGGCGGGCAAGGCAATGGGCCACGCGGACGCTCTCAGCCGGTTGCCGCTTCCGGACACAGGCCCCGATCCAGCCCCAGCTCACCAGGTCATGTCAATCGAGTCACTGCCGGAGCAACCCCTCCACGCGGCAGAGGTGGCTAAAACCACCAGAAAAGACAAAACCCTAGCGCGGGTGCTCGACTGGGTGGTGAGGGGGTGGCCAGAGGGGAACATGGGGGAAGAGTTCAAACCCTACAAAATGCGGAGGGAGGAACTCGCAGCACACAAAGGGTGCCTGTTATGGGGAAGCAGGGTAGTGGTCCCCCCCCCTCTGCAGAAACGGGTCCTGGAATCACTCCACGAAACACACCCAGGCATCGTGAGAATGAAAGCCCTGGCCAGAAGTTACGTATGGTGGCCGGGGATGGACAGTGAGATAGAGGACTGGGTCCGGAGATGCGGCACATGCCAAGAGTCGCGGCCGGACCCACCCAGTGCCCCAGCTACACGATGGGAGACCACCAGGAAACCGTGGTCCAGGCTACACATTGATTTTGCTGGGCCGTTCCAGGGACAGATCTTCCTAATCATCGTGGATGCATACACAAAATGGTTAGAGGTCATCCCCGTAGGGTCTACCTCATCAGCTGCAGCCATTAGGGCATTACGTAAGGTCCTGTGCACCCACGGTATTCCGGACACCATAGTCTCGGACAACGGGGCAGCATTCACCTCGGGGGACTTCCAGGGGTTCCTCCAGAGGTACCTCATTAGGCACATCCGGTCAGCGCCCTTCCACCCGGCCACCAACGGCCAGGCCGAGCGGATGGTCCGAACAACAAAAGAGGCCCTGGGCAGAATAGTGCAGGGCGATTGGGACCACCGGCTAGCCGCGTTCCTCTTTGACAACCGGGTCATTCCCAACCCAGTCACAGGGGTTAGCCCAGCCGAGCTCCTCATGGGACGCAAACTCACCACGAGGCTAGATCAGCTAAACCCCGACCGAGCCCCAGACGTGCGCGGGTCCCCAGAGGTCAGAGACGCGACTAGGGGGTTCTTCGCGGGAGACCCGGTGTTCGCCCGCAACTACGCGGCAGGCCCAGAATGGGTCGCCGGGCGGGTATTACGGGTAATGGGCTCCCGCCACTACGAGGTCTCCACCGAGGGGGGCCAGATTCTACACCGGCACATCGATCAGTTACGCCGCCGGACCCTCCCGGAGGTACCCCTGGAAATGAGGGAGGGGGCCAGGCCCGCGGAGAGCCCAACGACACCCGCACCGACGCCACGGACACACACACCGGCGGAGGCGGACCCACCATCGGACCCCGAACCACAACCCACCAACGCTCAGACCCCCGGGGAAACCCCAGAGGCGGAAGCAACCCCGGCACCACAAGCAACACCGAGGCGTTCTGCACGGGAGCGTCGACCCCCCGCCTACCTCCAGGACTATATTACTAACTAAGGGGGGAGGAGTGTAGTGTATGGCGCCCACTGAAGGCAACCAGTTCATAAAGACCACGATAGCAGAATAACACCCATCCACCCCAGCCGCGGAGGCAACTGAGTAACACCCAAGTGCCTCCGCGCTGGGCGCGCCAATCCGCCAATCACAGCGTGTGGCGGGAAATTCGGACGGTCAACATTGGACCGGCCAGAAGGTTGAATAGTCCGGCAACTGTATATATGCGGGAGCCGGCCCGCGTGTTCGCTGTCTCCATCTTGTATCGTACCATAGAATAAACCCATGTTGCCCTACTCTCGTCTCCACGTGTGGTACTTTACACAGGGCATTCAGTTGGATGCTGGTGCTGACCTGTCAGAATGGGAGTGAAATTTGAACCTCACATCTCCCTGGCAGCTAAAGATTTCTTGCGATCACTAAAAGCTGCTTGGGGAAAGTGCAACATCACCCTCCGGGTGGTCTGGCTCTTAATTGCAGGGTTAATATGATGTTACTATCAGAAGAAGTTTCTTAACCTGATTATGAGCAGGAAGCAGCTGTAGCTTGGAAAATGCAGTAATTGCAGAGTGGAGCAATCTAATTATAAGGCTCCAGTGCTTGCTCAGGGCCAGCTCGAAGCCTCTTCAGAACAGCAGTTGCAGCAGCAGGATCAGGGCAGCTCAGGTCCCAAGGGGCGGGGGAGGAGGCAAGACAGGCTGAGAGGTCACCTGCTCTTAGCTGCTTGGGTGGACCAGCCAAGGTAAGGAGGGATCCAGAAACTGCCTATTGACATTCAGTTGGGAACCTGGCAGAAAAGCAGCCAGTCTCTGGTCTCTTTAGATCTTGGGAACTAAGCAGAGGCAGCTGGATGGGAGACCACCCAGGAAGAGGCAAGCAGTGACAATTGTCTCTGGACATCTCTTGCATTGAAAACCCCCTGAGGGGTCCCCATTAGTCAGTTGCAACTTGATGGCAAAAAAAGATGGAAAAGTGGATACTGGTTTCATCTCCTGGCCCAGAAACCTCACCCCATGAACCGGAATCATCCATATGCAAACCACAAATGCTCAAGTAAATGCTTTTTAGAAAACTAATCCCTTTGGATTGCATAAAATGGCAAAATGTCAGATGGAAGGGAGGGAAAGGTGAAGAGGAGCACCCTGGGTGTCTGGTGGGGGGGCATAAGAGGGAGGAGGCTTATCATAAAATCATAGAGTTGGAAGGGACTCTAGTCCAGGGTCTTCTAGTCCACCCCCCAAACACAATGAAGGACATTCACAAGTACCTTCCCCTTAATAGATTATGTCCCTGTGCAAGTGGTGCCATCTAAACAGTATCCCACATGCTATTAGGATGCTGTCACCACATCAATGTACAGCATAGCATTTTATCACCAGTTCTTGGTAGTATTTTAGACCTACCCGACTCACACAAATTGCTCCCCCCCCCCAGTGACTCCTGCTCCAAGACCAGAAGATGGGGTGAGGGAGGTTCTGGGTTGGAACCCCCCAGGATATTTGGGGCAGAGACAGGGGCAGGCAGTGTTTGAGGAGGTATAAATTCAATGGGGGATGTGAACAATACCTCACAGTCCACCTCCAAAGTTGCCATTCTCTCCAGGGGAGCTGATCTTTGTAGTCTGGAGGTTAGTTGTAATTCCTGGGCAATTCCAGGTCCAGCATTTGGGACAGGCACTTCTAGCAAGAGGTGACCTGCTGCCTCTTCAGGCTTCAGGCTCAAACTCAAACTCTACCGTAAGCCAAGCTGTGCTTTAAAAAACAGGCGCAAAGAGTCAACCAGCTGATCCTCCATAGCAATTTCCTTTTTTGGCATTATAAAACTGTTAGTATAGAAAAGGGTAGGATAAAAGAAAATGCAGGAATAAAACAAACACATGTATAAAAAGCATATTCCATCTTTCAGTTCCATTTTTAAAAGTTATGAATTAAATTATTATAAAATAGCTTAGTTTACCATAGTACTACGTATAAGTAAAGCTGCCTGGAGGAACTTTGCCACCGTTTCAATAACATCATCAGCAGTATTGTTTAGCAAAAAAAAGCAATTTGTGTGAGTCGGGTAGGTCTAAAATACTACCAAGAACTGGTGATAAAATGCTATGCTGTACATTGATGTGGTGACAGCATCCTAATAGCATGTGGGATACTGTTTCGATGGCACCACTTGCACAGGGACATAATCTATTAAGGAAAGGTGTGCCATTTACTCTGCCTGTTAGGATCGCTGTGGGGAGGACATGAAAGGGCTCTACAGAGTGTTGAATTCTGAAGCTGGTAAAGGTAGCTGGGAAGATGACCCAAAATAGGGAATATCCTGTGGTTGAGGGGAGAGCAAGTCTTATTGGCTGTGCTGTGCAAGTCCACTAGTTCTGCCTCTAACAGTCTATCCGTTATTATTCGCAGCGCCTCTGTTTCTGAAAGAGGAAGGAGAGATTCAAGGGAAATACTCAGTGTCTCCAGTTTCTTTCCAGCTGATACTCCATTTCTGGGTCAATGGACCTTGGGGCATTTTTTTATTCCATTTGTCTTTGCAGAGTTTATGGAGCACATGTGCAACTGCTAACCTCCAGGGTTAACGCTGCTTTTTGCTGCCTGCCTGGAACTGCAAAAGCAGAGGCATATGCATGAGGAGGGCTTAAATGCCAGTCAGTGTAGGGAACCCAGTCTTGGAAAATATCTTTCACTGCAGGGGCAGCAGATGGAGGCAGAGGGCAACAAGCCCCTTCCCCACCTGCATCAGATTCCCCCATCCAAGCCCAGACTGGCTTCCCCCCAGACTTCTTGGAGTATCTCTGTCCGGAGCTTCTGGCACACAGCAAAGACTGCTTCTCAGGCTGTGAAGCTGTGCAGCCTTTTCAAGAGCCTGATCCTTAATTATGCGGCATGAATGGTTTTGTAATGCAATGAATGGAATGATTGGAACAGAGAAGCTTCAGCAGAACCTTTAACCCACTCAGGTGGGCAGGGTCTGCAATCCCTTTCCCCTCCTCCTCCCCTCCCTCATTCATGCTGGGGAGGGCAACTGTGGATTGCTCCACAGCAGCAGCAACAGAACAGCTCTAGTTGTAAAGATGCTTGTTTCCACTTTTTCATGGCCTAGTTTCAAAGACATCTACTATTCCACAGCCCTACATAGGGGGCTACCTTATCTGATGGTTTTTCCTCCTGCCTGTAGGAAATAGGGTTGTCCTCTCTAAAGCAGGCAGCTAGGCAATACTCTAAAGCAGCAAGTACAGAGCAGAAGCTGACCCCATTTGCCGGGGCTCTTGCAATACGAGACCCTACAATTTTAGGCAACAGTGGAACATCTGCAGTCAGGAAACACAGAAGATGCCATAAGAGAGGCCTTGTCTTATCCCACTATCAGTTCAGCCAAACAGGGCTGACAGGCAGGGCTGGATTAACAGTTAGGCTAAGTAGGCACTGGCTTATGGGCCCCCAACCCTTTAGGGGCCCAGGCTGGTATTTCCCATTCCTCCCAGCCTGCACACACAGCCAGCAACTGAGCTGCTCTTTGTCTGACTTGCCAGGTGCAACTGCTGTTGGCCTCATTGCCAAGTTTGCCTCTCTCTGCTTCTCCCCCGCAGCTTTGTCAAAGGGGCTTTTGAGAAGGTGCCTGCAGGCTGCAGTGGGGGCCACGGGTGGTGGAGCGGGTGCTCAGACTCTGAGATAATTTGTGAGGGGCCCAAGATTCCAACTGCCTAGGGGCCTCCACAGGATTTAATTGGCTGCATAAGTTGTTGGTGAGGGACAACATGGGCCACACATGAGGCTGCACACCACACTTGCCAGGAGTACCACCTCCCACTCACTAAAAATCTACTGAAGGAAAGAAGAAGAAGACTGCAGATTTATACCCTGCCCTTCTCTCCAAATCAGAGGCTCAGAGCGGCTTACAATCTCCTTTATCTTCTCCCCCCACAACAGACATCCTGTGAGGTGGGTGAGGCTGAGAGGGCTCTCACAACAGCTGCCCTTTCAAGGGAGAGTTTGTGGCTCAGTGGTAGAGTATCTGCTTGGCATGCAGAAGGTCCCAGATTCGATCCTCAGCAGCATCTCTAGTTGGGGAGGGACAGTGGCTCAGTGATAGAGCACCTGCTTGGGAAGCAGAAGGTCCCAGGTTCAATTCCTGGCATCTTCAACTAAAAAGGGTCCAGGCAAATAGGCGTTAAAAACCTCAGCTTGAGACCCTGGAGAGCCTCTGCCAGTCTGAGTAGACAATACTGACTTTGATGGACTGAGGGTCTGATTCAGTATAAGGCAGCTTCATAAGTTCTTAGGCGTTAAAGGAATTAGGTAGAAGGTGATGCAGAGGCAGGCATTGGCAAACCACCTCTGGATATCTCTTGCTTGCTAGGAGTTGGCTGCAACTTGACAGCATTTTTCACCACCATGTCCAGACCCCAGCCAGAAACCGGACTCGCCAATCCCCCTGGCAGCTCCAGGAAGGGTTGGCAAGGGGCCACTGCAGAGCTCCATGCAAGGGAGGGAAGGCTAGATCTTCCCTTTACTAGATCGACCCCACCTGGAAAGACTATCACAAAACTCACAGCTTAGAGGGAGTATTGATCATGTGCTCATGTTTATCTTCATTCCTGATGATGGCATTCTCAAATGACAGCCTTGGTATCTTGGCCAACTGCCAGGGAGCAACAGGAAAAGTCTGGGTCCAGTGGCACCTTTAAGACCAACACATTTTTGTTCAAGGTACAGGCTTTCATGTGTAAGCACTCCCATGTGTCAGAAATCACTCTGTTTGGATTCACCGCATGTCCTGCATTTAGAAATGGATACAACCCAGGTGAAATCTTCATCCATAAGTCTGGACAAAGGTTTACTGGAAGGCAGACTTCACAGAGATGCAGACAGCTGGCAGCTTTTGGCTGGAATTGGCAGAGCCATCTCCGTATCACAGCCCAGACTGGAAAGGGTTTAGAGTAGGTGAGTTATCCCCAAAGACCTGGAGTTGGTCTGTTATTGGTCTCTCAATTTCTTTTCAAAGGGAACTGCAGTACAATCATATGCATTTTTACTCAGAAGTCAGTCCTACTAGGTCTACTGGGGCTTACTCCAGCAATAGGAATGCAGTCTTGAACATACAAGGATGCTCACTATCAAACGCCCTGAAAGAAGAAGAAGAAGATTGCAGGTTTATACCCCGCCCCTCTCTCTGAATCAGAGTCTCAGAGTGGCTTTATCTCCTTTATCTTCTTCCCCCACCACAGACACTCTGTGAAATAGATGGGGCTGAGAGCTCTTTCAAGAACTGCTCTCTGAAAGAACTTGTGACTGACCCAAGGCCATTCCAACAGGTACAAGTGGAGAAGTGGGGAATCAAACCCGTTCTCCTAGATAAGAGTCTGCTAGATAAGAGTCTGCGCACTTAACCACTACACCAAACTGGCTCCCAAGATGCCTTGCTACCCACAGCTGTACCCTGATTCACATGAACCATCCCAGCCTTCCACCCCCATTGTTTTTTTATTGAATCCTCTTGGATAGAACTAAGACTTAGGTCTCCTGCCTCATTACCAGCGCTGGTACCTCCACACCTAATCCAATCAAATCTGCTGTTGTCATTCACCTGTTATTGCCATTTGACATCAGAAATCACCTTTACAAAGTTTATATCTCTGGTACTTCATATTATGTTTTATGACATGCATGGTCTGGCCCATCGAAATGACACATATATCAGATCCGGCCCTTGTAACAAATGAGCTCAACACTTCTGTAAGTTCTTTGTGAAAAGATTCTTCTTGGAAAATATCTGTCATCCTTTCATCTCTTTTGTATAGTTCTTCAGTGTATTGTTCCCATCTTTATTTAGTCCTGTTCAGTTAATGTATTATCATGTTGATCTTTCAGCATGCCTAACTGTGCTTTAAATTTCCCATTTATCTCTTAGATCTTGTGGAACATATCCCTTCTACTTCTTTTTTTTGTCTTCTGTTTCTTTACACTAGTTATTATAATAGTTCACTTTGTCTCTGACTGTAAGGTGCTCAAAAGATCAATCAGGTGCCAATATAGATAGTTTAAGAACTGAAACAGAGCGGAGATCCTGCCAAGTATTTTGAAATTGGAAAAGCATTATAAAAACTATTGAAAGTTAAGAAGTCTGAGGCCTAGAAAAGAGACTGGGAAAGTCTGCTCTGGGCCATAAAAACAAAAACATTCTGGATCACAATTGCAAAAAGATCATAGAATCATAGAGTTGGAAGAGACTTCCAGGGTCATCTAGTCCAACCGCCTGCACAATGCAGGAAACTCACAAACACCTCCCCCCTAAATTCACAGGATCTTCATTGCTATCAGATGGCCATCTAACCTCTGTTTAAAAACCTCCAAAGAAGGAGAGCCCACCACCTCCTGAGGAAGTCTGTTCCACTGAGGAATTGCTCTAACGGTCAGGAAGTTCTTCCTGATGTTGAGCTGGAAACTCTTTTGATTTAATTTCAATCCATTGGTGCTGGTCCTACCTTCCAGGGCCACAGAAAACAATTCCACACCATCCTCTATAGGACAGCCCTTCAAGTACTTGAAGATAATCATATTACCTCTCAGCTGTCTTCTCTCCAGGCCAAACATCCCCAGCTCCTTCAACCTTTCCTCATAGGACTTGGTCTCCAGACCCCTCACCATCTTCGTCGCCCTCCTCTAGACTTGTTCTAGCTTGTCTATATCCTTCTTAAAATGTGGTGCCCAAAACTGAACACGCAGTGACCTAGCAACAGTGATCCATGCAACGGTCACCGCGAGGTTGGGCTACTGTAATGCCCTCTACATGGGGCTGCCCCTGTACCGAACTCGGAAACTGCAGCTAGTGCAGAATGCGGCGGCCAGGCTGTTAGTGGGACTACCCTGGTGGGAACACATGCAGCCTAGGTTGCGGGAGCTGCACTGGCTGCCAATTGTGTTCCAAGTTCATTACAAGGTGCTGGTTATTACCTTTAAAGCCCTATATGACCGAGGACCTGCCTACCTTAGGGACCGCCTCTCTCCATACATCCCCCAGAGAGCACTGAGTTCTAGCTCCCAAAATCTCCTAAAAATCCCTGGACCAAGGGAGGCCAAACTGAAAACAACACGAGAGCAGGCCTTCTCAATAATGGCTCCCCATTGGTGGAATCAACTACCAGTGGAGGTTCGAGCCCTGCGGGATAATAATCAGTTCCGCAGGGCCTGTAAAACTGTCCTTTTTCAAATGGCCTACAAGATGGAATCCTGAAGTGACACCTAGCCATCTGATATATACTGTGTTGTACTATAGCACCTTTAACTGTTGTGGTTTTAATTAATTTATTTGAATGTATTTTATTGTATTTTATTGTGTAATGTATTTATCGTAATCATGGCACATGCCATGTCTGTGAGCCGCCCTGAGCCTGCCTCGGCGGGGAGGGCGGGATATAAATAAAAGTTATTATTATTATTAAAATGTGGTGCCCAAAACTGAACACGATACTCCAGATGAGGTCTTACCAGAGCAGAGTAAAGTGATACCATCACATCATGTGATCTGGACACTATACTTCTGTTGATACAGCCCAAAATTGCATTTGCCTTTTTAGCCATAGCATCACACTGTTGACTCATGTTCAGCGTATGATCCACTAAGAGCCCTAGATCCTTTTCGCACATACTACTGCTAAGAAAAGTCTCCCCCATCCTATAACCATGCATTGGATTTTTCCTACCTAAATGCAGAACTTTACATTTATCCCCGTTAAAAATCATTTTATTGATTTTAGCCCCGTTTTCCAGCCTGTCAAGGTCATCCTGTATCCTGTTTCTGTCTCCTTCTGTGTTTGCAATCCCTCCCAATTTAGTATCATCTGCAAATTTAATAAGCATTCCCTCTATTCCTTCATCCAAATCATTGATAAAGATGTTGAACAAAACAGGTCCCAGGATAGATCCCTGAGGAACTCCACTTGACACTCCTCTCCAAGAGGATGAGGAAACATTCACAAGCACTCTTTGGGTGCGATCTGTCAACCAGTTACAGATCCACCTAATGGTAACAGGATCCAAACCACATTTTACCGACTTGTCAACAAGGATAGTATGGGGAACCTTATCAAAAGCCTTACTGAAATCAAGATAAACAATGTCTACAGCATTCCCCCGATCCAGCAAGGTAGTCACTTTCTCAAAAAAAGAGATCAGGTTAGTCTGACATGACTTGTTCTTGAGAAAACCATGCTGGCTCTTAGTAATCACATCCATTCTTTCTAAATGTTCCAGGACTGACTGTTTGATGATTTGTTCTAAAACTTTTCCAGGTATAGACGTCAAGCTGATGGGTCGGTAGTTACCTGGATCGTCTTTTTTCCCCTTCTTGAAGATGGGAACAACATTCGCCCACCTCCAATCTTCTGGAACCTCTCCTATTCTCCAAGCATTTTAAAAAATAATAGCCAGAGGCTCAGAAATTACATCCACAATCTCTTTTAGAACCCTTGGATGCAATTCATCTGGCCCTGAGGACTTAGTTTCATTTAAAGAAACTAGGTGTTTATGTACTACCCATACGCTGATTCTAGGTTGGAACTTCATACCCTCCTTATACGTTCTGTTTTTGCCATGTTGAGCACCGTTCCCCTCAGAAGAGAAGACTGAGGAAAAGTAGGAATTGAGCAGTTCCGCCCTCTCTTCATTACCTGTTACAATTTCACTTTCTTGCCCCCACAATGGGCCTACCATGTCCTTGATCTTTTTCTTACTCTGAACATAAGAAAAAAACCCTTTTTTGTTGTTTTTAGCATCTTTGGCCAGCCTAAGCTCATACTGAGCTTTAGCCTTCCTAACTTTTTCTCTAAAAGCACTTGTGATTTGTTTATATTCATCCTTGGTTATAAGGCCCTCCTTCCAATTCCTAAATGAGTCTTTTTTTATTTCTCAAGTCTTTAGAGAGCTGTTTATGGAGCAACTTCGGCTTCTTTAGGCTTTTTCCATTTTTTCTTCTCATAGGAATCGTCTGAGATTGCGCTTTCAGTATTTCGCTTTTAAGAAACTTAACCCCCTTCCACCTAACTATTTCTGACCATGGGATTTTACCCAGCATAGTTCTAAGTTTATCAAAGTTTGCCTTTCTGAAGTCCAACCTATAAGTCTGGCTACGTATAGCTTTTCCCTTCCCTAAGACTGTAAATTCCAAAATAACATGGTTACTATTGCCCAGGGTGCCCACTGTTTCCACTTCTTCAATCAATTCTTCCTTGTTGGTGAGAATCAAATCCAAGATAGCAGATCCCTTTGTTTCCTTCTTCACTTTCTGGAAAAGGAAGTTGTCAGCAAGACAAGTCAGGAATCTAAAAGGAAGTTGTCAGCAAGACAAGTCAGGATATGATCACCATCTTCAAGTACTTGAAGGACTGTCATATAGAGGAGAGTGTGGAATTGTTTTCTGTGGCCCCAGAAGGTAGGACCGGAACCAATGGTTTGAAATTAAATCAAAAGAGTTTCCAGCTCAACATGAGGGAGAACTTCCTGACCGTTAGAGCAATTTCTCAGTGGAACAGGCTTTCTTGGGAGGTGGTGGGCTCTCCTTCCTGGGAGGTTTTTAAACAGAGGCTAGATGGCCATCTGACAGGGATGAAGATCCTGTGAATTTGGGGTAGGTATTTGTGGGTTTCCTGCATTGTGCAGGGGGTTGGACTAGATGACCCTGGAGGTCCCTTCCAACTCTATGATTCTAAGTAAGCTCAAGAGTCCTGGGGTAAAATTTCAAGTCTTCTCATGGATCAAAAACTGGCTAAGTAACAGGAAACAGAGTGTGAGCATAAATGGGCAATCTTCACAATGGAGGGTGGTAAGCAGTGGGGTACTGCAGGGCTCAGTACTGTGTCCGATGCTTTTAAAAGTGTTCATTAATGATTTGGAGTTAGAAGTAAGCAGTGAAGTGGCTAAGTTTGCAGATGACACTAAATTATTCAGGGTGGTGAGAACCAGGAAGGATTATGAGGCACTCCAAAGGGATCTGTCAAGGCTGGGTGAGTGGGCATCAACATGGCAAATGAGGTTCAGCATGATCAAGTGCAAAGTAGATGCAGAGGCTAGATGGCCATCTGACAGCAATGAAAATCCTGTGAATTTAGGGGGAAGTGTTTGTGAGTTTCCTGCATTGTGCAGGGGGTTGGACTAGATGACCCTAGAGGTCCCTTCCAACTCTATGAAAGTAATGCAAAACTATACATACAAGTTGATGGGGTGTGAACTGGCAGAGACTGACCAAGAAAGAGATCTCAGGGCCATGGTAGATAACTCACTGAAAAGGTTGAGACAGTGTGCCAACGCTATGCTGGGAATTATTAGGAAGGGAACTAAAAACAAATCATCCAGTATCATAATCCCCCTTATATAGATTGATAGTGCGGCCTCATTTGGAACATTGCATACAATTCTGGTCACCACACCACAAAAAAAGATATTATAGCACTGGAAAAAGTGCAGAAAGAGAAAATTAGAATGATTAAAGGTTTGGAACACTTTCTCCATGAAAAAGCGTTAAAACACTTGGGAGTCTTTAGCTTGGAGAAATGACAACTGAGGGGTGACATGATAGAGGTTTACAAGATTATGCATGGGATAGAGAAAGTAGAGAAAAATGTACTTTTCTCACTTTCTCACAATACAAGAACTTGTGGGCACTCAATGAAATTGCTGAGCAGTCAGGTTAGAATGGATAAAAGGAAGTACTTCTTCACCCAAAGGGTGATTAAAACATGGAATTCACTGCCACAGGAGATGGTTGCGGCTACAAGCATAGAAAGGTTCAAGAGGGGATTGGATAAAAATATGGAGCAGAGGTCCATCAGTGGCAGAGGTTCCCAAACTTATTTGGCCTAACGCCCCCTTTTCAGAAAAAAAGTTACGCAGCACCCTCCTGGAAATCTACCTTCAAGAAGTGGACTAAAAGATGCAATGACATATTTGCACACAGATTAAACAAAGATGTTGTAAAGAAGACACTTTGAAGCTTGAAATTCTAAAATTATTTTATAAAATCAACCATAGTAACATTCCCAAACACAGAGAATTTTTGATACTTCTTTATAATTATTATCCACCCTCCCCTTGTCAGCTTCAACTAATGCAATGGAAAGGTGCCACCGCCCAGCTGCTTTCAACCTGAAAGCAGCAGGCAGTGGTAAAATGGGGCACTCTTTGGAGGTTTCCTTGGAAGCCTCCGACAAGTGCAGGCAATATTTGCCCTGCGAAGAAAAGCGGCAGTGTGGAAGCACCACCTGGGGCTATTGGCTTGCCTGCTGGCTGGTGCAATCGTGCCACAAGGGAAGGGGGAGTAAGGGGGTGCCCAGCAGCACCCCCTGGCAAGGTGGCACCTTAAGTGGTCACTTACTCACCTGCTCTCATGTGCTGGCCCTGCAGAAGCAGGGTTGCCACTTTTGGGAAAGTCAGGGAAATAGAAACTGGTCAGGGAAAGTCAGGGAAACTGTGATTAAAATATTCAAGCAGTGGGTTTTTGACCTGCTGCTGCAAGAGCATGATCTGTTCTTGTAGCAACTGGAATAGAGAAGTAGCAGAATACAAGTAAAACTTAATGATGCCCTTTCCCAGTTCCACCTTTTTTCTCAGCTCCACTCCCAGCAACCAGCCTAATGTGTTTGTTGAGCTCTGTCCCTGCATGATTTCCAAGGTCTGCCTGTAGCATTGGCAAAGCAAGGCTAGTTTAAACATTTAGCAATATACAAACTTTAAACATCTCTTTTCATCCCTACCTGCTAGTATTGCATTTAACTTACATATAAAAATAAGCATGTTTTTGGGTCATGCTTGTGTATAGAATGGACGTTTTATCTCCTGCTAAACCCAGCACAGAGTCACAAATGAGTTTTGCTGCTGTTAGATTTCACAGACTAGCACTTTCTACTCTGCACCATGCAAAGTAAATTTTGTGAATGTGATTGTTTGTTTCTGCTGGAGTTTACAGAGTACCAGCTCTCTCACCCTCTTTCCTGACTTCTCCCATGCATAAAGGTTGCAAATGAGGGTTGTCTGCTTCTCTAGATTGGTTTAGGTTTAATTTGATTTATACCCCACCCTTCCCGCCAAGGCAGGCTCAGGGTGGCTTACATCAGATCATAGAACAATGATGGCAATCATAAAATCAATAAAATCATTAAGCAATATAAATTAAAAACAGTATACAGTTGGTGCTAGATTAGATGTTACTCATTCTCAAGATGACAGTTGTTCCATTCTTCCAGGATTCTCCTACAGTCAGCTAAAGGCTTGCTGGAAGAGGATGGTCTTACAGGCCTTGCGGAACTGAACAATGTCCTGCAAGGTCCTAATCTCTTCTGGCAATTGGTTCCACCAGGAGGGAGCTGCCACTGAAAAGGCCCAATCCCAGTCTTGCCTCCTTCAGCTCGGGAATCACTAGGAGATGTTGGAATCCAGATCTCAGTACTCTCTGGGGAAAGTGTGGGGACAGATGGTCCCTCAGTTAACTGAGTCCTCGGCCATATAGGGCTTTAAAGGTAATAACCAGCACTCTGTAATGAATCTAGTACACTATTGGTAGCCAGTGCAATTCCTGTAGCGCTGGCTGTATGTGCTCCCACTTGGGCCGCCCCAGTAGGAGCCTAGCAGCCATGTTCTGTGCTAGCTGAAGTTTCCGGGTTTGCGCCAAAGGCAACCCCAAGTAGAGGGCATTACAGTAGTTCAGTCTCGAGGTGACCGTTGCATGAATCACAGTTGCCAGGTCGCCACGGTCAAGGAAAGGAACCAACTGTTTCGCCCGCCTAAGGTGAAAGAAGGTGGATTTCGCAGTTGCTGCTATCTGGGCCTCCATTGTCAGGGAGGCCTCCAATAGCACCCCCAAACTTTTGACCTTGGACGCCATTATCAATGGCGCCCCGTCAAAAGTTGGCAGGGGGATTTCCCTGCCCAGACTGCCACGACTCAGGCAAAGGACCTGCGGTTTGTCAAAGGACCTTGTCTTTGTTGGGTTCAGCTTCAGTTGGCTCAGCTTAAGCCAACCAGCCACAGCTTTCAGCACCTGATCTAGGTTTTCTGGGACATCGCCAGGTTGGCTGTCCATCAGTAGATAGAGCTGGGTGTCATCAGCATATTGATGGCAACCCAGCCCATACCTCCAGAAATCTGTGCAAGGGGTCGCATGTAGATGTTAAACAACATTGGGGATAGAAGCGCCCCCTGAGGCACACCACAATTAAGCGAGTGTCTCCGGGATGACTCCCCCAATTGACACCCTTTGTCCCCGACCCCTGAATCCCTGCATTGGTGAGGCGGTGGGCTAGTAACTGATGGTCGACTGTGTCGAACACAGCCAACAGGTCTAACAGCATCGGTACTGCCGAGCCACCTCGATACAGATATCCCTGGAGGTTATCTGCTAGGGTGACCAAAACTATCTCTGCCCCATGGCCTGGGCGGAAGCTGGATTGGTGGGAATCTAGGACGGAAGCGTCCTCCAGAAAACTCTGTGACTGTAGCACTACTTCCCTCTCAATAATTTTCCCCAAAAAGGTAAATTCGAGACCGGTCGGTAGTGTGCCAATTCAGCCGGGCCTAAGGTGGACTTTTTCAGGAGAGGGCGGACCACTGCCTCTTTAAGAGACGTTGGAAAAAGTCCTTCCAGGAGAGATCTGGAGAGCCACTGCCAGTCTGAGTAGACAATACTGACTTTGATGGACCAAGGGTCTGATTGTATAAGGCAGCTTCATATGTTCATCTATTTATGGACACGGTGTCAAGCTTGACTGATTCTGACCAAAGACTGTTGGGTTCTGGCCTGTCAAAACCAGGCCTGGGTAAAATCATGATGAACCAAATACTGCTAGTTTATTACCCTTTAGTTGCCCCCCTTTCCTTTATGACTGCTAACTGTTGAGAACAAAGTAATCTGTGCCTTCCCAGAGGGCCTCTCAAGGGAGGAAGATTCGCATAAGAATACAAGGCCTCTCTCTCTCTCTCTCTCTCGGCTTGACTTCGCGAACGGAGATTTAAGAAAGGTGCAGTAGTCCACGTCTGCTGCAGGCTCACTGGTGGCTGACAAGACCAATGCGGGACAGGCAGGTCTGGCCACAGTGGCTGCAGGGAAAAGTCTGATTTGGGGTTGGTGCTGTAGCAGTACGTTTCTTCCTCGATCTCCTTTTGTCCTCAAGACCAGCTATGCGTGCGTTTTCAAAGGAAGAGACAGCCTGGTAGATGGTGTGCCTCCATGCTTTGTGATCTGAGGCTAGGTCAGACCACTGGTGATGGTTAATGCAACAGGTACCAAGGGATTTCTTCAAGGAGTCCTTGTACCTCTTCTTTGGTGCCCCTCTATTTCGATGGTCGGTGGAAAGTTCGCCACACAGGGCAATCTTGGGAAGGCGGTGGTTTTCCATCCTGGAGCTATGCCCTGCCCAGCGCAGCTGCGTCTTCAACAGCAATGCCTCGATGCTTGTAACCTCCGCCCGCTTGAGGACTTCAGTGTTGGTCACAAAGTCACTCCAATGGATGTTGAGGATGGTGCGAAGGCAGCGCTGATGAAAGCGCTCAAGGAGTCGCAGGTGATGACGGTATAAAACCCACGATTCGGAGCCATAGATAAGGGTTGTCATCACAACTGCTTTGTAAACATTGATCTTTGTGCTCCACACCCTTTTATGCAGTCGGCCAAATGCATGGTTTGCCTTGCCAGTCTATTGTCAATCTCCTTGTCGATCTTGGCGTCTGAGGAGATGATGCACCCCAGGTAGCTGAACTGCTGGACTGTCTTCAAAACTGATTCACCCACAGTGATGCAAGGAGGGTGATAATCTTCCTGGGGTGCAGGCTGGTGGAGAACTTCTGTCTTCTTCAGACTAACTTCTAGGCCGAATAGCTTGGCAGCCTCTGCAAAGCAGGACGTCATATGCTGCAGAGATGATACCGAGTGGGAGACAAGTGCAGCATCATCAGCAAACAGTAGCTCTCGGATAAGTTTTTCCATTGTCTTGGAGTCGGCCTTTAGTCGCCTCAGGTTGAACAGGCTGCCATCAGTGCGATAGCGGATGTAGACACCATCGTCATCATCTAAATCTACTGCGGCTCTTTGAAGCATCATGCTAAAGAAGATCGTAAAGAGAGTTGGTGTGAGAACGCAGCCTTGCTTTACACCTGTGCCTATTGGGAAGGGCTCCGAGAGATCGTTGCAGTGTCTAACTTGGCCTCGCTGGTCTTCATGTAGCTGGATGACCATACTGAGGAACCTTGGGGGACATCCTAAACGTTCCAAGATTTGCCACAGGCTGTTCGTGCTAATGGTAACAAAAGCTTTGGTAAGGTCGACAAAAGTCACATATAGACCCTTGTTCTGTTCCCTGCATTTCTCTTGGAGCTGCCTGAGAACAAATACCATGTCAGTGGTGCTCCTGTTAGCTCTGAAGGCACACTGGCTCTCTGGGAGGAGTTCTTCTGCAATGGTGCGCACCAGTCTGTTCAGGAGTATTCTAGCAAGGATTTTGCCTGCGATGGAGAGCAGGGTTATCCCCCGGTAGTTGGAGCAGTCTGACTTTTCCTTTTTGTTCTTATGTAGAGTAATGATGATTGCATCGCAAAAGTCCTGTGGTAGTTTGCCTTGTTCCCAGCAGGTGACAAGTACTTTGTGAAGTGTGCTATGTAGTACTATGCCCCCATGCTTCCAGATCTCTGGTGGGATTCCATCAATTCCCGCTGCCTTGCCACTTTTCAGTTGCTTGATGGCTTTAACAGTCTCTTCTAGGGTGGGGATCTCATCCAACTCTGTTTTCACTGGTTGAAGTGGGGTGAGGTGGATTGCTGAATCTTGAACTATGCGATTGGCACTGAAGAGAACCTGAAAATACTCCGACCACCGGTTCAGTATGGATGCCTTGTCTGTGAGGAGCACTTGGCCGTCTGCACTATGCAAGGGACTCTGAGTCTGATATGATGGACCATATACTGCCTTCAGGGCTTCGTAGAACCCTCTTAAACCACCAGTGTCTGCTCACAGCTGGGTTCTCTCTGCAAGCTTGGTCCACCACTCGTTCTGAATGTCTCGAAGCTTGCGCTGGAGGTTGCTACATACAGCGCGAAAGGTTGCTTTTTTCCCGGGACAGGAGGGCTGAGCAAGATGTGCTTGGTAGGCAGATCTCTTTTTCGCCAGTAATTCCTGGATCTCTTGATTGTTCTCGTCAAACCAGTCCTTGTTCTTCCTTGTGGAGAACCCAAGGACTTCTTCAGAGGTCAACAGGATGGTAGTTTTTAGGTGTTCCCAGAGTGCTTCTGGAGAAGGATCTGTGAGGCAACTGGGGTCCTCAATTCTTGTCTGGAGTTTTGCCTGGAAGGCAGCTTTAACTTCAGCTGACTGAAGGCTGCCAATCTGAAACTTCCTCTGGGGGATACCGCCTCTCCTGGATGTAGATTTAAAGTGAAGACGGAGATTGCAGCGTACAAGACGATGATCCGTATGACATTCTGCACTGGGCATTACTCGGGTGTGTAAGACATCTCGAAGGTCTCTCTGGCGCACCAGAATGTAGTCAATAAAGTGCCAATGCTTGGACGGTGGGTGCATCCAGGTTGTCTTCAGACTGTTCTTCTGCTGGAAGATAGTGTTGGTAAAGGTGAGCTGATGCTCCGTGCAGAATTCTAGCAGGAGGCGCCCGTTATCATTGCAGTTGCCAATGCCGTGTTTGCCAAGTACTCCTTTCCAGGCTTCCGAGTCTTTACCTACTCTGGCATTGAAGTCGCCAAGGATGATCACCTTGTCCTCTGTAGGGGTCTTCCGTACGAGGTAGCGTAGATCAGCATAGAACTTGTTCTTTTCTGCAGGATCTGCTTGAAGGGTTGGGGCATACACACTGAAGAGTGTTGCATGCTGCTTGTTTTGAAGTGGGAGGCGCATAGACATGATGCGATCTGAGTGACCTGTTGGCAGGTTTTCGAGTTTAGAGGCAATGGAATTCCTGACCATGAAGCCAACGCCAGAAAGGTGGCTCTTAGCCTTTGACTTACCCGACCAGTAGAGGGTATAGCCAGCACCGTGTTCTCGAAGACTACCTTCCTCAGGGAAACGGACCTCACTGAGAGCTGCTATGTCGATATTCAACCTGAGAAGTTCGTGGGCAACTAGAGCAGAGTGTCGTTCAGGGCGACCACTGTCTACTGTGTCAAGCATGGTTCTGATGTTCCAACACGCAAGCTTTAGTCTTTGCACACTTTGTGAGGCAGGTGCATGCCTTTTCTTTGTTGTTATTTTTCAACAGCAAGTAAGGATGCCCGTTGACCGCGGCTAGCCAACTGGGGGGGGGGGGAGACGGGCTTTGTTTAGGCCACCTTTTCTAGGCCTCTCTCCATACGGAGCAAGCAGTGCTGTCCCTAAATAAGGCTGCTTGGTCGTTTCAGGGTGCTGCTGAAAAATGCTTTCGTCTCCGGGTCAGCATCAGACGACCAATACCCTGAACCGCCTACATGCAGGATCGGGACTGTGGCTTCCAGTGGCATCTTCAACCTGCCGTTTCGCCCCTTGGCCATCGCTGCAGGACTTGGTATGTTGTGGGTTATGGATGTGGATACATTTCAGGCCTGCGCAGAGGAATTTTTAGGTGAAGTGCAGTGTGCGCAGTATTGGCTCCACCCTTTCACCATAGGGTCATCTGCCATGGCCCAGTAAGCCGGGATGCCGGCAGTGAGTCCTCCAGGTGGTAGATGTTACATTAACGAGCTCTGTCTGCCCGGGCTTGATGTTAGACTTTTCCTTCTCTTGACTGGCGAGGTTGGTGAGCCCAGCCTGCCCATCCGGTTATACCGCTGGACATTCGGTTGCACCATGACGTGGCATACTCTGTGAAAACGGGGGGGACCAGTGAGAAGGTGTTGCCATGGATGCAGTAATGTAGGAGAGGCCATTGCAGTGACCATCTGCCAGGCATAGCCAGACAGTGACCACGCAGCGTTCACTACACCGGGAAAGGAGAGGTGATGTGTTGCGCGTGCACTTTCCCGGGGGGGGGCAGGACCAAATACAAGGCCAACAGGCTTGATAACTGCCCTGGGAAAGTATCTTTGTAGTTATGTGTGAATGTTATGTGTAGTTATGTGTGAATGTCTGTAGTTATGTGTGAATAGGGGAGGGACGGTGGCTCAGTGGTAGAGCATCTGCTTGGGCAGCAGAAGGTCCCAGGTTCAATCCCTGGCATCTCCAAAAAAGGGTCCAGGCAAATAGGTGTGAAAAACCTCCGCTTGAGACCCTGGAGAGCCGCTGCCAGTCTGAGAAGACAATACTGACTTTGATGGACCGAGGGGTCTGATTCAGTATAAGGCAGCTTCATATGTTCATATGTTCCTCTGCTCCCCCCTCAACGTAGGAATCTCTTTGAAGTGTATCTTAAAACTCTTGTATCAATGTATTGGTTTCATTCCTCTCAAGCCAAGGGCTTGAGCCAAAGTAACGGCCTATCAATAAATGTAGTCTTAGTATCAATTTTGACTCATCATTGAATCCGTCTACTTGACACATGGGTCCAGATTACATGTTGTTGGGCAAACAGTAGAGAGTATTCTATCAACTTCCTCCAGACTGAGCATTTTAAAGCAATCTAAAGCTGGTCCGGTAGATAGGCATGGAGCGTTGATTTCACATACTGTTTCAACTGTAATGGGAAGGTCATGACAGAAGGTCGTGATGGAGCGACAAGGTCTTGTCTGTGAAAAAATTCACGAAAGCCTCACAGCCGATATCCAGTTCTTTACAATTTTGTCTGCCTTGTGGCAGTGTTGTAAGCAACCGAATTACCCTAAATAATTGTGCCGGGCGCAATGTCGCAGACACCATCTTGGCCGCAAAGAAGGCTTTCTTTGTGGCTTTGACTGCCATCTCATAGGACTTCATAAACTCTCTATAAGATGTTCTGGTTGCTTTGTCTTGAGTCCGCTGCCACTGCCTTTCTAGCCATCTGAGCCCCCGTTTCATCAACTGCAACTCGGGGGTATATCATGGTGCGAACTTAGAACGGGGATGCAGAGGGTGCCGTGATGCGATCTCGTCGATGGTCCTGGAAGGCCAGGATCTTGGCACAACTCTAGCAAGTCATCTAGAGAATCACCAGGGGGCCAGGTGCCCCCACAGAGCCATTTGGAACCGCTCAGTGTCCATCAGACTCTGTAGGCGAGCTAAAATGCGCTTGCTGCCTAAACGGGATTGAGGTGGGACCTCCACACGGGCCTTTAGG